>NC_139249.1:12311647-12911647 GCF_977018435.1 Lepisma saccharinum
ATGATTTCCATCATCTGATCAGGTACGAGGGGTTTGAGAAGCAGAATTTAAATATTTTAGCTGAAAATGATGAGAAATATATATCTATTAGCAAGATAATTAAAGTTGATGGTGTTCCTATTCACATAAGATTTCTTGATTCTTACAGATTTTTATCTGCTAGCCTGGCTACACTGGCCACTCAATTACCTGATGATCACTTGAAAATCACACGTGCATTGTTTCCAAATCAGGACCTGAAATTAATTAGGCGGAAGGGTGTATATCCATATGACTATGTTACAGATTTTTCTAAATTTGATGAGTGTTCCCTGCCACCACAACAAGCATTTTACAGCAAAATCAGAGGATCTGGAATCACTGATGATGATTATCACCATGCCCAGTTGATGTGGAACAATTTAAAATGCAAGACATTTGGTGATTATCACATGGCATATTTAAAACTTGATGTCACCCTCTTAGCTGATATATTGCAAGCATTCAGAAAATCTTCCATGCAAAATTATAGACTGGACCCAGTGTATTTTTACAGTGCCCCGGGTCTAGCATGGGCCGCAATGTTTTTCAACACCAAAATGCAATTGGATCTGATCCACGATCAAGATATGTATCTGTTTATGGAGAAATGTATAAGAGGGGGGATGGTGCAATGTTCCCAGAGATATGCCAGAGCAAATAACAAGCATATTATGCTGCCTGATTATGATCCAGCACGGCCATCAAATTATATACTGTATGTAGATGCAAACAGCCTCTATGGTCATGCCATGATGCAAAAACTACCATATGCAGGGCTTGAATGGGTTGAAGATTTCAATATTGAAGATCTTAAAGATTTTGATGACAGTGACTATGGTCTATTCTTAGAGGTTGATCTGAAAATTCCTGATGATTTACACAACACATTTTCTGATCTGCCCCCAATTCCCGAGGTTCAGTGCTCACCTGGCTCTAAACAGAAGAAGCTAATGATGACTCTAGAGCCAAAACAGGATTATGTCATATATTACAAAAACCTCCAGTTCCTGATGAATCATGGTGTTCAAGTGACCAAAGTTGGCAAAGTCTTAAGGTTCAGGCACTCAGAATGGTTGAAACCATACATTGATACAAATACAGAGCTTCGAACATCTGCAAAGAGCCAATTTGATAAGAGCTTGTTTAAATTGATGGTGAATTCTGTCTATGGCAAAACAATTGAAAATGTCAGAAAACATACCGATGTTAAAATAATTACTGACCCCAGCCGGAGCAAAAAATTGGTTGCAAAGCCTAATTTCAATTACAGAAGAATTTATGATGAGCACATGGCACTTTTCAACATGAAGAAAACAAAGATCAAATTTGATAAACCTATTTATGTAGGGGCTGCGATATTGGAATTGTCCAAATTACATATGTTAACATTGTATTATGATGTGTTGAAACCTTTTTATGGTGATCGTGTAAAACTGATGTACATGGATACGGATAGTTTTATTCTTGATATTCAAACAGAAGATGTTTATCAAGATATTGCACAGTCTGAATTGTTTCAATACTTTGATACCAGTGAACATACAAAAATTCAACCCCACAACAAAAAGGTGCCTGGCAAGTTAAAAGATGAGACATGTGGTGATGTTATTGTGAAATTTGCTGGGTTAAGTGCCAAGATGTACACTTTTGAGACATGTAGTGGCACTGTTGCCAAAAAGGCCAAGGGTATTGGCAAAGTAACTGTTGAAAAAGATCTTCAATTTGAAGATTATGAAAATTGCCTCAAATCCCAGAATTCAATCAAAACATCAGAATCCAGAATCCAGAGTGTGGATCACTTATTGACTTCAAATATTGTAAGAAAAGTGGCCCTGGACCCACATGATGATAAGAGATGCATTTTATCATGTGGCATACATACTTTACCTTGGGGGCATTGTGACTTGATAAGTGGCAAACAATGCCCAATTACAGAGCATGATTTGAAATAAATAAACATGCCAATGAACTTATTTGGGTTCAAAATTATGGAGCTGCCGACACCACAACCCTCTCCTGATATGCTGTCTAAACTGAGTGGCTTGTTAATTATTCATCTGAACAGCATACTTACAGATGTTGATGATGAAACAGGCAAAACATTGTACATATTTAACAATAATTTAAATCATTACCAATTACCTGTAGGTGGTCAATTACAATTTATTACAACCCCTGAGGGTGATGTCAAGATTTCAGTAGGGAGAAATATTTATAGAATTAAGCATTCAAACATGATTTCTGGCACTGTATATACTGTTTCTGCTGGTGACTGCTTATATATTGAGGTCCCTGGATCTTATGACAAGCTTATACCCTTTTTTATAGAATTAAGAATCAGATACTCTATAATAAATAACCACTAAAACAAAAATGCCTAATGATATATTTGGCCATACAAGACATGAAGATCACAGTGATGAGATTCTGATGCTTGATGTCAGAGTCAAGAAATTAAGAAGTGATTTACAAGCTTTACAAACCACACTCAATGCCAGTCTTCAATTAGAAATTACAAATTTGCAATCACAATGCATGGACCCTCTTCTTAAAATTGATTCCGAACTCAAAGTGCTGCTTCAGAAATATACTGATCTGGCCACATTAGATAATTTTCAAAGTTTAGAAGAAGCTGTAGCAGCTCTTCAAGCCAAATTTAAGACCCAGGCCACCAACTCTGAGCAATTGAAACAACAATTGGAAGAACAAATAAATAATGTCCAGACACAGCTCCAAACAATTGTCAAAAGCATAAAATCACAAGAAGATTTTGATCTAGTGATTTCCACTCTAAAAGAACAGATTCAGTCACTCCAGATACCTAATCTGGATCCTCTGCACAATGCCATAGCCGAGGTTAAAGAAAAAATTGAGACGCTTGAAAATTTTATGAACAACTTGCCATCTTCTGATGCTTTGAGTGCAATAACTCGGAGTGTAGCAAATATTAAGCTGCAACTTGAAACATATGAAGATTTTGGAAAAATTCAAAGTACCATAACCCATCTTGAGGGTACAATAGCAGCAGTGCAAAGTGATTTGGCAAATGTACAAGAATCCCGCCTGCCTGGTATTGTAGACACTCTTGTTAGTGTCCAGCAACAGATCACAAAGCTTGAAAACCTCAACACTGAATCTGAACTATCTCATTTTCATCACTTGATTGATGATATCCAAACAAAACTTGAAATTTTACAACAATCCACACCCACTCAGGCAGATATAGCCCTGCTCCAAAATGCTATGCAAAATGTGGCTGATGCTTCTGAATTAAACAATGTAAAATTGGCACTTGAATCTTTGCAAAATACTGTATCAAATCTGCCTACATCACAGGAACTTAAAAATATTAAGAGAGCTGTGAATCGCATATTGAAATCAGAAGATATCAAGAATATCCAGACAGAGATCAAACAACTTACTCAGACAGTGGCCACTCTACCAACTAATCAACATATTAATGAACTGCATGCCCTGTTTGAGGATATCAGAAGACAGGTCCATGATCTTACTGCTCAAAATTCAAAATTGGCAGTTGTTGAAAATTTACAACAAATTGTAGCTAATATCAAGCAACAGCTAGGGACCATGGAATCCAATCAAGCAAATGCTCTGTCTGTTTTTGCCACCCAGCTTCAAGAGATTGTGCAACAATACAAGAAACTTATTGTAGACATAAAAATCAAGCCAGGCCATGATGATGTTGTTAGGACCATCAATGAGCACCTTGAATCTGTAACAAGCAGATTGCTCACAGCAGAAAAAGAAATAACAGGCATAATCGAGAATCCAAAACATACAGTAATTCTTGAATTATACAGCATCCCCAACAAAGAATATGATTCACCATTTACACCAGGCGGCAAAATATATATGCTGTCCCCTGCTCAATTTTATTACCAGTTTTTTGTTGGGGGCACACTGAGACCAATCAAGATCAAATATTGGCATCAGCCACAGGCACACCACTACCCTACCTTATCAATAACAAATGCTGAGAACAAAGTGAAAATCACCAGTGTAGAGTTAGAGGATTTTACAGACCCCAATACATTAGAAACAGCCTATACTGAAGATGATGGCTCTCTGGAATTTAAAATACATATTGGAGACAAATTATATTTAGAAAATCCTGCAGTCTCAGCTGCTGAACACCCCATAGTTGCAATATTCTTGTTTTCATATTATGTCTAGTTGTTGATGAATTACACAGACAAGCCAGGCATAATTTTAAGAGACTGCCAGTAGTCACAAAGGGCATAGATGATTTATGGCAGAGCGACTTGATTGAGTTGTCAAGTGGGCAGTTGAAAAACTTAGACAAAATCAACAAGGGCTACAAGTATCTACTCACTGTAATAGATACATTTTCAAAATTTGCCTGGGCTCTGCCACTCAAATCCAAGACTGGAAAATGTGTTACAGAAGCCCTCAGGACAATCATCAATCATTCAGGAAGATCACCACGCTATTTGCAAACAGATAATGGCAAAGAATTTTATAATTCAGTGTTTCAACAATTTATTAAAAGCCAGGCAATAAAACATTACTCGAGTTACAGTGATCTCAAGGCCTCAATTGTAGAGAGATTCAACAGAACCCTAAAAAATCTTATGTATAAACAATTTACACTTCAAGGTAATTATAAATGGATTAATATTCTTCCAGAACTTCTACATAAATATAACAACTCTGTTCATTCCACAATCAACATGAAACCCTCTGAAGTAACTTCATCTGATGAGCAAAATTTGATCAGGACTGTTTATTATCCTAGATACCAGCCAACAACAAGAAGGGCCAAATACAGGGTGGGTGATCAAGTAAGAATCAGCAAATATAAGCACTTATTCAAGAGAGGCTTTACAAGAAACTGGAGCACCGAATTATTTACAGTGGTTCAAGTTAAACCCGGAACCCTTAATACATATATAATAAAAGATCATCGAGGAGAAATTCTCAAAGGCAGGTTCTATGAACAAGAGCTCAGCAAAACTAAACAGCCTGACACATATCTCATAGAAAAAATCATCCGCAGAAAAGGCAACAAGTTACTTGTCAAATGGCTGGGTCATCCGGAAAACAGCTGGATCGATGCAGACAAAGTGATAATATGAGCACCTGGGATGTTATAAAAAGGCTGCCAGAACCTGAACAACAGAATAAGAGAAATGGCAACTTGCTGCCTGATAATATTAGGTGTCTTATTGTTGGGCCATCAGCTTGTGGTAAAACTACACTAATAGTTGATAATTTTTTATTGGCACCCAACTGGTTAGACTGGAAAAACAGGCACTTGTATGTCTTCTCTAAGAGCTTGGAACAATTAAAATATCAGCAGCTGATGAAGCTATATGATGGATTAGATATTGCCACTTTTGAATCAGATGTTAAGCCACTTCACGAATGTCTCGATAATTCTGTTGTTGTGTTTGATGACATTATACTGGATAATCAAAACAAGGTTAGAAATTTCTTTACACAGGGGCGGCACAAAAACATTGATTGCTTCTACCTGGCACAGACTTTTTCTAAAATACCGAAGCAACTGATCCGAGACAACAGCAATTTTATATGTGTGTTTCATCAAGATCATACCAACCTCAAACACATACATGATGAATATGTAGGTGGGGACTTGAGCTACAATGATTTTTCCAAGTTTTGCAGCAAGTGCTGGAGCCAGGACAGTTATGGGTTTGTCACAATTGATATGACAAGAAAACCCAGTAGCGGCAAATACAGAAGTAAAATCAACGATTTTCTAGACGTTGAGACGTATATAAATAACCATGAAAAGGCCAATCATTGATGATCTTAAGTTAAGAGATTATCTTGTAAAAAGATTTAAGGGATGGAAATCAGAGAACCGAGGAATCTATGAAAAACACAAACAAGCAGAACAGCCTGTAATTGATGCTATTAATAATTTAGGTAAGAATATCAAAACTGTTACAAAGCAAAATCAAGATTTGATCACAGAGCTCGTACCTGTAGCTGCAAGGAACATATTAGATTATCCATTCACCCCACTTTCTAGTATTCATACACCTAGTCCTGTTGCTCCTAGAAGAATTGAGGCTAGTCAGGATCCTATTGAATTGGGTCTTCTTGCTCAAAAATATTTAACTACACCTAAAGACAACAAAGATGAGGTCTTTGGCTTATATGCTGACACAGAGCTTGACGGCAGCATCATTCATAGAATTGGCAATTTTAGAGTAACATTTATGGGAGATGATATAATTGTATATTCAGAATCTCGTCTCGGAGAAAAAGGTGCTTTTGTTAAGTACACCGGATCACCTGGGTTGTGGGAACTGATGACTAGGAAAAGGCCTGGCAGCTATACAGAGCAAGATTATGAGGATTACAAAGAAATATTAATAAAATCAGATGCTCTATACCAGAACAATGATCCCACACAAAAAAGGGTTAAGTCGAGCAGTGGGGCAAAATACAATAATTTAATCAAGCCCATATGGTCACAGATCAAGACTGGCAGTGGAATCAAACAATACAACACCCTGCCTAAAGAATTTGTGTGGGTTGATGATGTCAGGAAACTTGTGGATAGGTTATTGGTGATAGCTGGGGAGGAAAATGCTGGGAACCACAATTTTTACAATGAAAAGGTTGGAATTATGGACATGATAAGCACAAAATTGTCAAATTTTATAGTGAATGACCCTAAGGGGATTGGATATCTCATAAAAATTATTAATACTCTACCCCCCAAATTTTGGAATATTTCTGAGGGTCGGGGCCTGGTGAATGACATTATAAACAAGCTGCCATTTGAACTACACATTCCAGGCTATCAGTATTGTGGTCCCGGCACAAAATTGGACCATAGATTAAACAGAGGGGATCCTGGTGTTAATCCTCTAGATGCTGCTTGTAGAGACCATGACATATCATACAACACACATTCTGATCTTGACAAGAGACATGTTGCAGACAAGAAATTAGAAGAGGCTGCATTTGGTAGATTTGTAAGCAAAGATGCTTCTTTAAGTGAGAGAATATCAGCATTGGGGACCACCATAGCTATGAGCACCAAACAAAAACTGGGGTGGGGGTTGTGAATATGTATATAATAAACCTACAATGAAGGCCAAGGGTGTTATGTATCAAATACCTTATGCAGGTCTCAAATCTCTTAAAACTATTGACAGTCTTTTAACCAAAAAGCAGCGGAAGAAAAAAAGCTCTTGTATTGCAAAGGGACATGGTATGAAATTGTTACTTAGTACCCCCCAATAAAAAAAATTACAGCAATCAAGAAAAAAATCACATGTGGGGGGATTCATATTTACTATCCCTGCCATCTTAGCAGCTCTCGGGGCTGTTGGGAGCTTGGCTGGGGGATCAGCTGCCATAGCAAAAACAGTAATAGATGCCAAGAAGAATAGGGCAGAATTAGATGAGCAGAGGCGCCATAACCTGGCCATGGAGAAAAAAGGCAAAGGTGTTAAGAGAGCCATGAGTAAGTTTAAAAAAAACAAGAGCCGCTTACAAACCAAGATATTGAAGCTTTGATCAAGCCACTGGGCATCAAAAATTTTAGAGGTGTGTACATGTCTGATTCTTTACCGGAACAACCACTCAACAAAGAGTGTGGCATTGTTAATTTGGATGAGTACAAAAATCAGGGCACTCACTGGATCTGTTATCTTAAATATTTAAAAGATGAGGCATTTGTGTTTGATTCATTTGGAGGTGTTCCACCTGAAAATTTAATAAAATATCTAAAATCACCTAATCTTTATTACAATAATGCCCGTGTTCAAAATTTCAAAGATGTTAATTGTGGACATCTGTGTTTATCTGTTCTCAGATATATGTCTCAAATAAATAAACCATCAATTGAAAATTTTCAAAAGGCCTTGTGGTATCTGAAACATCATGGGGGTATTCCATCTCACCAGCCAAAATTCAATATTGAAACTCAAATTACATGATGATATAGTGTATCCCAAAACAATAGCTCTCAGAGCATTTTACGGCATGTACTTGATACCTAATATTACGCACCACAACAACACAATTGCAGTAGGGGATCAAAAAATTGTCATCACTCCAGGGCAATATAATCTGTCCACTCTAAATGCTCAATTACCCAGAGGTATAGTGTTAAGTCAAAATTCTGTCACTCACAGAGTAGAGATTGTATCTGCTACAGAAACAGTGCATCTGGGTACTATAGGAGAGCTGTTAGGCTTTGAGAACAACACAAAACTCGAAGCGGCCATCAAACACACTGCTATTAATATACCTAAATTCTTAGCCATAGAGACTCTGAATATTCACTGTAATGTGACTGAGGGTATGATCACCAAATCAAATGGCATAGGCACTCACAAACAAACTGGCATCATTGCAACATTCAAACCTAATTCCGAATTCATGGAGCCAATTATCTACAATCCATCCCCAACATTATATTTTCCTGTGTGCCATAACAGAATAGATAATATTGAATTGATGGTCACTAATGAAAAAGAAGAATTAGTTGATTTTGCTGGAGCCACAACAACTGCAATCATAGAGATTAATATTTAAATAAAAATACATACAATGGAAAATATTGAGAGTTATGAGCTACAATCATTCCCTCCAAACAGGAGGACATTTGCAAATTTAAATCAACCCAACACAGAAATTGAGGTTGATCTTGATGTAGGGGATGGCTTTATACACCCCCACAGAGCAGATCTATACATCAGATTTGATGTTGTAAAGCTCGATGGAACAGATTATCCGGCAAATTCAAATATAAGATTGGTGGACAATTTTGTGCCCCATCTGTTCTCTGAAATTGAGATCAGAAAGCATGGTGTTGTTATAAACAGAGTGGATTATCCCGGCATTACCTCCACAGCTTTGGCCACACTAAAATTATCCAAAACCGAGGCTTCTTACTACAGAATCGGTGGATTTGAGGCTGGTGATAAAATATTAACCAAGAGCCACACAGTGCTGTTCCCCATCCGCCTGTTGCCAGGATTCTTCTCGGATTACAAAGATATTATGTGGAAGGGCGGGTTAAGAATCACATTTAGAAGAGCTGCCAATGATAATAATGCTTTGATGAGGTACAGCACATTAAACCCTACAGGGGAAGCTCTGCCTAATACCTTACCAGATGCAGGAAAATGCATTATTCAGACTATGGAGTTAAGAATCCCAGTTGTTGAATATGAGGCCAGTTATGCTCTTAAATACAAAGCTGATATCCTAAAAAATCCACAAATTCCTCTGCAATTTTACACATATCAATGTGTACAGAAGCCCGCATCTGGCACATATTATGAGTTTGATGCCACAAATTCATTCTCCAGCATTCAATATGACATGCCTGATTTTGTGGTGGTTCTGTTTCAGACTGGAAGACACAACAATCAGGAAAAAAATTCAAGTAAATTTGATAACTGCAACATCAAGAACATATATCTTAAAAATGGCAGAAATGAGGTATTCCCTAGAGAAAATTACAATTTAGACATGTCCAAGGATGATTTCCTCAAATTATATGAGGCTTTTTCGGCTTTCAAGCGTGTCACTACTGGCAGTACTGATATGTATTACACACCAGATGAATTCAAAACACAGAGACCCATGTTTGTAATCAACACTTCAAAAAGAAAACAAGTTGTGGTTAATGACAGGACAAACATTAAAATTATCTGTGAATTCCACGAGGCTTTACCAGATGACACCATATGTAGCGTCATTCTCATAGGTGAAAAATCATATGTTTATGATGTAAGAAATGAGAGAGTCACGGAGCAATTCTAGAGGGTCTCTGCATATTGCATTGTTTTAATAATAGATAAACAAATTGAACCTGGTATCCAGTTGAACTTAAACCGGAAGTAGACCGGAAGTGAACCGGAAGTGAACCGGAAGTGGACCGGAAGTGGACCGGAAGTGGACCGGAAGTGGACCGGAAGTGAACCGGAAGTGGACCGGAAGTGAACCGGAAGTAAATATGTGTGGGTGGGTGTGGGTGGGTGTGGGTGTGTGTTAATACGTTTGCGTAGTTTTAGGTGTGGGCAAAAAAAAATATGAAGAGGGGCATATTTTTAACAAATTTATGGACAACAATCTCACAGAAGTGCCTGTTTTAAGTGTAGGCAAATCAATCTGAGGGGGGTTCGTACTTTCTCGGGAAATTCCCGAGGGCATTTTTACAAAAATCTTGGATTAGACAAGATTCCACACTTGAGCAAAAAGCTCATATGGGCATGTTGAGCCTGTTTTAAGTGTAGCCAAATCTGCTTGAGGGGGTTCGTACTTTTGTTGTGCCAATAATATAGCCAATTATACTACTATTTCGTTTATTTTAGTTCGCTTTTCTGCCACTTTTGGCTAATCGCGAAGATGAAAATGAGTGAGGATATCGTATGACAGCCATATAATATCGTATATCTTTTGAGAACAGAAAGATAATTCTGTCAATTCTTGGCTATCAGAATCCCAAACAGGAAACAGACACTAGGAATCCAAGGATTGCTGAGTAAAGAAGTTACATCAATCTTGATGGGTCACTCGACGTAATAAACAAATTCAAGGAAGTAAACAGGTGCATCGACCCGGAATTTACGGCAGCAATCCTTGGAGGATAAATAGTGTGGATTCTGATAGTGAAGGAGAGATCGAAAGACATTAGAGGAGAGGTAGAGACCTGTTTAAGTAACCTCTGAGAACGGTCAGTCTTTCCACGACAGTTGGGAAAAGTCTATTCTACGAGCCAAGGTCTACAGAGAACAACAGGAATTTTTCCACATCACCATGCTGAAACAATCTTAGGGAGACTACAATCCAATTTATGCGTGTATTGTCTATTCATTTGCCACGCCATGCTATTCATTCATTTGATTTTGTAAGCCTGTCAAATAGACGTGAAATTTCTCAACAAATATTTCTGTATAAAATAATAAATGGACATATTGATAGTAGTTCTATACTATACTAGAGAGAATCTGTCATTTACGTAATAGACAAAATCCCAAGAACAGAAATGTATAAAGGTTCCCCACTACAAAAAATGACACTTCAATATAACAAGATCTCAAATCGTTTGGTGGACTTGGATTTCGGCATGACACGAACCAAATTTATGAATATGTTAGGGGTACCTCTCTTAATAATGTATTTATTATGAGAATTGGATTTGTCATATTGAAGTTTGTTGTAATGATATATTGTACCAGTGTATGTGATACTTGTTTTGTGTAATTCAGATGAAATATCTGAACATTTGTTGTCACAATTAAGCAGTAAACATGTTATGTCACCAAGATGTATATATATATATATATATATATATATATATATATATATATATAATGTATTATCTGTCTATGTTTGTGAATATGTGTGTGTGTAAAGGAGGAAGGAGGGAGAATGTGTACGTGCGTACATACAAGTTGTAAATGAAAATGTAATATTTTGATATTACCTTTCTGTAATTGGATACTTGTCTCTGTTGAAGGGAAATAAATAAATAAATTCACTGCTTCTCGCATGAGTTAAGACGCCTAGCGAGTATGAATGATGAAATGAGCTATCGCCACCCAAGGGACATCGAAAAGTACCAGATCCATCCCGTTGTTCCTGAGGGAACGATACGATATGATGAAGGGACACCTATGACCAGGCCGGAATTTGAAACCAGGGCCTGTGGTGACGTAACTGTGCTAACCATTCCACCACAGAGATCGGCATTAACGAGAGATAACTGTCACTCTAAGCCACACGCCTTCAATTTACATGGCGTTTTGAACTTCTTCTTGTTATAGTTTCTGGGATATGGAGACGTGGTTCAATACAGATTTATTCTCTCAGACAAATGAGTATATGTCATTTGCGTTGTGCTCTAGACTAATATTTTGCATTCTCTGTGCCAAATATCTTAGCCTTAGCAGTTCTTGCGATAATGACTAGAACGACATACAACGCTCAACGCGTCCTCTCCCGTTCACAACATTCCAACCAGCGAGGTTTATATAGATATATATATATATATATATATATATATTAGTTGTGGATAAAATCCATGCACCATTTAACAATTCAATTTATAGATTTGTAATATATACATGCATGCATATAATATTTACATACAATTATTCCATCCATAATAAACAATTAAACTATTTCATTACACAACATTTACAGAATTATTTTCGACTTCCTAAAATATTTTGTAAGAATATTGATTACCGAGGATGAAGGAGAAGTCAGTATACAAGGCAGTGTTAGTGGCGTTTGATGTCCACTCTTGTACAACCTTAGTGACAATGAAGTTCGACCAGTCACAAATATAGGAGTGCGTTGTGAAAGAAGGAGAACACATGCATATGCTGAACATATTTTATTCAGCAGGCTACATGGAACAAAGGAAAACATAAATTTCCGCTGCAACGCAGCAATGTATGGTGTCCACACAAAATATAACATTTTCGTCCATCTACACGTGACATTGAAGTTCGACCACTGTTAGAGGGGATCCTGTTTACCATGGTGTGACGCCGCCCCGTCGGCGAATAACTGTGGCAATGCGTCGGGGTATGCTGCGGACGAGTCGTTCAAGGTATTCCACATCGATGCGGTGCCATTTCTCCTGCAGACAGGCGATAAGAGCAGCCACTGTCGTGGGTCCCCTCTGTTGCACACGTCGCTTAAGAACACGCCACACATTCTCAAAGGGCGAGAGGTCGGGACTCGATGGTGGCCATGGCAGAGTTCTCACGTGATGGCGAGTCAACCATTCTCTTGTCAGCCGCGCTGTATGAGGCCTGGCATTGTCGTGTTGAAAGATGAGACGCCGCCTGTGGAACAGGTGCCTTCGCACTGTGGGAAGATGCCGCTCCAGTATGCGTGTATAGGCGTGTGCATTCACAATGCCCTCACAGACGTGTAGTGGGCCAACCCCAGATGCCGTCATGCATCCCCATACCATCACTGACGCAGGTTTCTGTACCCGACGTGCATAACATTTTGCTTCATTCTGTTCCTCCTTCCGACAAATGACTCTTTTCCGTATTTTCCCGTACACAACATTGAAAATGGATTCGTCCGTCCACAAAACCCTGTTCCACTGCCGAAATGTCCATCCCCGGTACATTCGTGCCCACCGTAGTCGATTGCCTTTGTTCAACATGCAAAGGAAGGGTTTACGTTTCGCCTTGTACACTCGGTAACCGCATCGCTGTAGGTAACGGCGAATGGTTCTGGTTGACACTTCAATGTGAAAGCGTTCTCGAGTCCACGGTCGTAATTCGGCCACAGAAACATGATTGTTGGTCTGGATATAGCGCCTAAATATCCGTAGGTCACGCACGCTCAGCAGGCGTTTTCGACCGGGGGCCTTACGTGGCTCTGTAGTACCCGTATTTTGGTGGTGTTTGATGATGGAGTGCACGGTTGACTTGGGTAAGTTCAGTTGGCGCCCTATTTCCCGTTCACTGAGTCCATCCCGTTTCAACTCCACCACTCTTCTCCTCAAGGTGTTGTCAATAGTTTTGCCCCTGGCCATGGTGATGATGCACTGCGGTTCCTCGGTGCACAGCACGCGCTTATATACGGCGGACTCCCTTATCGTGTCCGTGACGTCATGCTTCCGTCGAATGCGCCACTATCTGGAATATCCCGTATGGGTCTGGTGCCTGGTCGAAGTTCAATGTCACGCGTATAGTTCCCCGTTTTCGTTCTTTACGTGACCTTGGGTGCAACATGCTGGGATCACGATTCTTGCCTGCTCACACGCCTCCTCTTACACACATGCGTCACTTCTGAGGGTCACCCATTCCACCGCCTATGCCTCTGTGCATTTAATCACGTATTCCTTTCTGGTCGAACTTCATTGTCACCAAGGTTGTACAGTGTCTCTCAAAAGTTTTAGGACAACGACATTTTAAACTAGGCAACCCAATTTACACAAGCCGTTGGTGGGTTGCGTGCAGAGTTAGGCTCAATTTCAGGGTTGCCACATGCACAATAGATATTTATAAAATACCCGAAAGAAATATAAACAAGTATTATTGTATAAAATTATTAAAAATATCACTATTATATCGCAAATGACAAAATTCTTTCTGAAAGAAAAAAATAGGTTTTCTAGTATTTCATCGCTGATGAGTCTACAGTAAGGAAAAGAGGTGAGAGGAAACGAAAGGTTGCAAAAGAGAGGAGAAAGAGAAAGTGAAAGGAGAAGAGGAAAAGTAGAGGAGAGAAGAAAGATAGGATAGACGAGGAGAGGAGATGTAGTGAGGAGAATGGAAAAAGATTCGAGGAGAGATGAGGAAAAAAGAACAAAGAAGAGAAAAGAGGAGGAAAACGAGAGGAGAGGAGAGGAGAGGAGAGGAGGAGACGAGAAGACGGAAGTGGAGGGTAGAGTAAAGGAGAGAAAAAGAGAAGAACGAAAAAGAGAGAATAGTGCAGTGGAGTGGGAAATCTAAGACAGGAAAGGAGATAAGAGGAGTGGAGAAGAGTGGGATGGAGAAAAGTAGGGAAGGCGATATGAGATAAAAGCAGAACGGAAAGAGGGGAGAGAAGAAGGAGAAGGAACTGGAGAGAAGAGGTAGTTGCAGAAAATATCGTCTGAGCGTCAAGAATGGATGCATTGGTAAAATTATCGACATGAAACATTCAATAACATTTTGAAATGTACTGGAGAATATATTAGATCGGTGCGAAATGACTTTTGGCTGAGTTCAGAGCAAATTAAAATCTTCCATGTAAGATCTTTGATTTTACCTGCGATTACACCACTAAAAAAATGAATGTAATTTTTAATATTTATAAGAATTATTCAATTTTTCTCCACTTCTCGGTCCGTTGAAATGGAGATTTTGTAATTCAATATTTCCCCTACCCCCATCGTTAATTCCAAACTGAATCATTCCGTTTCACACGGCGTGGACAATGAACACAATGGGATATGTCTAAAACTTACGAAAATTTTCTGCCACCGGAAGGGTTTGAACCTACGACCATCAGATTGACAATCCTGAACGGTAGCCACTACCCTACAAGCTTTAGCTCCTTAAACCAGGTAGAAGAACCAATACACCACGCCTTTACCTTCGAATGAAACAACAATTTTTTTAAGTATTCTGTCCCTCCAATATTGTAAATGTCGTTTGGTATACGTGTAGTTGAACTTTTACTTTAATTTTGATTTGCTTTCTTGTAGTATAACCGATATCTTCGAGAAATAATTTTCGAAGTGATTAAAAACGAGAATATTGGTAGTTGTGAAAATGCGAGTTATTTCTTCTAACTTATTATTGTGATTAGACATTACTAATGGAAAATAACTAGAGGCTTGAATATTACAGGACGATGTTCTTTTCCTGTGATACTGTAACAGACAAAATGCTTGTTTACTGATGCAAGTCTCGTGTCCAGAACAGTTTTATGAAATGTATTTGCTGTTGCGTAAGATAACACGAAATAATTACACCGTGTGCGAACTACCAAATCTGCGCAACGTTATACGTAAACAGTGGGAAAATTTTATTCATAAAATCACTTCACATTTGACAGTGTTAGTCAAGAGAGACTCCTGGGACACTGTGTTAAGGTGCTGGACTAAATCCTTCTAATTTTTCTTCCTCGAAGAACAACAATTTCTAAGGAAGAGCAACAGTGATGATCTTTCTTATTTCTTTTAAATGCTTACACTTTCCTTTAATTGGCTGTTGGTTTTCCTTAGAAATTGTTGTTCTTCGAGGAAGAAAAATTAGAAGGATTTAGTCCAGCACCTTAACACAGTGTCCCAGGAGTCTCTCTTGACTAACACTGTCAAATGTGAAGTGATTTTATGAATAAAATTTTCCCACTGTTTACGTATAACGTTGCGCAGATTTGGTAGTTCGCACACGGTGTAATTATTTCGTGTTATCTTACGCAACAGCAAATACATTTCATAAAACTGTTCTGGACACGAGACTTGCATCAGTAAACAAGCATTTTGTCTGTTACAGTATCACAGGAAAAGAACATCGTCCTGTAATATTCAAGCCTCTAGTTATTTTCCATTAGTAATGTCTAATCACAATAATAAGTTAGAAGAAATAACTCGCATTTTCACAACTACCAATATTCTCGTTTTTAATCACTTCGAAAATTATTTCTCGAAGATATCGGTTATACTACAAGAAAGCAAATCAAAATTAAAGTAAAAGTTCAACTACACGTATACCAAACGACATTTACAATATTGGAGGGACAGAATACTTAAAAAAATTGTTGTTTCATTCGAAGGTAAAGGCGTGGTGTATTGGTTCTTCTACCTGGTTTAAGGAGCTAAAGCTTGTAGGGTAGTGGCTACCGTTCAGGATTGTCAATCTGATGGTCGTAGGTTCAAACCCTTCCGGTGGCAGAAAATTTTCGTAAGTTTTAGACATATCCCATTGTGTTCATTGTCCACGCCGTGTGAAACGGAATGATTCAGTTTGGAATTAACGATGGGGGTAGGGGAAATATTGAATTACAAAATCTCCATTTCAACGGACCGAGAAGTGGAGAAAAATTGAATAATTCTTATAAATATTAAAAATTACATTCATTTTTTTAGTGGTGTAATCGCAGGTAAAATCAAAGATCTTACATGGAAGATTTTAATTTGCTCTGAACTCAGCCAAAAGTCATTTCGCACCGATCTAATATATTCTCCAGTACATTTCAAAATGTTATTGAATGTTTCATGTCGATAATTTTACCAATGCATCCATTCTTGACGCTCAGACGATATTTTCTGCAACTACCTCTTCTCTCCAGTTCCTTCTCCTTCTTCTCTCCCCTCTTTCCGTTCTGCTTTTATCTCATATCGCCTTCCCTACTTTTCTCCATCCCACTCTTCTCCACTCCTCTTATCTCCTTTCCTGTCTTAGATTTCCCACTCTACTGCACTATTCTCTCTTTTTCGTTCTTCTCTTTTTCTCTCCTTTACTCTACCCTCCACTTCCGTCTTCTCGTCTCCTCCTCTCCTCTCCTCTCCTCTCCTCTCGTTTTCCTCCTCTTTTCTCTTCTTTGTTCTTTTTTCCTCATCTCTCCTCGAATCTTTTTCCATTCTCCTCACTACATCTCCTCTCCTCGTCTATCCTATCTTTCTTCTCTCCTCTACTTTTCCTCTTCTCCTTTCACTTTCTCTTTCTCCTCTCTTTTGCAACCTTTCGTTTCCTCTCACCTCTTTTCCTTACTGTAGACTCATCAGCGATGAAATACTAGAAAACCTATTTTTTTCTTTCAGAAAGAATTTTGTCATTTGCGATATAATAGTGATATTTTTAATAATTTTATACAATAATACTTGTTTATATTTCTTTCGGGTATTTTATAAATATCTATTGTGCATGTGGCAACCCTGAAATTGAGCCTAACTCTACACGCAACCCACCAACGGCTTTTGTAAATTGGGTTGCCTAGTTTAAAATGTCGTTGTCCTAAAACTTTTGAGAGACACTGTACAAGTCCTCTGTGCGTGTCATAAAGTTTACACTGAAATATATTGATTGATTGGCTTTATTTTACTTCGCTTCTTGTGCCACTTTTGGCTAATTTGCGAAGATGGAGATGAGTGATGGCATGATGAAATTGATGAATGGACACTTACAAACGTCCATGCTCAGGCCGGGATTCGAACCCGGCACCACTGGCGTCGCAGCGCGATGTGCTAACCACTCCGCCACGGCGGCCGGCCTTTTTTAAGGGGCGATATCTTTAAAGGGCCATACCAGTGATGTGCCGTACACTATAAGTTTACGTCTACATGCGTTGTGTACACGTAATCTACGCGTAGCTTACATTGGATTATAGTTTACATAGACTCCGTAGACAATCTCAAGTGCATTAAAAATAATTTTCAAGGCTTTGATGAAAGGAAAGTGACATTTTCAACTATATTGGTTCCTAACGAACTGAAAAGAATCCTATTTACAACAAAATTTCTCTTCTCTTCTATCATCAGCTATGGAAGAAGATAAATAGTATGAAAAAAAAACAACAGATGGCAATCGTGAGGCAAAATTGTTTTTCTCTCAATAAAGCACTAGAATATTTCCTGTTAGGTTTTCTTCCTAGGTGAGAAATTGTTGGAATTTGGAAGGGAACGTATGAAAAGTTCTTCTCACACATCAGCAACTGATACGCAGTATAATTTTTTTATAATTCCACGGCGCCCTTTGCTAAGTTATCACCTTTCGCCATGTTGTTTACATAGATTACGTGATCTTTGTGTATAAAATAGTCTACGTGTAGAATGTAGACTATCGTTGTTTACGTATAGACCCACATCACTGATCCAGACTAACCTACCCCACACTGAAATATAATATGGTTTGGAGTTCCAATATTTTCACTACACAAACAAACTGGTGAGTGAATGCACTAAGTTCTTCTTGTAAAGGTGAGCTGGAGCGATAGTGTAATTTAACCTGCAGCTCATTATAGTTCTGAGGGAACTCCGGGAGAGTTCTATATGTTTGAAAGGAAATCTTTCTTGAACAGAATAGTACACCTTACCGCGAGTTCTCTGAATTGTATATCCCGCAGTGTAGCGTTTCTTTGCAATGTCACGTGGGCGATGCGCAGTAACCTATGCGCTGTAGCATTCTGAACATGCGCAGAGGGGTTGTGCATTGAACGACTTTCTCAGCAACGTCAGATGCTAAAAGACTCGCATCGAGCGTGAACAGGGATGTTAAAACACCGAAAATAATTTACACAATCGTAAAATGGAGAAGGAAAAGCGGTAATCGGCCTTGTTTGATTGGCCTCATGTTAATTACCCCCTGATAAAGGAACCACAAGAGGTAGAAAAACCAAGATTGGTGAATGAGATAATCCGATAAATAGATACTGGCTTAGTGAATTTGTGGCTCGTGTAACTTATCGTTTTATTTGTCTGCCCATTTAAGCAAATATTTCTTTCTCTCACAATTGAGCGGTATAAAATACACATGTATCCCCGGCCGGTTCAAATCCGGGAACTTTTCTAACGATGGAAGCGGCCCCGGCGCCCACCCAGCGTCGAATAACATGGGTACCTGGGGGAAACCCTGGGGGGTAAAGGCGGTCAGGGGCGTGATGCTGATCACATCACCCCCACTTACGACCGGATCAAGAAAGTGTGGGGCGTTACCCCCACACCCCCTATACGCCTTCATGGCGTGGTGCTAAGCACAGGGGAGCACTTTACCTTTTTTTTTTTAAAATACACATGTAGCAGTTTTATGCCGGCCTCGGTAGCCGAGCGTGTTGGGTGGTCGGCTCAACTCGCTTTGATCCAGAGGTCTCGGGTTCGAGTCCCGGCGAGGGCATGGGGGTGTTTTAATGTCCTCAACAGACAGGTGCAAGGAACCTTAGTGTTGACGTACCCATAAAAATAGCGAATATTTACAATATTTAACAGTTTTATTTAATTATTTACATAAATGCTAACACAAATCGGAGGCAAATAGGTTTACTTCTGTGTTCTTGCTACAATATTTTACTTTTTAAATTTAATTTTGCAATAATAAATAAACACATAGCACGCCGTGTTTTAGCAATAATGCCTTTGATCATAGCCGTTCCCGCTTTCGCAATACAGAATTTTCATAAACTTTCCTTGCGTACTTTACTCCAAGCCAGTGTTAAATAAACTCAAAGACTTTAGAATTATTATCCCCTTATTCGTTGGACTAGAGGAAGAGATTTCGAGGATAATTAAATATCGTACATATCAATATTGCCTGAAAGTCGTGTTTACGACCTCAAATTGTTCAGAATTCACTAAACAACATACTGGTATAATTGTCATATCACCTCGTTATTTTGAAACTCTTTTTAGTAAAAATATTAACAATACTCATAATTATATACTTAATATATAGTAATGAGTCACATGCTTTGCTGTCTCCGGTCATAGCCCTCCCAAATTTGACTGTTTACCGGTCTCAGCCCCCCAAAGTTGATGGTCTAGAACATTTCAAATGTGTATTTAAAGTTAAGTTCATGTTCCACAATTCAGAGTAAACTTTACAAGAGAAGCAAAATAATACATTAGATCCTCTTAAGCAAAATTATTTGAGGGGCTCTGCCCCAACATCATTAACATTGGGGGGGGGGGGGGCTCGAGCCCCCCAAGCCCCATGGAGTCGGCGACTATGCTACCAGTTGATGAAAACCAGTTGGTCAACCAGTTGGCAAGTAAGTTATGTTTTGGCCTAGTTAAGTGGATCCAGTTTGGATGCAATTTAGTGTTTCTATTTCCTTGCAAAAAATTCAACAGCCGCACGAACAACGCTGCAACGGACAAAACCCCATGCAACAGGTGGTAGCGTCGTTGCCTTGTAATCAAGGGGTCCCGGGTTCGATTCCTGGTGGAGGCACAAGTGGTTCGTATCCCACTTTAAACTGTAGGTCCAGTCCCGATTAGCCATACTGTGCATAAAGTGGACTTAAAACACCAACTCAACTCAACTCAACCCATGCAACAGAAACAGTACGCCAATCAGCCATATTGCCATCGATATTGCTTTGTCGTACATGTTCTTTGAAAAGGATGTTTCACGTTTTGTAGAGTCCCTCATAATGACTGACATACCAGAGTACTTCTTCTCATGAAAGGCTAGCATGCTCCCCCCCCCCCCAAGCAAACAAATGTCAACTTCTCTTCTCCGTACGGAAATTCTATAAAAACAAAACTGCGGTGATTTTATTTCCACCTTGTCACAGTCCCTTTAATCCAAGATTAAATAAAAACCGGACACCTTGACAGTGTTGAAGCTACAAATTTAAACTAATATTTCCGCGCAACAAAGTACTTGGCTTGTCACCAACGGATAGACATATTCTTGTAATTAAACGCGTTTCTTGTTTCTCTAAGAATAATACAAAATGTCCACCGGAAACTAAGCGTTGGCTTGTCACCAAACGAATCAAGAAAAATGCGTGGACTTATCTATGTATTTCGATGAAAGAACATGGTTGAAGCGTGACTGCTAGCCATTTGACTAGACCTGCCATCTAACGGCACTGAGAGAACCTTCCAAAGGTCTCCCCTCTTGCCCAAAAATCGTAAGAATACCAACCCCCGTTACTCAATCGGTTCTCTTATATAGGCGATTCGAAATAAAACAGTAAACGGAACTTTTTTTCAGCCCCCCTCAGGTTGAAGGACAAGATTTTAAAACTAACAGCTTTCTGCCAGCTGGCTTTCACCGTCACGTAGGCCAGCCCTAGTAGAGTCAGATTATTTTCATAACAACTCCAGCTGACCGCGCGAGTCCAGTTAGTGAGCCTACCAACAGTCCAGAGCGCGAGCAACAGGGATAGCGATAGGTGCTGGGTAGAGATGACGCCAGCGGCTCATTTTTTGATTGGCTGCTCCGGGACTTATGACTCGCTCCAAAGCTGCCAATGCAAAACAGCCAGAGATGTTACGAAAGTAATCTCACTCTAACAGGTTACATTGGAAACTGCATAAAAAAGAGATATAGCTGTCATCTAAAAAAAATACATTAAACACAAAAAAATAAGAATATAAAAGGATCTCGTAGTGATTCTACTACATTATTTATATAATATTTGCAGTGTATGATGATATGCTTTGCAAAGTTAGTAGTCTTTCATTTACGAAGAATCTGGCATGTTTTTGTTATTAATAGAAAAAAATATTCATTGCTGATAATAATATTTTTTTCTGAATAGAATTGGGCATATTGTGGTTGATGAAGGCACTTGAAAATGAATTAGAGATTTACTTTATTTGGTGCGCCATCTCTTAGCATTTTTTTTCAACCATTGTAATGCAGCACCGGTAAGGAAACGACGAAACGTGTGGAATGAGTTTATTTGAGAACAATTTAATCGTCGTTTCAAATGTTTTTGAAGGTAAGGTAAGCTTTCAAATGTGCAAACCTGGTAACAGCCACGTCGGAGAAAAATCCCTTTATATCATATTTTTAACGAAAAGTGCGTGTCGGCATGTTTTGCTTAATTTATAAACTTCAACGCTTTCGTTTCAAATCGTGTCGTAACTTTCGTTATTACATGCAAGGGCTATGGTGTAAAACATGGTAAGTGACATTTTGGTTATTTCTGAGTTCAATAAGAAAAAAAAAATATTAGAAGCTATACTGTAGATAAGAAGGCTTAACTGAGTCCAATGCAAATTGTATGACATGGCAATTTTACTCGAAAATTGAAGGATGGCTCTTTTTACTTTGTAACTCAAAAATGACCAAAATGTCACTCACCATGTTTTACACCCGAGCCCTTTAATTTACAAAGATTAGAGTTTTCTCGTGCCTTGCCTTCCATAAGAAGCAATGCAATTTTTAGTTGAGCGTTGCTTGACATGTACAATATAGTGGTTGTGTGTACTCTCATCAGTTATGTGCGTCTACGCGTAAACAACCATAGTCTACATTCTACACGTAGACTATTTTATACACAAAGATCACGTAATCTATGTAAACAACATGGCGAAAGGTGATAACTTAGCAAAGGGCGCCGTGGAATTATAAAAAAATTATACTGCGTATCAGTTGCTGATGTGTGAGGAGAACTTTTCATACTCTTCATTCCAAATTCGAACAATTTCTCACCTAGGAAGAGACCTAATATAGGAAATATTCTAGTGTTTTATGGGAAAAAGACCACTCTTGCCTCACGACTGCCATCTGTTGTTGTTTTTTGCATACTATTTATCTTCTTCCAAAGTTGGTAATAGAAGAGAAGAGAAATTTTGTTGTAAATAGGGTTCTTTTCATTTCGTTAGGAACCAATATAGTTGAAAATGTCACTTTCCTTTTATGAAAGCCTTGAACATTAATTTTAGTGCACTTTAGATTGTCTACGTAGTCTATGTAAACTACAACCCTATGTAATCTACGCGTAGATTACGTGTAGACAACGCATGTAGACGTAAACTTATAGTCTACAGCACATCACTGACTCTTATATCCAGAGACACCATCACGGAGTGAAAATTACTTCCCACGCATTGGCGTACGCAGGGGGAGCTGATGGGGCTACAGCTCTTTCCGAAATTTTGAGAAAATCAAAATTTTCAAACGAGAGCAGCAAACAATCGGGGAAAACGGACGTGGTAAATGCAAGCCCCCTCTTAAAATTACCCCCAATTACCACTTTTGTCTTTGAACAACCTTTAAACAAAGGTTGAAAATAGGAATTACGAAATATGTTATTGTGTATATATATGTATCTTCACAATTCCAGCCTCCCCCAGGGGGGAAAATGCTACATACGCTGGTGCTTCCACCTATCCATAAAATTATCAACTAATATCATTACCGTATTCTCGATGCTAAGAACGATGCTCTACCGTGTTTACGCCCATGCTGACAAAAAACATTTATTACAATGTTGTTCGTGTCACCGACTCAGTACATCAAGTAAAGTGACTGACGGCGGATAGTAAGAAATATAACCATACCGGAAGTAAGAAACCTACTTCCGGTTCTGGCACTGATAAAATGTCACTGAATTTACCTCGGGCTGACACTAATGGGAGAGGAAGCTTCTCTTTCCATGCAGCTCTGTTAAAAAACCTGTAAATACAACAATTGATGCATTGAATAATATATACAGTAGTTTAGAACGTAAGTTTCCAGAATGACCAACAGATAGCAGGCCATGCGTTGCGAGAAGTTAGTGCGCATGCGTGAGAGATGCATGATGTGGCAAATGATACGACAAATGTCTTAATTCAAGTATGTTGAAAAATAGCTGAACAATTGCTGTATCTGTTCCAATAAAAAATGTTCTCCAGGGAAACTTACTTTCTGGACGGGCCTCGTATTATGTAAATTAACCGAGAATAACGCAGCACACTTGTCAAAAGTTTTACTTTCAGTATATTCACATTTGTGGGTATATTACTGCGCAATCAGGATAACTAACTGATTTACTTATTTAACTTCGGTTTTCGCCACTTTTGGCAAATCGCAAACATTGAATTGAGTTGTTGTTTTATGTGCACTTTATGTGGGACTGGACCTACAGTTTGGGATCCGAACCCCTGTGAAATGTGCCTTCAATGGGTATTGAATCCGGGACCCCTTGATTACAAGGCGACGACGCTACCACTGCGCCATCGGGGAGGCCCAATCGCAAAGATGAGAATTGCACTGCCTGTAGTTCCAGACGCCAGAGCCTCGTTAGTCTGCAAAATGGGTCCAAAATATACTATGTGTAAGAGGGGTTAACCTTTGGAAAATATCACCCCTTACAAGGACAAATTTGGCGTTCTTATAAAAGTATTGAAAGTCGTACGTTGGAATTTATACAATTTATAGATTTTACTGAAAGGCGACTACATATCGCATAGTATCAATGTATTACATATGCTACAAACAGTACCATTATACGAACGTACTATCTGCAGACGACCAAATATTGATGGCAGCAAGTTTAGTCATCTACTCTAACATCAATCAATTCTTACAAGTTACAACATGAAAATTTCAGAGGATAAAACAAAGTCAATGGCAATAAATGGTTTTCTACTTCCTAGATTGAAAATAGTGATAAACGATAAAATAAATGAACAGGTAACATATTTTGCATATTTGGGCAGCCATATTTCACAGTTCGAATACCAAGAAGATGCTGAGAAAAATTTAGTAAAATACAGGGTGATCCGTTTGCAGTGACGGCGCCAGCCTGAAATAAGTGGGGGGCTAAAGATTTCGGAGTCAAATTCTCGGGGGGCTAACTTATACCAGCTAAAAGGTATTTACGTAAAACTTGTCTACGGTAGATTTTTACCAGTGACATATTTTACAGTTACATCCAAAGATAAATCACTGCATTTTGTTCCATCACACACAAAAGTACTTTTAGGCGCGGATCTTTCATGTCAAGTAAAATGCAATAATTCTATTGTTGTCTCTTCCAAAGCCATTTTTGAGTGGAATAATATCACAGACTTAATAATTACTATTCATATAAACAGTACAAAATACGTGATATAGCCTGGCAAGTTAAGTCCCGATATGCGCAGATCGCTACGGAGCACTTTCTATTACGTCATCCTCCCCACCTCTCTTCTACGTACTGGTCTGGCCTTGAGAGTACGAGTGGTGCCAACTCAGCAAAATTAATCTAAAATAAATATGACAAACTATTTTTACTGTGTGGATTGACGGTGCCGGCTCATATCAGTTTATCAGTGGTTCATTTGATTTAATCCGGTCTTTCAAAATGCGTGCGGAGCGCGGATCATAAACTTTAGTATTACGCACGCGCGTTAACGTTTATAACGAAGAGAAACTTCTGGGCGAATGACTTCATTTTCTGAATGCGACATCAAGCAGTGGCCTGTTTTTTTTTTTTTTTTTTCATAAGCTGAGTGGGATGGGGGTTCATTTGTTTATCGTACAACAATCATTACGAGAAGGCAATCTGATAACACGCTTGCCTGTGTTCTTTTTTAAAGCATTGAAATGTTCTTGCTCTTTACTCTTGGTTGCATATTTTTTAAATGCAAAAATCAAATCATGCCGGGTCCAACGAAATCAACAATCTGCTCTGGAAAGCCCCTTAGAGGACAAGCCAGGTAAATTGTTTACAATGTTGCAACATATTTGCGAAATCAGAAGGAGTTACATAAACATAAGTATAATGTTGTCGAGCCCACAAGCGCCGCCACGGGAGTATCTAAATGGATGGTTTCTCAAGTTTTAAAAGAATTGGATTGGATTGATTTGTTGTTTTAAGTCCACTTTATGCACAGTAATCGGGGACTGGACCTACAGTTTAAAGTGGGATCCAAACCACTATGTGCCTCCACCCGGAATCGAACCCGAGACCCCTTGATTACAAGGCGACGACGCTACCACTACGCCATCGGGGAGGCCAAATTTTAAAAGAAGGAAAAGAGTCGTGGCGAAAGGTGAGCTGAATTTCTGTACTCCGACAGGTAGAAAACAGCCAAGGAAAAAGGGAATACAAATTTCGTTCAAAATCCTCAGACCATTCCGCTCCCTCCAAGTTGCAACACTGCGAACCAACGTCGCTGTGGAGAATGAAGTGGGGAAATGTGGTGCGAGATGCGCAACAGATATTTGCAGCGTCTCGTTTTTAAACTTGTCAAGTTATAAAAACTACGGATAAACGTATAAATATAAACATAACGCTATTTCTATGTAAAGAGTTTGAGTACTATTTTTTCATGCTAAAATGAGAAAATGAACGACATCAAGAAATACGATACGATACGGATATTATCATGAGCAGCTACAACCTTGTTAAAATCCAAAAAATTTGCAAGCTCTTCCTCAAAGAGAGAATAGATGGAGCACTCAACCTCTCGTTACCAATTCGATTACGAAGATAACACCTAATTTGCTGCAAACAGCCGTTGATGGGGGTATGGACATTACAATAACACAAATCTTGTAAAGTTAGTAAAAAGCAGATTTTAATGTTTCAACCATTGCAAGGAGGTGCTGAATGGTCTTTATTTTTAGTTCCTTTCTACCTCACAGTGTGCCATAATTCTAAATTGTCCAAATCACAACAACAGGGAGCGGCAAAAGATTGTAGCTTTCTGTGCTTCAGAAAAGTGGTACTAACTTAATAAAGTAGGCATGAAATATAGAATACCATCCTTGAATAGAAAATGTGTTAATGATATTATTTTCTCTGCTGTCATGATGAAACATTTTACGTTTTCTTGTTCAACGACTGGAATTCAGAACTTAGGGCTACAAATGGGGAGGATACGAGAAATACCGTCAACATAGAAGGTGCCACTCTCAAGGAACAAACATATCTTCACTACAAAATTCACCTCCACTAGGAGACAAATTTATTGACATAAAAGCAATTAATAGAGTTGCAACCCTTGCACTGAGGATTTTGATTAATGACAATCCGAATTGGATCAAAAATTGATTCTCCTGCACGGATACCCACCCCTATGACGATTCTGCAGAAATTGCTTTCTAACCTCACAAATTATAATTAATTAAGATGTAGGACTAAGACTGCGATTATAACACCATTAAGCCTTGTTTCCATGATATGAAAAACTCAATATGCTGACCAAGGCAGAAATTTACATAGTGTGTACATAGGAGAAACGAAAAAGAGGCAGAAAGACAGGTTGAAACAACATAGGGATGATGTACGACTTAAGAGAGAGAGAAATGCAATATTTAAACACACGAGAGAAACAGGACATGACATAGAGTGGGATGAGGCTAAGCAGATAGGAAGGGAGAAGAGAATACTAGTGAGAAAATGGAAGGAGGTCAAGGAAATAGAGAAGAAAGGTGAAGAAGACACAATGAACTGGAATGGGGAACTGATGATAAACAAAGAATGGAAGAAGGTGTTAGAAAGAGTGGAAAGTACAAGAGAGAAAGAGGAGAGAAGAAGGAAGAAGAATGAAGGAAAAAGAGCGTGAGATAAAGAGTCCAACCACATTCTATATGGAAGTAAATATGTTTAGCCTTTTAGGTGAAGGTACAGTTGACAAGAGAAAGCCACCTGCTAGAATGTTCCAGAACAACTTTCTAATAGTCTGGAGGGGAGTAATGTTTGTGTATATATATATCGTCCTGTTTTGTACCTTGTTACATTTGTACTTGGTGCAGAGTCTGAAGAAGACCTTGCTAGAAGGTTGAAACGTTACGTTTAGTTTATGTTTTATAATAAAATAAATTTCTGCCTTGGTCAGCATATTGAGTTTTTCATAAGACTGCGAGCAATAAAATTGCACAAGCATGCTGATTTTCGCAACGTATTGCAATTATTAGTTGATTCGATCTGTATTAAGGTCCACAATATGCACACAGAGCTACAGTATGGACGAGAGCTACAGTTTCTAGTGAAATCCCAACGGAACCACTTAATGAAATGTTATACCTCGACTGGAGATGGAAGCCAGGACCCCTTGATATCAGGTTTACGACTAGACTATCGGGGGCTGGGAGCCCAATTTTAATGTTAGCATTTAAGAATAAGGTAGTTCGTGTACTCTTTGATTCTTTACCATTGTATTTGACCCTCTCGAATATTTGCAGCGATAAGAATTGATTCAGTGATTTGGTGTTTTAAGTCCACTTTATGCACAGTAAGGGTAATCGGGACTGGGCCTATAGTTTAAAGTGGGTATCGAACCCGGGACCCCTACAAGGCGACGACGATGGCGTTGAGAATAGATATAACGACGAAACCAATCAGAGAACATCGCTAACACTCGTGCAATTGTCGGTACTCCAATGAGGAACGAACAAACAGAAAGAAACATAACGCTTCTTTAGATTTTGAACGTCGTCCTACTTAATCATGTAAAATCCATTTGTCACACCTGCTAGACCTATTCAGAAACTGTATATGCCAACAATCAAAGAACAATCTCACAGTCACTGAATACGTTCACCTAACAGAGAGGCAACAGATTTCGTAGCAAGTTTGGCGACTCGATTGGCCAATTACTTAGTATCAAATAAAACAGTGGCCACTGTTGTCCAGGCATATATGCAGCTGTTCGCCCCCTATTTAATTTTACAACACATCATAAATAAGGCGATCTAACGAACTAGAAAATGTATTTGAACATTGAACTTGCCCCAATGAAAATTTTATAATGGAAAATGTAAAATTCTACTTTTGAAGTTTTCGATCGAAATGCATGTACAAAAATCTAGGGGAGCTACAGGCGGGGCTGAGGCCAGTTTTGGGGGGCTTCTGCTCCCCTGTAGCGCCGTCCCTGTCCGTTTGAGATGTCAGAAAAGTAAACCGTTATATACAAGAAGTTAATGTACGTATATCTCCGAGCAGCTTGTTGCAATACAAACAGAAAGGATGTAAGTTTCCAATGAGTGGAGGTTTACAGACTTCAGCCACATGGCGGCGCTAATGTGCATGGTAACAAAGGTGGTGAACACGGCACAACAGCGCACACAGTATGTCGTATGGTATGCGAAATTTTCGAGTATTACATGCATGCTACTGCCGCCACGCAGCTGAATACTGTAAACCTCCACTCACTCGAAACTCACATCCTTTCTGCTTATATTACAACAAACTGCTCACAGATATCTACATTAACCTTTTGTAGATAACGATTCGTTTTTCTGACATCTCAAACGGATCACTCTGTATAATATGTAGATTACATAGAATTTTGAAAAGAAATTTTGGAAAACAAACGATTAACAAACCGGCTTCTCTATATAGTTGAAATGTTGGACTCTTCGTCAACATGATAAATCTAGAATAAATTGTTCACAAATGAGATTTTTCCGGTCTTTAAGTGGAGTAATCTCAGAAGACAAAGTTAGAAGTGAAGAAATCCGAAATAAATTTAAGGTCGAAGCAGTGGTGGAAAAAACAAAGAATTTTATTTCCTAAACAGTATACAAGATATGGTTACATAGAACGATTATTATTTTTATGTATACGGATAAAAGTAGTCAAGCTACTTTCGGAGGTATGTGCTTATGCCCTGGTACCTGAAAATTAACCCAGGGCGTCAGTTCCGTGAATTTTTTACGGATTCCCCCGCTTTTCTTTGATTCATCCTTGATTTCCATTATTTTTTTAATTACAATAATTCACTGTGACATTGGCAAGAATGTCCCAGTGTGAAGAACCAAATTTGTTCGGTTTTCCTGAACAAAGTTGGTTTCACATCATTCTACAAGGTAAGAAGATTAAGATAAAGGTTAGAAATAGTAGGAAGTAAATAAGTGTTAGTGTTTAACATTAATATTATTTATGATCACAGATACGAAATTACATAAGTGTGTAATTGGGTGGGTAATGTTTTCTTAGGATAAGTTTTATTGTGTGTCGTGTGCATTAGTGTTGATGGATGAGATGAGGAATGGACCATAACACGATTCTATGAATGTTAAGCAGGGTCTATGTTCTAGTATGTTATGTTTGAGATAGTGAGAGTATTATTGGCTTTGAGATGTACGTATTAATAGTAGGAAGAGATATAAAAGAACGAGTGGTACCTGATGCAAGGAGACTTGCGGGAGACCAGCAAGAGTTGGTCGGACTGGGATGAACATCGGTACGACGGTTGGTACCCGGGACATCATCAGGAAGGGAAGAAGTAGGGAGGGATTTCCTGGGAAGTATCGGGTACATTAGTACGTTCGGTAGTGGAAATATAGAGAATTGTCAAGAATCAGTGAGAGAAGTTTGCAGTGTGTTTAGTAACGAGAATAAAGAAGGGGGTGTAAGATTACAATTTAAGAAAGAAACGAAAAAGAAGAATCTTGGTTAAATTCGGTTGGTTCCTAGGTCGAGTCCTTGCAGTGTTATCCTTTGCCTTTCTCCGGGGAGACGTAACCTTTTTTCGTTTTGGCGTATCACTGTCTTCTGTATTAGTGTCTCCTTCTTGATGTTCCTGTGGGAGGTTCTGCTTCATTATCCTCTTGGTGATCTTAGTCCTAAGGAGGGATGTCCTGTTGTTGAGTTTGTCGAAGGTGGATTCTTTGTGATCTTCTGGGGGGTATATTACATTCCGGAGGTAGGGGTTGAATGGGGAGGTGAGTGATGCCGGATTTGAAGAGGGAATGTTCCTCTTTCGACACCAGGTTTGTTAAGTCGTTTAGTGACGTAAAGTGCTCGGGATTTCTTATTAACTGGTACGTGTTGAAGTTTGGTAGCTTTTGTCTTAAATCTTCGATTTGTTTGTTTGATGTCTGGCAAAAGAAGGCTTTATGTTCCGGTGTGTCCGTCTCGGTTTTACATTTCAGGCATTTATCAGTCTGTCTGAGGTTGTGCTTATATAGGTGTTGACCGTAGGGACCGTGTCCCGTTAGGAAATGTATGAGACCTCTCGTGGGATGGAAATGGTCCATCGAAAGTCGTTCTTTTATGTTTGGAAGGAAGCTGTGAACTCTTCTTCCTTGCGTGGCTTGTGTCCATTCCTGTTGCCAGACGCTAAACAAGTGGTTGTAAATTTCTGGTACCGTGGCAGGGCGTATTCCAATTAGTTTATAGATTTCGTCCTCTTGTCCATTTCTAAAGTAATACTTTGATGCTCTAGTTTTAATAACGATTTCAATAGGCTGTAGGCCCGCAATCATGAGAAGAGCCAGGGTTGAGGTTGTTCTGAATGCACCCGTTAGGCGAAGTATCACTTTGCGTTGTGAAGATCTCAATCTGTTTTTAATGTACTGTTTACTGGTTTCCATGGCCCACAGGGGCGAGCCATAGGAAATAATAGAATTATATATGGTAATGAGATATGTTTTTATGTGTGATAGTGGAAGGTTGTAGTTTGCTGAACTCAATGTGGCTAGACTGTTTATAGTTGTTTCGGCCTGGGTTGTTGCCAGGGCTATGTGTCTGTTAAAAAACATCTTCTCTTGAAGAGTAATGCCAAGGTATTTAGCTTCTCTTACTCTTTTTAAATTTCTTTCTCTGAGTTTGATTTGAGGGTTTCTTTGTAACTTCCCCTTAAGGATAATATAATGAGTCTTTTCCGAAGCTATTTTGAGTTTAGCATGATCACACCAATTGGATAGCGTATTGATTGCAGTGGATGCTTTATCTTCGATTTCCCTTCTTGAGTTACCGGAAGTGAGCATGATAATGTCATCCGCATAAGCTATGATCTGGTCTATGTCTGGATGGTCTTGTAGTTTCATAAGCGCAGGCTCCAAGTTAGTATTCCAAAGCTCGGGTCCCAGAATGGAACCCTGAGGACAACCTTTTGACGTGATCTTACTCATTTGTAGATCCGGATATTTGATGCTAATTTTTCTGTTAGAGAAATAACTTTTCAGAAGTAGGAAGAGTGTACCTGGGCAGTTCATATTTTTAAGTGTTTGAAAAAGGCTGGGCCACCACAAGTTGTCAAATGCCCCGGCGATGTCCACCAGCAGTGGTGGAAGAAATTTTAAAATACCAGTTAAAGTGGAATGAACATGTCCTGAGGATACCAGATTGCCGTTTTCCCCGAAAATAGTAAATTACAGGCCAAAATGATGAAGAAATTTAGGAAGACCATATCGCCATGGTAACCACGGGCGTTGGTTACCCAAACCTGCAAGAGGAAGAGGAAGATGAATCAACGTATTCATTTCACTATACACTATAAAATGATAGTGTTGTAGAGACAGACGTAAGGTGTGAAATTTCAATCATACCCAGTACTAAAGTTAATCTACTTAAGCCGATAGAAATAGGGTGGACATCCTGTTCCCTCTGATATGTACGCGTATCAACTTATCTCCCAGTGTAAACAAATGTTGCATTTTGAATGCGACACTTAGCAGAGGATCCAGAACGTGAAGCCTAAATTACAATTCCTTTTAATCCTTGCACAATGCTCACTTGTCATGTTATTTTCGTTTTTCGCAGAACGTACTCTTGTTATCTTTGCCAATCTGTGGTGTGATCACAAAACGCCTACAAAACATTCGGTAATCATGTAAAGAGAAGAGATATGTCATGAAACTCTGATAGAATATAGATTGTTTAATATAAATGTTACCATTTGCAGTATGCAATACTTGTGAATTACGTATAAACCTCGTGCCTAAATGTATGTAGATAAGTGTATATGTATCTCATGTGTTACGTATGTTGTATGTATTGTACGTGAATGAATGAATATGTGTTTGTATATTTCCATGTAATTTCTATTGTATTAATCAAACACAGTGTACGCCTTCTGTAATTCGAGGTTCAATCCTCTGTAGAAGTGCAAAGCATAAATAAATAATTAAATAAATACCCCTGAACTACTTACAGGTATGCACATGTCGTGCATACCTGTAATCAAGGGGTCCCGGCTTCAATACCCGGTGGAGGCACATAGTGGTTCGGATCCCACTTTAAACTGTAGGTCCAGTCCCGATTAGCCTTACTGTGCATAAAGTGGACTTAAAACACCAAATTGGTTCTATGACAGCTTCCCGCATTATCAATGTGCGGGACAGTGTGCGGGGAGATGCCCCCTCAAAGAAGTTTATCCATGGTAAAGGAAAATTATTTTTTATCTCTGCCAGGAATATTTTTATCCCCCTCAAAGAAAAATGAATTTTAGCAAATCTTAGTGGTTCCCCAAATGGGCGCCGTGGCTAGCTTACAGGGGCGCCGAGAGATGTCACTATATTTTCACTGAAATTACACTTACTTGTCACTTACACGTGGTTTTAGAATCGTGCCAAATGATTGTTCCGTAAAACTATCAAAGCCGGAAAATGTATGTAACTCGTTTATTCTGTAATTGTTGACATTCGTACTTACCTATTCTGCATTGCGAAAGATTGTTTAACAAGGGATTTTGCTTCTTTTTTTAACGAGATTAGTATCTATTGTCGACATATCGAGTAATTATTGTTCGTTCTTTTATCGCTTCCTGAATACGCAAAATGGCGGGCAAATCTTGACTAGCGTTGTCGATATGCTGTTTCAAACAGCAAGCAGTGTTTCAACTTTCTTAACAGAAAAATTCCCGCATAGCCCCGAAAAACCATTCTCGCATAGCCCCAAAAACCATCCACGAATAGACCCAAAAACCATTCACGATAGCCCCACGCACCATCACGGTAAGGTTAGGTTAGGTTGCTTTAGGTTGGGCAATATAGTGAAAAAAACTGCGTGTTTGGAAACACTTACCGGGGATTACGTCATCAGATGCTCGCAACATCCGGTTCAAGTACATGGCTGGAAATGCAAGCAACAGCTTTCGTGCATCGGACGGACATTATTATAGAAAAATACATGAATTAGCGGCCAAATACATTGAAAAATGCGAGAAAACACTTCTACGACCTTCCGAAATTACACAGAAACTCAATTCCGTAAGTACTTTCTCCTGTAAATTTGAAGAAATCCGTTTCCCGGCTTTGATAGTTTTACCGTACTTTTTACACATAAAATGTTTCTGAATTTGAAACATGTGTTTATTTTTTAACTTAAGGCAAGCAACCTAAGCTCCGCGACAGGTTAAGTTTGCAGCAATTTTTCGCATATATAGACCCCAAACATGCACGCAGAATATAGTTCCGCTGCAATACTGCGGATTTTCTCACTGTATGCGATTTAACTGTTCGGTGTTGAGGCAAGACTTGCACGGGAAGTCCTGAGCGCCGTTCTCGCGTGAATTAATACATAATACCTGCTGCAAACTTAATCTGTCGCGGAGAGCGTTGCAAGTGTTAGGTAGGCTTACATTTTGACTTGGGCGCATGGAAAAAGAAAACGTGAAACACTAAGGACGCCGCGAAACGAAAAAAGTTTGGAAACCCTTGTCATATCTTATACCATTTTTAACTGTGTAATAAACGCAATTGGAAAATCATTCTTGTCCATTAATGATCCAGTCATCAAAGACGTTCCTGCCGAAAAGGTACGGAGCCTTGTGGATTAAAGAAGTACACCATTCTGCAACTTTCAATTCCATTCAATGGTCTTTACTCTTGAGCGAGGTTCAGCAAATGCTGATCTACCACTTATCCCGACAAAGAAAGATGTAGCAGAGTACCTAGGTACATTATTATACATGAAGATTATAAGACACTACAGAAAAGAAAGCATAATTGAAACTATATAAATAAAAACTACTTCTATACAAAGAAAATCACAAAAAGAAAACAGATGACGAAATACCTATATACATTGCGTATACTGAGACGAAGATCTGGGCTGTCACGTGGTCCTAGGCTATGAATAGAAATAAGTTTGCCAACTCAAAGGAAATCAGGTTGCCAACTCATACGAAATCAGGTTGCCAACTCATACGAAATCAGGTTGCCAACTCATAGGAAATAAGGTTACCAACTCACAAGAAATCAGGTTGCCAACTCCAGAATCACCATCATCATCTCACTGATATGAATAATAATATTTACAATTTCTGATCGATGTTGCTCCTGTATTTTATTCTCTAGACTTCAGGCTTAGCAGATAGCCTACAATATACGCTCCCGATATACATGTATTATTACTTAGTTTCGGTCCAGTTTTTTTTTTTTTCAATAATTCACAGGAAACAGTCTTAAATCATATGTGGTCTTACTTTGCTTCTGATCATCAATCAGTGAATCATACACTGCCCTACGAAAGTGTTTGTAGTTCAGTAGTTTTATTTCGTTCGGGAGTGCATTCCAGATTTTAGGTGCCACGTAACTAAACGAAGATTGCGAAACAGAGGATTCTGTAGCGAGGTATTTATTTATTTATTTCACCTATAACAGAGCTTTCGCTCCAATTACAATAGGCTTACATATATATATATTTTAAACAATTAAAAAATTATAATTCCAACAATACAAAAACAATAGAAGAAAAAGGAGAGCAAAACTACAATAATCGTTTCATAAAGAACACCAGCACAAGTATTCTAGAGAACATAAATCCAAAAATGATATTCACTGAGGTAGAACAAGGTACATATCTATATACAGACTGAGGCATTTATAACTATACACATGTAAATACTCATATATAAACAAATATACACACATACAGGCATAATTGTATTTACAAACATACCCATATACACAGAAAATATCTATAATTATTTATTATTTATTCATGATATTCTTCGAAGGACGGACAGGAATTGCATGAATGGCATAGCGAAATCCAAGTCTCCACCGTTTCTGACTATTTCATTATGTTTAATACATAGTCTTAGAATGGGGGAATTCTGGTGTTCTGTTGAGTTGGATTTACTGTAATAAAAAGGCTGCCTGAACCGCAACATGTCCTTCTTAGCATTAAATTTTAATGTTTGGAGGAGACTTGGACTGTCAACCAGCCCGTTGACTAACTTATATAAAAATAATTGATGTGATACTACTCTCCTTTCGTACAGAGGTGTAACATTGAATTCTCTGAGTAGTTGTTTATATGATACCTGATCCTGAAAAGATGATCTTTTGTGTTTTTTGTAATATAAGTAACGAAGAAATTTCTTCTGAATTATTGCTATTAAATTGAGGTTAGTAGCGTTTCTGATGGAGTATGAGTTCGTTCCACTCCTGGCTTACGTAATCACAAAACTATTGATAATATCTCGACAACAATGAAAGAAAACTACATGAAAATTCACGTCAATGATCTAGAAGGAATTCTAAGCTGATGTAATGTTTCATATTTTGAAATATCCAAGAAGTTTTTCGAATGGAGAGGAAAATTTGAAAAAAATTCGCCCATTTGCATGCCACAGGTCCAGCCGAGCCTTAAGCTTTACGCTCAGATAGTCCGGGATGTTTTTGTTTATAACATTGCAAGTAATGCAGGTCACCGAGTTGAGACAACAGCACGCTGTTTTCCACTTGAGTTTTCATGGTATAGTCCTGACATTTTACATGCATTAAAGTGTTCACAAGAAACTTGTAAGTAGGTTAAGTGGACGTTACGTTTCAACTTGGCAACACAAATTTGGGATTTTCCTTTTGTTGTAAATGCAGTAAGTGTTTCCAAATTAAGATTTAATGACCTAGGTTAGAACTAATGTTCTAAGGTACTTAAAACCTCGAGGTAATAGTTTAGTTTACTAACTGCTAACGTATATACAAATTTGTATACCCCCAAAAACTAATCCCCCCTAATCAAGTCACAAATACGCCACTGAGTAGGCGTATTTCTCCCTCCCCCAAAGGATGACATAGACCGATGGTGCAAAGGCGCCAGCAGGATTTTTCTCGGGGAGGGGGCTAGGTTCATATAAACTTTTATTATTATTATTACTGCTTTTATTGTTGCTATTTTTGTTGTTATTATTGTTATTACTACTTATGTTTCTTTTAAAAATTACATACATTTGTAATGTCCATATTCTGTATTGTATACTGACAAAAAGCTGTTTTTTATAATTAGATAATGAGTGTAAAATAGACTAAGCTTAAATGTAACCCAACTTTAAATAATAATAATAATAATAGTTGTTGTTGAAAAGAGCATTTTTTGTTATTAAATATCGTTAGAATTTCATAATGCGAATTACATTAACTATTTTCAGAAATCTCGGGGGGGGGGGAAGAGTCCCCTGGCCCCTCCCTGCGGGCGCCCTTGCGATGGTGTGATATGCAAGAGGAAAGATGATACATTTATAATCATTGCAAGTAGAGGTAATAGCGTCACGAGGTTAAGATGAAGACGTTTGAAAATTGAGACCAGATCATTGTAGAGTTCAATAGAAAGATACTTTAATACATTTTGTACGAGAATTTCACCTTAATCCGATTTTTTACCTGGTTAATAATATACAGGGTTGCCCCAAACGTACCTACCGAATATAAATTCAATTTTGTCTCTAACCAGTTAGTATAATTTCAAACTTTGCTGACACATTATAGCCATCAAGCCATACCACAATGTATCTTCAAGGCAGATTGTACTTCACAGGGGGTAGCTTTACCTTGCAAACACACACACACACACACACACACACACACACATGCACTGAGAACATTTTAAACGAAGTCCTGTCTATTGTTCTCTCGGTACATCGATCGTATTGCAAAGAGCTAGTCGGCGCTTTCTTTCTCAGAAGAATATTAATCAAATTCTCGAAAATTTACTTACCATATCGACACGATATGTGCCAAAAATTCTAAAAATGGTGTGTTAAACAATATATATAACAAATATAATGTGTTAAATACGCAGGGATTCCAAATATATAATGTGTTAAACACAGTGGTTCCAAAAAAGCCTGTTAACACTGAGTGCTTCCAAACAAGCGTGTAAAACACTGAGTGGTTCCAAAAAAGCCTGTTAACACTGAGTGGTTTTAAAAAAGAGTGTAAAACAATGAGTGATTCCAAAAAAAGCGTGAAAACACTGAGCGTTCCAAAAAAGCGTGTAAAACACTGAGTGGTTACTTAAAAGCATGTTAAACACTGAGTGGTTCCAAAAATGGGTGTTAAACACTGAGTGGTTCCAAAAATGGGTGTTAAACACTGAGTGGTTCCAAGAAAGCTGGCTAAACACTGAGTGGCTCCAAAGAAGGGTGTTAAACAATGAATGGTTCCAACAAAGCCTGTTAAACACTGAGTGGTTCTAAAAGACCTGTTAAACACTGAGTGGTTCCAAAATAGCCTGTTAAACACTGAGTGGTTCCAAATAAGCCTGTTAAACACTGAGTGGTTCCAAATAAGCCTGTTAAACACTGAGTGGTTCCAAAAAAGCTTGTTAAACACTGAGTGGTTCCAAAAAAAAGGTGTTAAACAATGAATGGTTCGAAGAAAGCCTGTTAAACACTGAGTGGTGCCAAAAAAGCGTGCTACTGAGTGGTTTCAAAAAAGCCTGTTAAAACACTGAACGGTTCCAGAAAAGCGTGTTAAACACGCATATAGTGTGTTCAACACACAATAGTTACAATTATACACAGAGGTTTCAAATATAGTGGAATATATTCAATGTTGCCTTAGGGTAATGATATTCAAAATATTCGCCGTCGTTACCCAGGAAACGTACAAGGCAGAGTAGCCAGATCCTGAAAACAGAAAAAGACAAGCGGAATCGATATGTTGCGTTGTGCGTTCTCTAGCCAGCATTGTCATTCAAGATGATATGGTGGGAGTTATAAGAGTGCTCGCCATGGTGAGGAAATGAAACCACGAGATATGATATCAACCAAAGAGGGAGAAATAAAGAAAGGTTATTGGATAGCTTGGTTGAGTTTGGCAGGTACATGACTCCATCTCTTGTTACAAAGAGAAGATATGAATACATAGTTAGGAAACTGCCATGAATGACGAAGTGGTAATCGTGACAAGTCAGGGATCCTAGGTTCAATTCTTGGGTAGAGCATGCTTGTGTGTGTTGTCCCACCAGTCTATACTTGTCACATTTAATCAGGTACAGTGGGTTCCATAAGTATTGCTCAGCAATTTGTCCATGACTATTTTTGTTGGTTATCACGTATTTTAAGGACTGTATTTGTACGTCTACTGGTTCAGAGGTGGAAAGCAGATTGTTTGGTGTTTCGTGTTGAAGAGGGGCGGTGGAATAACCGCGAAACGTAACACAGGATTAAATGCGAAAGGAATAAGAGCGAAACGGAACAAGTCCTAAAGGAATAAACGCGAAGGAACAAAAGCGAAAAGATTAACCGCGAAACGGATGAATCGCGAAACCAAAATTGAACACAGGAATAGGCGCGAAAGGAATAACTGCGAAACAGATTATGCGCGAAACAAAAATTGTACACAGGAATAAGCGCGAAAAAAATAGCAGCGAAACGATTAATCGCGAGACCAACATTGAACACAGGAATAGGCGCGAAAGGAAAAACTGCGAAACGGATTATGCGCGAAACAAAAATTGTACACAGGAAAAAGCGCGAAAAAAATAGCAGCGAAACGATTAATCGCGAGACCAAAATTGAACACAGGAATAGGCGCGAAAGGAATAACTGCGAAACGGATTATGCGCGAAACAAAAATTGTACACAGGAATAAGCGCGAAAAAAACAACCGCGAAACGATTAATAGCGAGACCAAAATTGAACACAGGAATAGGCGCGAAAGAAATAACAGCGAAACGGATTAATCGCGAAACCAAAATTGAGCACAGGAATAGGCGCGAAAGGAATAACAGCGAAACGGATTAATCACGAAGCCAAAATGGAACACAGGAATAAGCGGGAAAAAAAAACAACCGCGAAACGATTAATCGCGAGACCACAATTGAACACAGGAATAGGCGCGAAAGGAATAACTGCGAAACGGATTATGCGCGAAACAAAAATTGTAGACAGGAATAAGCGCGAAAAAAACAACGGCGAAACGATTAATTGCGAGACCAAAATTGAACACAGGAATAGGCGCGAAAGGAATAACAGAGAAACGGATTAATCGCGAAACCAAAATTGAACACAGGAATAGGCGCGAAAGGAATAACAGAGAAACGGATTCATCGCGAAACCAAAATTGAACACAGGAATAGGCGCGAAAGGAATAACAGCGAAAAGGATTAATCGCTAAACCAAAATTGAACACAGGAATAGGCGCGAAAGAAATAACAGCGACACGGATTAATCGCCAAACCAAAATTGAACACAGGAATAGGCGCGTAAGGAATAACAGCGAAACGGATTAATCACGAAGCCAAAATGGAACACAGGAATAAGCGCGAAAAAAACAACCGCGAAACGATTAATCGCGAGACCAAAATTGAACACAGGAATAGGCGCGAAAGGAATAACTGCGAAACGGATTATGCGCGAAACAAAAATTGTACGCAGGAATAAGCGCGAAAGCAGCAGGCGCGAAATGGATTAAGCGCGAAACCATAATTGAACACAGGAATAGGCGCGAAAGGAATAACAGCGAAACGGATTAAGCGCGAAACGAAAATTCACAACAGGAATAACCGCGAAAGGAACAACCGCGGAACGAATTAATCGCGGAACCAAAATTGAACACCGGAACAAGCGCGAAAGCAGCAACCGCGAAATGGATTAAACGCGAAACGAAAATTCACAACAGGAATAACCGCGAAAGGAACAACCGCGGAACGAATTAATCGCGGAACCAAAATTGAACACCGGAACAAGCGCGAAAGCAGCAACCGCGAAATGGATTAAACGCGAAACCATAATTGAAAACTGGAATAGCCGCTAAAGAAACAACTGCGAAACGGATTAACCGTGAAAGTTTCACTTTCTCACTTAATCCTCTCGCGGAGTTCTGGCGACCCGTTGAAGATCTCATTGCATAAAACAAAGAGAGCAAACTTGGTGATGGGCACCTTGCTTGGTAATACTTATGGATCCCACTGCATGTATCTAGAAATATATTTCGTGGGAGGGGGTCCACACCAAGTATCTTAGACATAATAATAATAATATAAATGCATAAATTACAACATTAATAGAATTTATTATTCCATTATTAATAATATGTAAATAAATTAATACTGTATTGTTAAAATTACATGAATAGGTAAAACGATAGAGATATAACAGCACGTATTCATTATCTACCTTACGTGTAGTTAAGATCGCTAAAATTTGTATAAAAACAACTGTCTTGGCAAGGAAATTAATGTAAAAAAGATAAATAATTGAATATCTATTGAATAACAAAAGAGGATGTTAAAATCACTTGACGATGTAAAGTTCATGATTAATATTTTATGTAAATTATTATAATTAGTAGTGTGCTAATATTTTTATTATGTTAGTACTTGATATGTCTTCCTGGGGAAGTCTGAAACCTCCTCCCCTGAACTCTCCTAAATATTTCCTTGCATTTAATCTAAATACGTGAGAAATGAACCAAATACAAATAAATGATGCGTGTTTATCCAAACATTTGCATGGTATAGACATAACTTCAATTCCAGAACATAAATGATTTGTTGTAGATGTGTTAACAAAGCAATAACGTAAAGAGATGATAATTATGTATAAAAAGAAAGGAAGGATAATCATTGAAAATCAGGAAGAGGAAATTTAATAATATAAAAGATGTCATTACTCCCAGACAGTTAGCAATCGTCCAGTCAGGAAATATTAATGGAATGCTTATGTCAGTTATTGCCGAGTTGGATTTACTGAGGAGCATAAGCAGGAAGTGTGCGAGTAGGAAGGATGGCACCTGAATAACTGGGGATTGTTAAGTGGAAAGGGGGGGGGGGGATAAATAGTTGGGGCAAAAGAGTGAAGGGGCGATTGAATCGGGAGTCGTTGGTGAAGCAGGAATTGGTGATTATCTCCGCAGTTCCGAGGAGATTCATGTCTTACTAGGGATGGACGATATCGTAAATTTGATATCGGCGATATATCGCCTCCACGATATATATCGCCAAATATCGTGACGATATATCGCCAACACGATATATATCGCCAAATATCGTGACGATATATCGCTGACATGATATATATCGCTGACATAATATATATTGCTGACACGATATATATCGCTAAATTATCGTGACGATATATCGCCAACACGATTAATATCGCCAAATATCGTGACGATATATCGCTGAGACGATATATATCGCCAAATATCGTGACGATATATCGCCGACACGATATATATCGCCAAATATCGTGACGATATATCGCCAACACGATATATATCGCCAAATATCGTGAAGATATATCGTCTAGTTGATATCGTCTGGCCGATATTTTTTCAATATCGCGATATATCGGCTGGACGATATATTGCCCAACACTGATCCTTACTTTCATATCCAAATATGTGCCGGGTCCAATCATGGCGATGTAAAACGCATTTGAGTGTGAGAGTCCCCTAAAGTTTTTTTAAGGTTGTGTTTTCACCTCTCGCAGCTGAGGCCTTGGAAGCTTACAATTATTTACAATTAGTGTGTAAATAGGATCGAGCTCACGCACCCCAAGAAATCGATTCAAGTACCGAGAGTATGTTACCCTATGAGGCTAGGTGGTCTTTACAGTTTTCAGGTAACTGAAGGTACGATACGATAACAAAAGGTTCGAAACTATTGGAAATAGCACTGGTAGTCAAATTAGGTATGGAACATTAGGAACGTAACTACTATTCGCAATGGCCGCTTGAAGGTCAAAACCATACAATGGATGGATTTTTATGTAAATACATAGCTTCATATGATGCTAAATTCAATTTTATTTTCTTATCTTTGTGAACCGTTCGTTGTACTCAAGCTAAAAGAAAAAAGCTATTTTTATTTTCAATATTTTTTACATATAGAGTGGAGTCCTCAAAATCGGATCACTTTCAAATGAAACGCACATAAAATCGAAAGTAGTCGTTTTTTTAGACACGAACTGAACAGCATCCGAGAGGTACATCATTGCTACATATGTTCCCGAAACGCTGTTTTTTATATTTGCTTATTAATAAAGTTACATATTGAAAACTAAAGGAACTACAAAATATTTTTTTGTAAAAATGTCCTGCAAACCGGATCACGTGTCTTTGAAAACGGATCATAGAGTAGTAGCTGAAATATAACTGCAGTGACAAACATATTTGTCCAAAATTTCACTAACACCTTTCACTACTCAAAACACTTTTCCCTACACAACACACTTCTCACAAATGAATGTATTTTTACCTTGTGCTCCAACACATTGTTCATGGTACCACGCTGAGCACCGCATGCAAGAAATCCAATCGCCGAGAAAACTGTAATTTAAATCTGAGTATAACCGCTCACAAAATCCACACTTGTCGTTACCTTGACTTTCCTCTAACGATTCGTCATCAGAACTGGTGGAGCTATCAGTTGAAGAAATGCCGTCTCTTTTTTTCTATAATGTGATGTTCTGTCGCCGCTTAGATTTTAGCAGAACTTCTAGACTTTTAGATGCTGCTGCAAGGTCTATAATTCTATCACATTATTGGGCGATGTGACATGGGCGTCTTTCTTCTCTTGTTGTTTTCTCTTTCGTGCTGGTGTTGGTGAGGGTACGATGTTTATATATATGTGTGTGTGGGGGGGGGGGGGTGTTATATATCCGTGCTTTCCTGTTTTCTAACATCTAATGATACATTCTGTTTACATATTGTGCTATTTTGTGGTGATCCGATTTGCACTACTTTTTATGATCCGATTTAAAGGATTGGTATACGAACTGCAAAGTACTGCCTACACGAGGAACAGCAACAATGACCATGAAAATGTCAATGGCATCGTATTTGTGTAGTATTCTTCCCATTTATAACACACAAACATCAACACATATTACAATGCTTACCTTATGAGCTCTACCAAGTACTGAAGAAATATTTCACAGCAGTAAACACACACAATAGCTCACGTCAACGGTATGTTTCGAATCGCTTTGTCACCATGAATACAGAGTGAACACTGTAGCCGTTCGCTACTGTCTGCACGAGGCATGGGGTCACTCAGTGAGAATAGTAAAATACATCACCACTCCATATGTTCATCGCTGGAGACAGTAAACCTTAGAGCGATTCGGTTTGCAGGCCGATCCGATTTTGAGGACTCCAATCTATTAGCTTTTACACATACATTTTAGTTACGTTTACATATAATTCCATAGTTTCAAACATTTTCCGGTATATACGTACGTTTATATTCATACTCTTGCTACACTTTCCCTTATTGCATTAAATACCAAAGGTTTTTATTTAATCTGTGCTCTGTTCGTGTAAATTCACGCGGTTAGTCAAACGCGGACTTAACTACAAAATGATTGATTTGGTTAATTTTACTTCGCTTTTCTGCCACTTTTGGCTAATTGTGAAGATGAGGATGAGTGATGATATGATGAAATTAATGAAGGAACACATATGGAACATCCATGTCCAGGCCGGGACTTCATTCCCATTACTTCAATTGCTATAACCGCAGTTTCGGTCAATGTAAATTTATCTACAGGGACAACAAGAGATTTATGTTTCGGAATTTGAAGGTTTGGTAAACCATTATTTTGGAAACAGTAAATAATGACATGTTGTATTTGAATTTTTCATTATTAATGTGATGTAATCATAATGCATTTTATTTAGCTTGCTTAATGAAAATTGCCATTTTTCACAAATGTAAGTCCACATTTTGATTAATATAACATACAAATCCGTTTCGTGGACCTTACCAAATCACTTTTTGTCATTCTTCAGCCCATCAAAACCTGTATGTATTCGTTACATTATGATTGTTTGAATTAATGTTTGTTAGCACAAATAACTAGCGTATAAGTATATAAGTTATATTATTTTAGTTTAGTCTTGAAGTGAAAATTCAAAGTTTTCGCAACTTAACATCAAAAGATGTATTATGAATTTTAAAAATGAAATGTTACTGAACCAAAATCTCGTTTTTTTAACATATTACATACCTAATTTGACTATTAGCACTACTTCAAATAGTTACGAACATTTCACAATACCTTAACTAACAACTTCACATCTACAGCACCTGTATGGACCCTGTACTGGAAGTGTATAAGATGATGGTTGGATCTTGCATCAATTTATTGTGAATCTTCGTCTGAAGAAAACAAGAAGAATGAAGAAAACAGAGAAGAGGAAGGGACTATCTATGAGGTTCAGTGCAAGGAATGTGATAGTGTGTACATAGGGGAAACAAAGAAGATACTGAAAGACAGGTTGAAGCAAGATAAGGATGGCGTAAGACTAAGGAGGGAGAGAGAAAAATGCTATATTCGAGCACACAAAAGAAACGGGACACGTCATAGAATGGGAGAAGAAGAAATAATGAACTGGAATGGAGGACTGAAAATCAACATAGAATGGAAAGGAGTATGGCCCGGGACTTTATGTCCTATAAAACTGAAAAATATGTATGTAATTATGTCATATAAATTGGAAAATATGTCATGAAAAATTACAAATATGTCAGAAAAATACAGAAATATTCCCAGTAAAGCCAAAAATATGCACAACAGTACTCTCGAATTTCTCCCATACCCGATAGAGTAAAGTAGGGGCTGTAATGTACCGAATGTTATTTTTACTTTTGACTGATTTTTGTGAAAAGTGAAAAAGGCAAAGAAATGAGAACGAAACTTCTTTACTTCCCGTGCAACAATGAGAGAGAACATTTTGCCTCAATAATGTTTGCATGGCTATCAATTGTCGGCGGGATAAAAAAAATGGGGTATTATTGTTCTGTACTAAGAAAAGACGGCACCGTTCTTCCTGTCTTTCCATATCCTGCCATCGACAATATGAACTATCCGTTGTGCTAAAGCTACGAAGAAAAAAAAATGAAATAACCGATTATATGCGAGAGAATTACGAAATTATACAGAAATATGTCTTATTATAATAAAAATTGAAAAAAAATATGTTGTAAAAACGCTAAATTGGTGAAATATGTCAAAATATGCTTTGTCAAGTTTGTCTATTTCGGCTGATTTTCATCAGATATGTAAAGATCTCACCCCAATATTAGATCCGAAGCCAAATGAAAAATATGTTATAAGATGAAGTCCCGGGCCATAGAAAGGAGGTTAGAAAGAGTGGGTAGGATGAGAGAAAGGAAGGAGAAAAGAAGAAGGAAGAACGAAATAAAAGAGGAAGGAAGGAGTCCAGTAGATAAGGAATCTGTCTAGGCCCATTAGTGGAGGAATCGATAAGGCACACCTGTCAGGTAGTGTCTATTACCTGTCAGGAGGTTCCACACTCAGGAATTCCTGACTGGAGCCTTCATGTGGTTTTGTGTATGGACCCTGTACTGGGAATGTATACGTGACGGTTGGATCTTTACATCAAATTATTGTGGATCTTCGTCTGAAGAAGACCCTGATAGAGGGAGGAAACGTTACGTTTTTAGTGTACATAATTTTTTATACAATAAATTTTGCCTTGGTCTGCATTTTAATGTCAACAGTGTTACTACAACATCTCATATATGGGAATTGAATATGTCTAATAATTGGCTTTAGAAATTAAATTCCAGTTCCTTTATTTCAGAGAGTGTTAGCAATTAAATTCATACGACGTATCGAACGGTTTAAATCTGCTTGAATGGTTATTGAAATATACTGCTGGACAAAAAAAACCGGACACTTGCATTTTTTGTGATAACGCAATGGGTCGATAAAAGCTCTGGTACAAGGGCTAACTAAATGTTGCAGAAACTGAATTAAGTACGAATGCATAAACAAAGTCCGAGCCTATGAATGGTGCATATGGTACTACATGATCTGCCGAACATTCTGTAATATACCTGCGAGCTGTTGTTGCAATTCAGATGTCAAATATTAAAGTGTCCGGTTTTCATTGTCCAGCAGTATAGTTTGAAACAAGAATAATCGCCAGAATTCAGTGCGACTTTTTATGACTACGTCACAGAGAAAGTAATTTAATTAACATGTAATTAAAATTTCAATTAATGTTTAAATACAGGAACATTGGAAACGACAACCAACCGATTGATGAGTTTCAGGAAAGAAAAATATTTACATCTCTCTTCCAGGATGACCTTCGGCCACAGCACGTGTCCCCAGAAACACAGCTCCAGTTTCCAGCAGAATATTTATACACAGATTACTGTAATTGTATCCCTGTTACGGTTTTATTTCTTCTTTTCTTCTTTTCCTCTTCCATTTTGTTCATGAATGGTCCTGATTAAAGCACTCTCAGTGGCGACTACTCTTTACATGGAAGCTCCCCTGGAGACTAGAGAATCACTGTTTAGCCGCGGTTGTTGCCAGCCGACTTCTGTCACTCTGTGGAGATCGTTTTCACTTTTGGATTCCAGAAGCAACTCACGTTCCTCGTCTCTTCCTCCCCCGCTTCTTTAAAAACATTTGGTGTGTGGGAAAGTTCGACTAAACATCGTGGCAGAATTCCCTCACCGCTTTAATATGCGTTTAGTTTTTCGTGAACACCCTGTAGCCTGCAACACATTGTGACTACGAGATCTGGTTCGGTACACTTTTTTGACACTACGTGTAGTGCAGGTGCATCCCAGTGTCAGGTTGGTGCAAGGAAATTGCGTACAACCTAGAAGATGCTGTACGCAAAAACAGCGGTGTTGATTCAACAAATGCCTGTCTGCTGCTGTAAACGTACATTTAATTAATTAGCACCCAGCACGTGATCATACACCACACACCGTAGTGCAAACGATGCAGACACCAACCAGACGAAGTAGACGGCTCGGAGTTGTACTTTGCTGCAAGACCGTACTTGAAGCGAGCATACTTCAAGAATGGTCTCGCAGTGCGGTCTTGAAGTCGTGGACTGGAAGTGAAGATCTTTCGAACTGCACTTCGACTGCAGCGCCAAATACGAACAGTAGATATAACTGAGGACATGTTGGTTTTCTACGTTTTAAACACTTGTTTTTCACCACAGATTTCACATAGCATTTGTAAATGTTCTAATACATACATTTCCACACTTTCCACACCTTGCTGGCTTTCTACCTCCGCGATTTCAAACAAATGAACAACAAGTCCACTTGTCACGTGACCAAGCCTCCAAGTTCATGTGCTCTGTCCTGTGGTCTCGATGCCTCGTGAACTTGACGCTTTCGAACTGTACTAAGTGACGTCACTTCCGTTAAGAGCATGCTTCAAGTATGTAGTACTTTGTACCTGGTTAGGTTAGGTTAAGAGGCCCTATAATTCAAAGTGGAGTCCGAATCATCGGCTTCATTTGGTTTATTTTACTTCGCTTTCCTGCCACTTTTGACTAATTACGAACATAAGGATGAGTGATGACATGATGAAACTGTTTAAGGGACACTCAAAAAGGACGCCAATGTCCAGGCCGGGATTCGAACCTGGGATCCCTTGTGTCGTAGCGCGCTGTGCTAACCACTCCGCCAGGGAGAGAGCCTTGGAAGAAAGCAATGGCTATATGGCTGTTAGTTACATCTGATTATTCAATTTACCTAATAGTAAATAGTAAGATTAGAATATAGAAGAGATGAGAGAGAGGGAACAAAAATAGAGAAACAGAGGTCGGGAGAAACAGATAGAGACAGGTAGAAAATAGGAAAAGATGAAAAACAGAATAACAGAAGAATGGAGAGACAGGCACACACACACACACACACACACACACACACACACACACACACACACAGAGAGAGAGAGAGAGAGAGAGAGAGAGAGAGAGAGAGAGAGAGGAAGAGGAAGGAAGAAACATAGAAAATAGGAAGAGATGAAAGAAAGAATGACAGAAGAATGGACAAACAGGCAGACATACAGAGATACAGAGAGAGAGAGAGAGAGAGAGAGAGAGAGAGAGAGAGAGAGTGAAAGATAGAAAAACAGGAAGAAACACATAGATAAAGAGAAACATAGGAAAATACATAGAAAGAGAAGGAGAGAAAAGTAGAGAAGGAAAGAGAATATAAGAAGAAACACATAGAAAGAGAAACAGAGGAAGAAACAGATAAAAACAAAGAGAGAAACAGGAAGAATAAGATAGAAAGAGAGAGAGAGAGAGAGAGAGAGAAAGAAAGAGAAACAGGAAGAAACAAATACAGAGAGAAAGAAAGAGAAAGAGAAACAGAAGGAAAGAGAAACAGCAAGAAACATGTAGAAAGAGAAACAGAAATAAACATGTAGAAAGAGAAAGAGAAACAGGAAGAAACATTCAGAAAGAGAAAGAAACAAATAGAAAGAGAAAGAAATGTAGAGGAATGAAAAATAAAATATAAAAAATAATAACAAAGAGAGAAAAGAGATATAGAAGCAGAGGAAGAAAGAAGTGACAAAATTAGAGAACTTCATGGAATAAAGTAAAAGAGAGAGAATATTCGTACATGTACGTCACTACTTTCCAGCAATTAATTATCCATTCAATTTAACATGCATGTATAGTTATACTTCGGGCTAACGGTCACCCATTCGATGCGTCTGACGTTCTTCTAGGTCAGGACTTGGAGACGGAGCGAAATCAGCTGTTTCCATATCGACTGCCAAGTTCTTATTCTAGCCGTATATCTCCAACGCCCACAACAAATTCCCCCAAAAACACGAAATAAGAAAAAAGGTCGTGTGGTCTTTCGGTACTGTTATTCGGTAAACTCCGTACAAGATCGACTACGTCATCGTTCTAAATTCAGCCGCCGTGCAAGGTTTCCTGTATATGTTTTTGTTTGCCCCCTCTCTTGGAAGAATGTGGGAGTCGTGACGTAATTTACGTAACCATGGACAAGCTCCCCTCCTACCCCCTCACTTCGCGTTGTTGTTTCCCCGTGGGAACCCACGCGAAAGCAGCTTATGACCGCTCCGTGTAGCGTCTTCCCGCCAACCTTTCGTTCGACCTCAAAAGCTATATTTTCTACGCATTCGTCATTGATGACGTCGACATACCAGCCGATTGGCCACCTGGGAACGGAGCCAATTCTATTTTTGCTGATCCCCTTGCTTTTTTTAAATATGTAAATCGCCAATAATAGAACATCACAACGGAACCCCTGAAAGTTCTCGTCTACAAAAATAACCCACCTCTTGTAGTTTGAGTATTAGCTCTGGGTCACCCGAGTAACGGGTTTGCAATGATTGTACTTCACCAAACATGGAATTGTTGCGTCAGAATGCACTCTCTACGTCAATGACGTTGTAGCTCGTTCGTACGGACTTAAAACTAAATTTCGTAGTTATTCTTTCCCCCTAAACTGAAATACATTGTCATGCTTCAACATGACATCCTGGGAGGCAGGTGGTATTTCCCCCCATCAACAATCTTGTCCTAAAATTTCCGTGGGGAAGAGTTTTTGTTTTAAGAACGACGACAAGTTTTAACTTCAAGTACACCAAATATACTTTACTAAGAAATTATCGAAAATTCACAAAAAAAAGGGAATTATAATATGTGTGTGTTTGTGAGTGTTGTACCAATAACAAAGTATGCATAATAAAAATAAAACAACAATGCAAGACAAATATAAGTATAAATTCGAATTGATGTATATTAATAGAAAGCAAAATTTAACGAAAAATAAAACATAATCAGCAATTTCAACTATTTTGTAATTTATTAACACTTTGAACCAGTTGATAAATTACTTTTACATGTAATAACATAATAAACATGTATATCATGTAATTAATTAATATATATATATATATGCATGTATGTGTATAAATTAAGATCTTCCTCCCCCACCAGTCTTCAATGATTTCGCACCCTGCACTTGAATAAGTCTTAAACTGAACTGAATTATGTTGTGTAACAGCCCTTTAAGGACCAGGGATTGCTTAGTAGGACCTGCCCCTCAAAGGGAGACAAAATTTACAACGGAGTACGGTTCACACAGAGCATCGTATTCGTCACATGCTTAAACAAGTTATAGCTGTATTTAGTATGCAATCGCGAAAAGCACCATGGGTACTAATCAGTATATTTGTATCTGCAGTATTATATATGTTACAAACCAAATAATTTGGAGAATTTATACAAGGTGGTTATAATTAAAGTGACGGTGTTCAGAGTGGTACAGCACGGGCTGTAATGAGAGTAGCAGTCTGAAACTTCGTAGATATGCTAATGAAGCAAAGCGCTCGCGAATTATGCAAAAAAAAAAAAAAAAAAAAAAAAAAAAGTTCCAATTCTCGCCACCAGGGTAAAAAATGGCGCTGTAAGCAGTCAAAACGTGGTATAGTTACAGGAAAAAGGCAGGAAAGATCAAACACATGAGAACAATGGCTCTGGCATGTTTATTAGGAACTATGGTTACAAGAACTGTTCAATATGGCCTCCCAATTCAGCAACATGCTGCATTCGTAACACGTCATGGTCGACGGTTGCTCGCAGCATGTCTGGTGAAATCTGAGCGACATGTCGTTGTATGCTAGCCTTCAGATCAGGCAGAGACCGGACATGTCCCTGATAGACACGATCTTTTAAATATCCCCACAGCCAGAAGTCACATGGATTAAGGTCGGGGGATCTGGAAGGTCAATCATCTGGAAACTGCCTAGAGATGATGCGGTCATTAGTGAAGGTTTCTCGCAGCAAATCTTTCACGTGGCGAGCGACATGTGGTGTTGCCCCATCTTGCATGAAAATGGTGGTGTGTTCACAGTTCCGTTCTTGCAAAGCTGGAATCACGTGTTGCACAAGGAGGTCCCTATAACGTGCAGATGTCACTGTACACCTAACAGGCCCTCGAGGTGTCATCTCCTCAAAGAAAAACGGACCAAGAATGAAGGAGCTAGTGAACCCACACCATGCAGTCACGTAAACTGAGTGCAATGGTTGTTCCTGCACATGTGGACGAGTGGAACCCCATATGCGACAGTTCTGAGTATTCACTGTACCGACCAGAGTAAAATGCGCCTCGTCAGTCCACAGAATATTCCCCGGCCACATGTCATCCACTTCCATGCGTGCCAAAAACCGATGGGCAAACTCACGGCGTTGTGGAATATCTTGGGGTTTCAATTGGTGCACAATTTGAATCTTGTAGGGATACCAGTGTAAAATGCACCGCAATACCTTGCGAACTGTTGACCAGGGGAGTGACAATTCACGTGCCACAGCTCTAGCACTGGTTGCAGAAGTTGAGGCATGTGCTGCACGGTCAGCTACAGCTACAGCAACTTCGTCCACAACTTCCACGGGGATGGGCCGCCTTCCTCTCCCTGGTGCAACACCCAATTCACCTGTTTCCTCGAATTTCTTCATCATCTTCTTCAGCCCATTAATTGACATGGGCCCTCTTCTCAGCCCTTTCTGTTGGCGATATTTCCGCAGTGCAGCGTTACTGTTGCTCCCATTCTGGTAAAACAACTTCACTAGCAGTGCACGGTCTTTCTTCGCAATAGCCATTGCTTTTTACACGGGAAAAATCAAACTTTTAATGTTCGGCGAACATTCACATCACTAAAGGAAAAAAAAAAGCAACAAGCGTCACCAACAACAACCAGGGAGCTCACACAATGGTTAGGCAATGTCACCGACTTTGACGTCAGAGTTACGGAAAATTCCACGTTTTGACTGCTTACAGCGCCATTTGTTACCCTGGTGGTGAGAATTGGAACTATTTTTTTTTTTTTTTTTTTTTTTTTTTTTATATAATTCGCGAGCTCATTGCTTCATTATCATATCTACGAAGTTTCAGACTGCTACTCTCATTACAGCCCGTGCTGTACCACTCTGAACACCGTCACTTTAATTATAACCACCTGGTATAATAATCGTATATAATATATATTGAAAGAAATTGTTATATATTTTGTTCCGTAGTTTCCTCTATAACCATCCAAATCAAGAGAACTAACCGATATAGGCTATCGTTGACCTATTGGCATTTTACTCAACAAACCATATTGAGACGCATTCTAGCCACAGCTCTGAAAGATATTGGAGTTAGACATCGGAACAAGACCGAGAGTCGGACAAGCATTTGCAGTTATAAACTAGACAAAGAACGAGACAAAGATATGCAATTCAAGATGATACCAAGAACGAGACTTACTCAGTCAATCACGTGACGAAACATGACCGTCAAGTCAATACGACCACTAAAAGTGAGCTTGTGCCATGTCATTTTTCATGTACATACCTTGTTAACGTCTGTAGTATTTTGTTTTAGATGAAACACAAGAACACTTGCTTGATTTATGTACACTTTACATATCAGTTATCAGTTGTATCTTTCTACAGAATTTACACAAAACTTTATGTCCAAAAACTGCTGAGAGACTGATTGTTCGTGAATAGTCTCACACAGTAGCCACTGCAAGCAGTGGTGGCAGGCAAGGTTATTAGAAGTATAGGTTGGGCCAATCCGTTGTTTACTCGTTATGACGAAACGACGGTAAGAGGTGAATTTAACCATGAAATGAATTCCAAATCTATGCGCTAGTGTTGCACTATGCAGATAGGAAACCATGCCAGAAACTGAACACACGAAATCGAGTACACAAATGAGCATTTCCACCCATTTACATTTTGTGGCTTCAGACAAATTGAAAATAAATATAGATAGGTACTTATTGTTATGCGGGACAGAATATTATTGATTGGAACGGGATTTTTTTAAAATCCCGACATTCGGGACGGGAAATATTCGCAATTTCTCGACTAGTCGGGAAATCTCAAATTCTCATTTTCACCTTAAGTGATTTTCTTTGCATTTCTGTAATGAAAACTAACAATTTCCGATAAGTTCCAGACACTTGCAATGTAGAAAACGTCAAGAATTAATACCGTTTTAAAATGACCAGAAAAGTAGGGAAGTCATTTGTTGAAGTCGGGATCGGGACGGAATTTTTCTTTCCGATCCCGGTCCCGACTTTTCGAGATATCGCACACCACTTGTTACTATGATTTATTTTAGTTCAGCACAAGATACATCTTCCAAGTACGTTGAACATAGCCTAATATATACGTTATATACGTTTTTCAAAAGGATTCTTTGGTCACCGAGCTTTGGATTCGTGTGGAAGCGCTAACGTGCATCATGCTAATGCTAGAATCTGCAGTGCACATTTCTGCCCAGAAGATTAAGATTAAGATTATGTACGTAATCTGAAAAGTCAACTTTTAGGTTTACATCGAAGAAAGATCCTTAAGCAAAATGCCTTCGACTCCTTATTATGAGCAGGAATGTAGGAGTATAATCCTGGTAAATACTTCGCCTACCATTTCTTTGCCATTGGTGTACAATTCTCTCTCGCTTTTTCCCTACATATTCTACATATTCACATATAGCAATAAAAATACAAACTGCTAACTTTTCATTCCATTTTGGTTATTTATTAAACGGTACGTGTTTGTATTTATATTTGATAAATTTACTTTGCTCTTCCGGCCATTTAAGTCAATTGAGATGATGAAGAAGTGATAAAATAGATGAATGGCCAATCACAGTTCCCCTTACTTACAAGAGCGACCACAAGAAAAAGAACCTTCCTCCTCTTCCGTTCAACTCGGACTATAAGAGAGCATGCTCCACTCTTCCCCTCCCCTCCACACTGGAGTACGGTGCACAGGAGTCGCGAGTCTGCGCAGATTTCTTTGCTTGTGGTTCCACTATAATAGTAATATAAAATTGTACACTCACCTCACTTAGTTCTCTGGCAGTTTGTTTCTTTATACATCATATTTGGAGAAGATATAATTCAATCTATAGTTGTACGTACACTGTATATAACACACCTTATTACTGACTTCCTTGACCCTGGATGTACAGGGTCAAGGAAAACAAAGAAATGAGCATAATTTTCTCTTCGGTGAAGATGTTGAACCTAAACAAAAAAAAACAACTCAAATAATGAATTCGACAACGTAAATTGATGAGATTTAGTAAATCATTTGATGAAGTGAACTAATTCTGAGTGGACTAATAGCAAAGGACATAATCAGATCAGATCCTATTACTTCTTCATGGTATGTGACGTAAAGTTCCCGCCCAACCGTTTGACGGCGTTAGTGGTTATCGCATCTCCTTTTCCACAGCCTGTAGTACACATCCTCATCTAGATATTGTTCTTGTTCTGGTGTTTAATATCTGCGTACTGCAACACTGTCGTTTTGTCATTTCACGTGATTTCACATTGAAGTGATGCATTCACTTGGCCGGTTCCACGTTATCGCACGCAAAAACTTCAACCGTTACCATGGTTTTGGGCCAGGGCTGGTGGCAGGTGCGTCTGGTTTAAAATTCCCTCGTGCAAGTCTAAAATTTCCAATTGTCTGTCCAAAAAATCCTTGTTAAAACAACACTATCATGAATGTTCGAATGAAACCCACGTTTCATGACATTTCAAAATGTGTGTGAGTGGGAGAAGGGGGAGAGTTTTAATCACTTTTCCTGGTCACAGGAAAAATTCTGCACAAGATCAAGTAATTTCTTCCCATTATAGCCATTCAACTATTTACCTCTTTTGTATACAGGAAAGTTTTGTAATACATAAGCGTTCTTTTGTCTCCTTTCTCCTAACCGCATGGCAGATAGAGTGCAATTCTTAAATAATACCAGACAAATTGTCCATCACTATGTTTACTCACTTTATTTTTAAAACACGGAAGCAGTTTGCAACCTCTACACCAGCATAAAAACAATTCAATTCCCTGAATGCACACATACGATATGAGACAGAACTGAATGAAAATAGTAATGGACAAATTTGATAATATTTATGAATTCAACTATACTTATACATTCTTCGGGAATATGCTCTACATGAAAGGGTAGTTATTTCCATTATTATTCGCACTGAGGGGGTAGTCATCAAATCTAAAAGCACTGATCGTAGCCGTGTATGATGGGTTCCGCTTTTGACACAACATGACGTCACAAACACAAATTTAAGCACACCAAACCTGCTTTGACTAGCATACACATATATTTTTAAAGTTTTCCGATGGAAGACAGCAAGTGTAATATTTACCAATCAACCATTCCTGTTACTCTGAACAGTTTAATGGCAATGCAGTATCTAGGTTCGAACACAAGTTCTCGAAGAAATAATAATGTGAGGCATTATGTAAGCTTACTCAAGAAATCCAACCGTACATGGAGAACAACTAAGAAGTCGAGCTCTCGGTCGGATAGACAATTGACCACGTATGACGTCACATGAAGCCACAGTGTACTGTTGTTAGTCTGGTCATGGTAGAGGAAGGGTTCGCATCTAATCTCGACCAGGTAGTACTACGAGGCACAACCAGACCCGTTTTGACCTTGTCGCATCTCCCTGTGGGCGGACAAACGTGTGGGAACATTGCAAATGTATTCAATACCATGCGATTCTATTATCCTTCACAATCTACATGTTCTGAAAGAATAATTTTCTTTTAGACATTGATTTCGAAACTGTAAAGAAAAAGGACCAATCAGGGAACAAGTTGGTACTTTTCGATTTTCTTCGTATGATGACATCCGCGAGCCTACGTGTTTTAAAGAAATTGAATGGTAATGCATTGTAATGCAATAACAAATTTAATATTGGCTTCCTATTGAACATTTTTTGGTACAATATCAGTTTATAGATAGTCAATAAGGTATGAGCACCCCATAAACGCTTTCATTCTATCTACTTTTGTTTCTAAAAGAGTTTTTGTTGTTCCGTTTTCCATCAACTTGATTCGTTTGATATCCGTCCTTTTACACAGTGCGATTCTATTGTGCTTAAGGGCGCCCGCAGGGAGGGGCCAGAGGGGCACTTGCTTCCCCTCTGAAAATTCTGGAAAGAGATAATGAAATTCGAATGGTGAAATTGTAGCGATTCGCGATTAAAATTAACCGATATGCCATCTGCCGGGATTTTCAGGAAGTACTATAAGTAGGATACGTTGTGTTGAAGTCGTTTAAAGCATGGTGAATATGCGAGAAAGTAAGGTCTACTGTTCAGGTTTTTTTTGTTTTTTTTTTGCTCTAAATAGTTTTATGGGTCAGAACAAATTAAAAGTTTTCATGTGTTTCCACCCCGTGGAATCAACAAAATGTTATTTGTTAATAAATCGAGGAAAACGTAATTGACAGAAGATTGGTATGGGGGATATAACACTGTAATTCGGCAAGGAAATTACGAAGAATGCACGAGTCTGCTTACTTTATTTATCGAGAGATAAATATATATTTCCATGAAAGTAAAGTTTTAAATTGTATTTTATAAATAAAGCTTTTTTTTCCGAAAAATCATGAAGCGTCTTAACCAATGCGTCCATGTATTACCGGTGTTACGTATGTGTGAAATTTGGAACAGGTGCAAGTCGGTTAAGAGGGAAGATGAAAATAGTTTGAGAATGAATTAATGTCAAATGTAACCAGAAAAAAAGTGGATATGCTAATGTTACTGTTTCATTCAGTACGATGTCCTTTTTCAGTGAGTATAGCCTGGTCATGAAATCGTGAATATTATTATTAAACCAGCCTTTCTCTTTCGAGAAAGAACTGAAACGATTTGTTCGCAATTTTCTCCTGTCCCAGCTTTTCAAGTACAGGTCAATTTCAATTCCTTTATTTTCAAATAATTTCCGAGAACCCCAGTTACAACATGACGTGCAGATGATACAGCACTGCTTTGGACAACCAGTGCGTATACATAGTTTCGTCTGCATTTTCCGTGTTATTTTTGCCTATCATAATTAAATGCTTCGTTCTCAGTACAGCTTCAAGTTTGTTAGAGTACCTGGAATTCACATCGCATTCGCAATATTTAAAAATAATGCGTAATTTAAACGTTTTCTACCATACCAGTCATGACAACACGCTGCTCTTTTGTACTACTGCTGAATGTAAACAAAGATCTATCCTACTTAGAGCGGCCATATTGGAAGCGACACTAGCGCTCAGGTGGTAATTTTAATCGCGAATAGTTTGTAAAAAAATATTGTTTTCTGTGTCTTACAGGAAGTAAGTTACAGCAACTATTATTATTATTATTACTATTTTTCTAAGTAGAGTTACATTTAAGCTTACAGTCTATTTTACACTTATTATCTAACTATAAATACATGAATTAATATGATAAATATGCAGTTATGCAAATTCTATATAAATACACAGAATAAGGAAATTGCAAATATATGTAATTTAAAAAAACACAAGTAATAATAATAGCAGCAGTAGTAGTAGTGGTAATAATAATAATAATAATAACAACCACAAAAATAATAGCAATAATAATAATAATAGAAAAAGTTCTATCCCCCCCTGAGGAAAAAATCATACGGATGACCTTGATTGTACTATTTCTGCTCGTGCAGAATTATTGTACAGGGTGGCCCGTAAGTCCATACCCATTCATATATCTTATGTATCTAGTGTATAGAGTTTTCTGTGTGCTGTTCCGCATAATATTATGCGATACATGGGCCAGTAAACCACATCTCATATCTCAATATGTTACAACAATGGTTTATACTGAAACTCGATGAACTTGGAATCAGAGATGAGGTTTGGTTTCAACAAGATGGGGCTCCGGCTCATTATGCCCATTTTTCCTAACAAATGGATAGGTCGTGGTTCTGAAATATCCCGGCGCCTATGAAATGGCCCGCAAGAAGTCCGGACTTGACAACGTGTGATAACTCTCTTTGGGGATACATAAAGGACATTGTGTCGAAACAACGTTATAATTCCAACGATGAGTTGAGGGCAGCTGTTACAGCGGCCTTTGGAACAATAACCCCTGCTATGTTGAGAGAAATATCTCACAGAACATTGTGTCACATAATATTATGCAGCGAGAATGAAGGACAGCACACAGATACACTGGACACATAAAATATGTGAATGGGTAGGTACTTACGGGCCACCCTATACATTCGGATATACAAGTATTGTTCTGCAAATTGTCCATGACAACCGTCATTAATTTTTCTTTTGCATCCTACGTGTTTTCAAGGAATGGATTTCAATATGTATTGGTGAAGGGATTGTCAGCATCTTCTCAGGTGCTTTCTTTCCATTCTTGAAGTTCTCATTGCGTAAATCTAGTAGAATAAACATGGCGATGGACAATTTACTTGGTGATACTTATGTATCCCACTGTACCTCATTGCGTAAAATAAAGTAAACTAACTCAGCAATGGACAATTTGCCTGTTACTATTTGCACAACCCACTCTACTGAGCAGATAAATGCTGCGTTCCTAATCGATGAGGAAAAAAATGTACATGATTTTCAATTACGTAATCTCTCATAACATGTTTCGCGAAGATTGGCAAACGGATCGCACACTGATCGAACACATCTGTTTTTTTTTTAGTCGAGAACATGGCTCATGTCCGCTGCAAGTCAAGATGTTAACGCGATACGCACATCACACTGTTAAGAGATCTCCGGAAAGAAGAAGGCAAAAAAAAACATGCTACGTACACCTTGTTTTGCGGGGGAAGGTTCGTAATCTGGGTCGCGCGTAGGCTACGAAACTTGATTTTGTCTTCTACGTCATACAGCCGATGGATTTTGCCGCAAAAGGTAGGCTTAAAAAGAAGTGCAATTTTCTGATCATCTACCCCCCTGGCAGTCTTTAATTGCAGAAGTCTTATCTCAGGTAATCTTGTTTTCGACAGCAAACGATAGATGTCACCGTTGTAACCTGTAACGTCACTTGTGGTTAACCAGACCCTCCGTTAACCTTGTCTGCCCTCGTTGAGGTAGCGTGGGAAGTAGAGATGTGTTCGCTGCAGATAGCACGAACAAATGCACGGCGCATTTTGTTTTGGTGAGGAACCAAAAACCCAATCATCGTGCAGGATCTTGCAACACTGAATCTTTTATGCGTAGCTTCCTGGTGAATGCTCCATTTGCTTCTTGAACGCGGCAAAGTTGCTAACGGGGAAAAAGTAATTGTGAATAAAGTTCTACAGCCATGAAATAAATAAAATTGTAAAGGATATCATTAGATTACATTGTGACACTCATTACTCATTGTTACTACTCAAATAACAAGAACATTCGGATGGTTGCATTGCATACAATATGAGGATGTAATGTTCGATGGAAATCATGAATTCCATGTGTATTTCTATGTACGTTACTTTCCTACCTATTGAGTTAATCGCGATGATGAGGATGAACCATGAAATACATAGATGATGGGACAAGCACAACGCACGAGAAAGTGAAATAATATTTTGAATACATTCAGATTGGATTAAGTTTATTGTAATGCGTAACATGTCTATATAATACAATGGGATTCATTAGTATTATGAGACAAATTGTCCATAGCTATTTTCATTCGCACTTCTCTTCCATCACAGGTATTTTTAAGGAGTTTAATTGTATCGATGTTGATGCAGAGGATGTTAAATGCTTTAGTGATGCTTCATTTCACTTATTTAAACCACGTACTGAGTTTAAACAAAGTGAATAAACATGATGATGAACAATTTGCCTAGAAATACTTATGCATCCCGCTATACCGAGACGAGGCAATCAGTTTTTCGTCTCAGTCTCGACACCGGGATGGCCTAGAAAAATCGAGACGAGACGAGAACGATTCGAGATCCAAAGTCAATTCATTCGTGTCAATTGCGAACCTCCCAGCATAGATTCATATACATTCAGGATAAAATTCCACTTGTGGATGGATCGAAAGTATACTGTGAAGTTCGTGCTGTCACGTGCTGTGTATTTTGTTTACAGTATATTTTTTTCCCAGACTAGAGACAAAAGTGAGAAGAGGCCGAGAAATTTCCAGGTCTTGTCTCGTCTCGATGCATCCTTAACAGAAACGTTTCTTTTATTATTATTATTTTGTATTCACGATATTTGACATTTGAGTTATTAATATTTATCGCAAATATTGGCGTTTTAATGTTGGCGCACAAGTATTATGCATTAGTCAAAAAATGGAACCTCCATGCCAAAATCCGTTTCCAACCCTGCTAAGTATGAAACCTCCAATGCATGGTACTGTCAATTTTACATGAGCAGGTACCACTTTGAACCGATGTCGATATTATCACCGATTCCCACCGATACCGATACTGATGCTTGAAAATTGTAATACAGTAAAACCTCGTTAATCCGGACTAACGGGGGAAGTTGACCGTTTTAACGAAAGTCGGGATTAACTGAAATAACCTAAAAGAATAGTAGAAAGTGCATCAAAACACGTTATTATGGTGTATTTAAAGGGCATAGGCTTAATACACTATACACTACAGTACAAAGTCTGCGGGAAACAGAATTTCATCAGCGGTTGACTACCTTTTCTTTTGCGATGTTCTCTTGTTGACTTCTATGCACTTTTAAAACCTTGTATTTCTCTCTCTTTGCCTATTGCCTGTCCGGGTTAACCAAAGTCCGGCATATAGGGGTACGGATTATCAAGATTTTACAGTGATTAAAAGGTGTTCAAAATATAGATAAATAATAGTGTTTATCCACTCGAATTACATGGCATGATTTGGATCCCGCTTTAAACTGTAAGTCCAGTCCCGAATAGCTTTTCTGCTCATAAAGTGGACTTACAACAAAAACTCTTATATCTAATTAGTATAATTAGTATATGCATCAATTTACAAGGAATTTTGTTTTAAATATTTGAGAATGACATCAGAATATTAAATTACATATTACTTTATCACATAAATCCGTTTTTTCATGCAAAACTGGTGCAAAATAAAAATAAACTCTGAATTTTATAGGGTGTCCATAAAGTCTCACCCCACCCTGGGTATTGTGAGAACGGCTGTAAATAGGAAGAAATGGCGAAACACGTATTCCATGATGTTCAGGGGGAAACGTTTTTAGGCCAACCATTCCCTACCCGGGCCCCCCACAAGGGGTAGGCTGGGGTCGACTCAATTTTTTCAAATAGCAAGGGTGTGTTGAAGAATATATCGTTTGAAAGGTCATATCATAACAACAATAATACAGCAAATCCGGGGTCTCTACGTAGCTCCAATTGATAATGGCGTGAAATCAAATGTGGAACATGACCAGCATTGGACAGGACTCCAACTCCTACAACTCCTACAGTAGTAATCCTAGACAACAGTGGGAGCTGGAAAAATGTTCCTACACTGTAGCATGATTCGGAGATATCCTAGCAGTGTCTACAAATACTACACCCCCCCCCACCCCAAGAGATGGCAAGCGTCCCTACACAAAACCGCATAATCATCGCACCCCCTGAGATTGCTACCAGGAGGACACGGACCGACATGCACAACGCAACTCAAGGCAAATGGTGAAGGAGGCACTTAGTTACATGTACAATGTCAACTGAAGGCTAATTGGAGGGGGGGGGGGGGAGTTCAAGATGTTACAACACGTACCAGAAATTTTGTTTCAAATATTTGAGAATGGCATCAGAATATTAAATTACATGTTACTTTATCACACAAATCAGTTTTTTTCATGCAAAAGTGTTGTCCAACATATACAGAGTGAGCACAAAGTATTTGATATCTTCATTTATTGGGGAAAGCGACTTTGTGCCCGCCCTGTCTGTTTTCATTGTATCATGAAACATTCAATTCTTTGCGATTTAGAGGGGTTTATATATACACATAATTTTCCACCTGGAGGGTGAAAGGTAAATTAAGAGACAAAATAAACATAAATTGGAATTTTTTTTTAAAAAAAATAGGTACTGTTGGAGGGGTGTGAGTGTGTGGATATCACTGTGATTTATATATCATGCGTGTTGAATGGTGACAAATTTTGTCTGTGGTACGAGGGGGTATCCAAAAGTTTTAATTATCACCATGAAATAAAAAACATACAATAGTCACTTGCAGTGGTCAAAGTTAGTTCTTCTCCACGTAGTCTCCCTGCAGAGTCACACATTTTTGCCAGCGTTTCTTCACCTGTTTCAAGTCCTCTTTGCAAAAGTCCTCCGCTCTGCTCGAAAACCACTGTTCCACTTCGAAAATGACATCCTCTCTGTCGTCAAATCGCCGACCATGAAGTGGTTTCTTCATCTCGGGAAAGAGGAAGAAGTCGCTTGGTGCAAGATCAGGTGAATAAGGTGGATGCTGCAAAAGTTCATAGCCTAACCGGTGGGCGGCGACAACGGATGCTTGGGCCGTATGGACGCGTGCATTGTCGGCCAGGAGACGGACGCCTTTGCTGATCATGCCACGACGTTTTTGTTTCAATGCATCATGCAGTTTCTCCAGAAGGTTTGCAGTAGTAATCGCTGTTGACGGTCTCGCCCTTCGGAAGGTAATCTGTTTAGATTACCCCGCGGCTATCCCAAAAAACGGACAGCATCACCTTCCCGGCAGATTTCTGGACCTTCGCCTTCTTTGGAGGGGGGAGGATGGATGTTTCCACTCCTTGCTCATTTCTTTGGTCTCCGGATCGTAGAGGTATACCCAGCACTCGTCCATAGTGACGAGACAAGCAAAAAAATCGTTTTCATTCCGCTCCAACAGAGTCAAATTCTGCTGGGAAAAGTCGTGGTGAGTTTGCTTTTGAAGAGGTGTCAACAAGGGAGGTACCCAGCGTGCAGATGCCTTATTCATGTGCAGTTTCTCATGAATAATCCTCCACGCACTTCCGTAAGAGTCCAGTCTCCGCCATCACTCTTTCCATGGTCGATCTTCTGTCGTCGAGGATAACGGCCTCCACTTTCTTCACCATGGCAAGATCATCCTTGATTGAGGGTCTACCCGCTTGTGGCTCGTCTGTCAGGGACATGTGACCAATTTGAAAGTTCCTCTTCCACCTCACAACCGTGTCATATGATGGGCTTTCATCCCCATACACAGCTTTCATTTCGTCGTGGATTTGGCGTGCGTTGTTGCCCTTCAAATGGAGGAACTTTATGACACTTCGGGCTTCAATTTTGTTCATCATGCAGGTTGATGTCTTCTACAGCCTTTGGAAAGAAAACTACGTTAGACAAGGATTTGATATTTGCACAAGTATGCATGGCAATGACACTGATTATGCACAAAAAGTTTCATGTAAATATCTCTATAACTTCTTTATTATAATTAAAACTTTTGGATACCCCCTCGTATATACCAAGGTAAATAACAGAACTTATGAAATTTATTTTAATTCTTTAATTTAAAAATAAAATGGATACATGAAAAGCGAGAAAAGTAAAAAGAAGATATCAAGAGAATAATGCCATAAAAAGCACAAATGCTTTAAATTTAGTGTTTAGAAGTAGAGAAATAAATTCTTCTGTGGCACTTCATAAATAGGTATAAAACTTGATCGGTGAAATCGCATCGCTTCAGAACATGAGATCAGCAAAGAAAAAGATGTTGCATATATATGTATGTAATTAACTGACGTACTTGAAATACATATAATAAATGTTAATGTATTTGAAATGCATTTAAAATGCATGTAATAAGTTTTAATGCATTTGAAGTACATATATTAAAATGATGACGTATTATAAATGCACACAATAAATATCAACCCATTTAAAATACATATAAATTTTGATGCATGAAATACACACAATAAATTTTGATGCATTTGAAATGCATACAACAAATTTTGATGGATTTGCAATATGAATCAAGTCTCTGCTGTTGCCAAACTGGACTCACGTGCAAACCTATGCATGGAGATTTCTATTGGAAGTTGGATACCCACCCAAGACTCCCAAAAGAAGGTGTAGGTGTGCCTGCATCATCCTCCTCTTCATCTTAACATGGTCTGGGTGAAGATGCCCCCATGACGTCACAGCCCATCCATATTAATGAGGGAGGAACGCCCCATGTCACGTGACCCGTCTCAGGGAGTGGCCCCTTCTCTCGAAATCGTCCAGATTTGGCCGTCCTCGTCCCATGTGACGTCACGATCGTGGACTCGGTGTAACGGCGGGGGGGGGGGGGGGGGGTTTACTGCACCGGCGCGGCCTGACACCTGTTTAGCGCTCGCCCACCAGGAAAAGCTAGAATGCTCTTGTCCGACATGGTTGTTCGTGCCTGTCTTGTATTGTCGTCCCAATAAGCTACGGGATGCAGCATTCTCTTCTGCTCGTTTTCCTTTTGTTTTTTTATGTTGTTGACAGTTGGCAACCGTGGGTGTGGCAGACGTAACAGTGATGTAAAGAAAACGCACAACACTTTGCGACTGAAACCTTCCGAAAGAACACATCCACAGCGGGGGAACAAGCATGAACGAGACTGGTTTCAGACACTGAGCCACAGTGTCTATTGATGCTCACGAAAATATCTTATTTCTTATGGTTCAACAGCCGGCCCACGTGGCGTTATGGTTAGCACATCGCCCTACGACGCCAGGGGTTCAGGGTTGGAATCCCGGCATCGGCATGGATGTTTGTGAGTGTCCATTCACCAATTTCATCACATCTTCTCCATCTTCTCAAAATAGCCAAAAGTGGCACAAAATGCGAAGTAAAATAAAGCAAATCAATGTAATGGTGTAATTCTCAAATATTTAAAGAGAAAACCCTGGAAAATTGATGCACAATATTAGAGTGGAATACGTAAGCACCGATATTAATCTATATTTTGAACAAATTCTAATTACAGTAAAACCTCGTTAATCCGGATAGGCAAAAGGCCCAAAAAAAAAGCGGAATGCAAGGTTTTAAATGTGGCTAGAAGTCAACAAGGGAACTTCCCAAAGAAAAGGCAGTCAGCCACTGATGAAATTCTGTTTCCCGTAGACTTTGTACTGTACTGTATAGTGTATTTTGGCCTATGCCCTGTAAATACACAATAATAAACGTTTTTTGTTGCTATAAACGGGGTTTTAGTGCACTTTCTACTGTTCTTTTAGGTTATTTCAGTTAATCCGGACTTTCGTTAAACCGGTCAACTTATCCCCCCATTAGTGCGAATTAACGAGGTTTTACTGTAGGGGAAAGTGGGGGAATTGCGACCACCTAAGGGAGATTTTAAAAATCTCAAAAACTGTACGCAGTGAAACAAAAGGAAAATGTGGGCCTGAAAAAGCAATGTTTGTAGTACATCTCTGCGTGTCACTTTGCTCCCTGTCGTTAATAGTTATATCTGTAAACGTCAAAAAGTAACAATGTGCGTGTGAGCGCAATTGCCCTATTGGTAGGGTAATGGCACTCAGTAATCATCCTAACAGTAAATCAATACCATTTTTGTACTATACAGAAACTATATCTTTAAGTACTTATATTTATTAATATGCAGATCCAAATTAAATTGAGCACAATTTTGCACAAAAATGCACACATGGGACGCTTATTATGAGAAACGTGTTTGCACCCTTCATGTTCCCATCACAAACAGCGTGAGCGTCATTACCCGATAGGCGCCATATTATGTTATTTGTTTCTCGTCTCATGAAAAACCTCAAATGTTTACTTTATAATAATTAAGAAATAAACAGGAGATACTATTATTATATCTGTAAAATTTTCAAGACTCTAGCTTAAACGTTCCGTCTACTTACCTTGCACTTTTTTCCTTCCCAATTTTATAAGAAAATATGACGAATTCGTTTTTCGCGCCCTGCTTCTTCAAAGTCAACTCCACATGTGCAGTCTTTTGTTTGGTGCCTCGTAGTACTGGGTTCTAGATGTCAGCAGAGATTACTCTTCAATAACACCCTCCGTAACGACTACAGAGAGGTGAGCGCCATTGCCCGCTGAGCGCCATTCCCCCACCTTCCCCTATTACAATTTCAAGTATCGGTGGTATCGGCTCAGCTATAGTTTTAACGATAACTTGGAACTTCGGGTGGTTAAATTCTAAAAACAGAAGTAATCTCGCATTTCTTATACGAGTTTGACAACATTTCAAGTCAAGGAACGCCAAGCTTCGTGATGAACAAAACATTCCCTACACTGTTGCTTCCGACACTGTATGCATTTGCAGGCACCTTCTACGTCATCATATGCATTTATTCCTAAATACGGCGGCACGAAAATCCTTACAAAAAAGCCTCAAACGACCCGATGCTATTTAGACGACATGTGAAATTGACTCACGTAGTAACGGCTTTTTAAAATTCAAATTCCCTCCCGCCTTCTCGCTCTGAAACTAGTCTTGTTATTTGAACAGCTCGTTTGTACGCAGTGTGTGTTAAGTTCCCCACAGAATCAATTATGGGAGCGGAGTGGACACCTATTTTACGTGCGTTATCAAGGGGTCATTATGTCAGGTAATATTTCACCTAAATCTTCTGGTCTAGCGCTAAGCAGAACACGACGTACGTATTTGGTGCTTACCAGTAGGGATGATACGGGTATCGGTATGAGAACGAGATTCCGAGACGAGAACGAAACAGACAGGCCCGTAGCCAGACAGGGGCCAGGGGAGGCTGAGCCCCCCTGGAACTGCCATCAGCCACCCCCCCCCCCGGCACAGCCTTCAGCCCCTGGATATTAGACAAAACTATTTTCTGTAATTTGTTTGCAGTGAAGAGTAAAAATGTAGACAGCAGATATTATTTTGCTCACAACTTTCGTGAAGGATAAATTCACAGAACATGAACAACAGCGAATACATTTGTTCATCTTATTTATAAGAAGAAGTATAAGTAACGGCAAGTATTTTGAGGATTGTCTTCTCTAGACTCTAGAAGGTTCTCTCACAGGACAGCTTCTTTATCTGTACCTTCGCTGCCCTTGTCGCGACCTCCCGGTTAGACAGAAATCTGTGACTTTGATGTCGTCATGCAAATTCCCTCTGCATCTGCGTCAAAGGTCAACAGCTCCCATGATTTGGAAACGCAGGGAAGTTTCATTGCTTCCGTCGGGGTGGAATGCATTGCAGGCACTATGATTGAATATTGTGCATTTTTTCTTGTGTGATATAAATATCTGTATCATCAAAAGTAGTATGGGGTGTGTAGTGAGGGATGATGTCTGTAGCAGTCAACACTAAAAAAAAACGCTGTTTAAAAAGATATAGAAAAAAATTAGTATTTGTATGATATTTCTAAAATTCATATAACTTAATGACCCTCCACACATAATTTACCTTCATTTAATACTGTTAAACTTTTGAAAATTGGACTTGGTTTACAAAGCCCCCCCCCCCCGATAGCCCGTGAGCCCCCCCTGGAGATCAATTCTAGCTACGGGCCTGTAAACAGACCAGGTCGATATTGAGGCGGACAGATCCGAAAATTTGAAACAGAGAAGATCCGAAATGCGTTGGATTGATTGAGCTAGGTTATTCTACTTCACTTTTTAGACATTGTTGGCTAATCGCGACGATGAGGACGAGTGATCATAAAATGAAATTGATGAATGAACATTCACAAACCCGGGACCCATTGCGTCGTAGCGCGCTGAACTACTCCGCCACTGTGCTCGGCGAAATGCTGTTGGAGTATTGGATGAGACCACCAATGTTATGGTAGAGCTAAGCGTTCACTCAAGGGCAAAAATAATAGTAGTTGGAATGTCCATTATCATTTTCATTCGATCAATTTTCCGCAGTATGATGATCATGGATTGAAATAAAAAATTCCACGAAGCAGATGACAACATCTGCTTGGTATCGTATAAAAACCCTACGGTTCTTATTGGGGATCGAACTTCAGGCTAAGTGAGAGCCTAGTGCTAGTGGTATTGGCAACGAGAGGTACACGTAACCAAGCAAAGGGGACTCGCCCCTGTATTAAACCCCCCCCCCCAAAAAACCAAAAAAAAACCGGATATTAACACTTCGGAGATGATTGGTCTGGCAGAGTTGTAAGAATAATACAAAGGGAATAAAGAAATGTTCGTTTATCTGTAGATCTAGAAGTGACGACACGGTCCCTGAAATGAAACTTCAATAGCGCACCACTCCCCGCGGCATCTTCTTACGTTATAATCAGCCCATAGCCGGGAGACAAGAACTGTTCACGCGATAAATCTCTGAGTACTGTACAACTGGGGCTAAGAAATGTTCTTTCGAACTATTTATGTGGGATTCGAATTCCTGATCGTTAAAGCCGTTGACGACACCACATCTGTCTTTAACGGTGTTTTTAGCATAAGGCTGCGTTTGCATTATTTTTCCTACGATTTCCGGTAGAATTCATATCAGCGGATTTTTCAAGATACGCTGAAGATTGCCGGTGTAATTAGCTTGAAGGAAGCTCTTTCCAGCTTCTTTTTATGAAGTGATTAGACTATCGCGTTATGGCTCCCTGGGTTCCAGGTTCGAGTCACAAGGCGTGATACGATATCAACAGAATTCCATCCCTTGAAACAGCACAAGACGTAGAGTGAATGGACAATTTCTCTACTATTAAATTTGCCGTAGGGCTGTACAATTGTAGATTTGCAATGTTATGGCAAACTAACGAAAAAAATCACATCATCGCACCCCTCTCCCCATCAATGGTTATAAAAGTAAAATTACTGAATGTTGCAGGCTTCTGGAGCCTGTCTCTCTCCACAAACAACCGTTCACTTAGGCAAGGACAAAATCGAAATTCTTGCACAATCTGAAAAATCGTCCATTTTATTTTCTTTGTTTTTAATAGGTGCGCATTATAATAGTTCAGAACTCGATGTGGGGAGGGGGAGGGCATAGCCTCCATGACCCTTCCCTGGGTGCGAGCCTGAGACAGACCTCTGTAAAATCGAGACTAGACCGAAACTGAAGCCATGACCGAAAAGTGCAAGACTCTAATTGAAGAATGGTAGATCGGTCTTGAAGTCGTGGACTGGAAGTGAAAGACTTTCGAATTTCACTTCGACTGCAGCGCCAAATACGATCAGTAAATAAAAACTAAGAGCACACTGTTTTTTCCCAAGTTATAAACACTTATTATAACATCACAGAAATCACTTAAACACTTCTAATACATTTTCACACATTAGAAGAAATACAACCAACATCTGGCTGACTTTCATGATTTCAAACAAGTGAACAGCAACACTCGAACGAGTCTAGTAAACAAGTCTGCAATAATGCGTGCTACATGCTGCGGACTCGATCGCTCGTTTAATTGGCGCTTTCGAACTGTACTAGGTGACGTCATTTCCGACAAGACCGTAATTAAGGCCTGCTTTTTGGACCTTTCAGAAACAGCCTCAGTGACCGATATTCTGGATCTCGTTGGGATGATATTGGAGAAAAAATACTGTGCGACACCTTCAGACATAACAAGACGATATCAACCTGATTATTTATATATCAGTCACATATTTTCTTCGAAGTAGTTACAATTTGTGAACTTGTGCTACGAGATTGTGAGGATAAAATCCTTCTTAGAGGGCTCGTAGCGTCTAAACGAGGCGTCAAAGAAACGCAACGTCAGTAAGGAAAGTTGTTTGCTTTAGGGAGCTTTCAGACCAAAACGACACGGATTTCATTCAGTCTGTAGAAAAGCATTTACTCCGTAACAGACCGATGTGACACCTAGCATAATATTGTAACATTTTGATAGAGCCCAAGAAATCAAAATTTCCCTTTCACAGCTAAAAAAAAATCCCTTATCGTCCAATTTTTCCCTTCATGGAATCGCGATTTCAATAATGTATCAAATATTATTGTTTGTTGTTGTTGTTGTTATTAGTAATAGTATTGTTTCAAATTACTTAAAGAAACCTCGACAGAAATGTTAGGAATAATTGAAAGGGTTAAGTTAAGGAGGGAATAGCAGATATTGAAGATTGTTGAAATGGGCGAATAATAATGGAATGGAATAATGGAATGAATGGAATAATAATAATAATAATAATAATAATAATCATCGTCTTTATTAAAGTAAGCATGTTTCGGCCTGTTGGGCCGCTCTTACAACCATCTCTTGTCCATAGGGAAGTGAGAGAATTTTTGTTTAAAATACATGAAGAATGATAATACATTTAAAAAAAATGGATATTAATATAAAAGTGACAATAATATAGAAGCACAAAAAAGTTACATTAATACTAATAGTGAATAGAAATAAATATAATAGTGATAATAGTAAAGAGGAATGAAATAAGATAAATAAAATGAAAATAAAAATATATGAAAAATAATAATACATAAAAATACAGAATTAATAAAGTGTGACAATAATACAAATAAAGTTACATATAATATTGAAAGTGGTAATTATTTTATGGTAAAAATAATAATGATACTATTAGAGAAAAATAATAAATATATCCTAGAGAATAGAGCTTGGGACTTAATTTTTGGGGAAATATCCTTTCTATCTGGCAACACTGACCATCATGCGTACATATTCGTGAAGCAACGCGCCGTACAGTTGCAGGTTGGGACGTGGGAGCTTAGGTAAACAGAAGCAAGCGTGGCTTCACAATGGCGTGCATTGAATTGTTACCTTCGTCCCGGTCAAGATCCACTCAGCATACCTTGCCTCCTGAACCTGGTTCACCTTTCGAACAATAGAGGGCCAGTGTGTAGCTCCTCTTGGCCTGTGACCCTGCCACAACGAAAGACAGTCCACAGAACATAATGATCAGGAAGTTTGCCTTGCGGTACGGGGATTTCGAAGGTTTTGTTTGCAGTAAGTTCTCTGGCAAGAGTCTCCTTCCTTGGGTGCGTTCCGAAAATCATAACGAATCGAACGAAAGTAACTGGGATCGTGAAATTGGTGAAACCAGTTATTTTACAGACTTACGGAATGCTCTAGCGCAGGCGCAGCGTTTTGTTTATAGGTGTGTTGCACCTACGTCACAAACTGTTGCATTGTGGGATCGAGCAGCCATGATTGTGGCGGGTTAGGAGATTTGAACCTTGTTTACGATGGTATACTTTGTGCAATATTAGGTTGTTTAGGTCCAAGCAGGGACGTCGTTAGGAGGGGGCACGCGGGGGCACTGGCCCCGGCAAACATCCACGTGGCCCCGGGAAACTGTTCTGTATTTGCTGGAAATTTTACTTTGATGACAAATATTGCAAAATAATTATTTAGTAAATTTTGGTTGCAGTTTGAAACAACTTCTTCAATTTTCAGTAGCACAAACCCAAGCAAGGCACTTTCCTATTTCCCTGTTTCTTGCTAGTTGAACACAAACAGATGTATTGGGAGGGGATGCAGTTAATGGTTTTGTGGTCCGCCCCGGTCAGGGAAGTCTGAGACCTATTGAAAATGCATTTTTCCTCCCTGCTGCACACCAGATCCAGGATCACTCCAAAACCCGCACTTTCTCTTCATCTGGCCCTGTACTGGCACCATGGGCGCCGAAAAGACGACACAAACAGGAAGATTTAGGTACGGGTGGCTAGAACTTTCTGGGTTAATTATTTTATGGTTCAGAAAACATATCCCCATGCGTTTCAAATTCCAAGAACAGAATTCTATTGCTTGTCCCTTTTTCGGCGCGGGAATGAATGACATAGCGGTTCTTCTCACATGCACTCAACCCTCCTGCTAATGACCTGCCCTGCAAGGAGGGAAATACCACTTTCTGAAAATTCGGAGAAACATCGAAGCGGCCGGTTCATCTGTTGATTTGGTGGACAGTTGATATCTGTCAGATAGTTTGAAGTAGGATTTGTTGTCCGAGCGGTGGTAAACTTCTGTAAACGCGAGAAGATAGCATCACAAAGTGTTTGTGATCTCGTTTTCCTACATCGCGAGGAAAATGTCGAATGAGAAGCTGCCAGATTGTCTTCCTCTGGAGACAATGGATCAGGATCGACCAAATATCCAACATATTGGCATTCTAAAAGAGAGTCTGACTACCACACAAGATCCTGGGTTCGACTCCCAGCATGGTTGATCTCATGTATAATGAAGAATAAACCACGTTTCAATTAAGGAAGGAAACTAGGTATAAGAACCTAGTTGCTCTATAAGTATTATGTTACAAAATTTGTATATCTTTCTGACTTTCTGTGATTTTTCTTCATTTAGCCTCCACCTGCATATGCGGAAGCTGCTGCTGCTTAGGTGGCTAGGTTAGCTAGGTAGACATACAAAAATAATTAATCCCTAGTCATGCAGCGAATAATACTTATAATATAATCATGAGTTATGGAGAAGCAAATAACTTATCAAGCATTTTCTCTTTCTATTTGTTGTGCAGTGGTTAACAAGGTGCATTACGATGGGTTCGAATCCAGGACTGGGCGTGTGTGTTCTTTATGATGGTCCTCTCATCAATTTCACATCACTCATTTTCATCTTCATCTTCACGATTAGCCAAAAGTGTCAGAAAAGCGAAGTAAAATAAACCAAATCAATCATTTATATATTTCTATATTACGCCGCTTTTCTACCTCTTGGGTTAAATGTGACGATGAGTATGAATGATGAGCCGAAGGAATGGCGATGGGACAGACATGATACAACCATACCTGTCCAATGTCCGAACCTTGGATCTCTGGTTTCGTAGCGTGTTATACTCAGTGGAATTCTTAGGAAGAAAAACTGTAAAAGTAGGGTGAAAAGAAGCAAAGTTGTACGATGCATAAAAAGCCATGTTTAGTTCTTCTAAAACATTCCAATTATCGAGTTCGTGTTTTAAGTCCACTGTATGTACAATAAGGCTAATCTGGGATCCACCGGGTATCGAACCCGGGACACCTTGATTAAAAGGCGGCGACGCTACAACTGCGTCATCGAGGAGGCCGAAAAAAACTTACAATTAGTCAGTAAAATTAATATTGAGGGAGAAGGCCTGCGAAGAGTTCTTTCATTCGGTTGCGCGTGGTCATCACATCGAGTCTCATACTTTCGAGAGCAGAATTTGCTTCCATGTCGCTTTCAAGTACTTCCCAAATTGTCCTCACGATGTTGGAACAGCACAGAAATTTTGGAACTAATACAACCAGGCACGTACCCAGGGGCTGCAGTCCTTTCCCGAAATCCTACAAATATCTGATTTTAATAATGTGTAGTAGTAATTAAATTTACTTCATTAACAGGATTAAACATCTTGTATATGGTAAGTTGCAATATACCAAAAAATTCATCTTCAGCGCATTTACTCCTCCCCCAAACCTTTTCGTCTTCAGATGGCGGCTGCCGATAAGGGATAAGCCCCTTCCGAAATCAAATTCTGGCTACCGGCCTGACCACCAGCGATCGAACCTTGAACCTTTCGATTGATTTATTAATTGAACTGGTGTTTTAAGTCCACTTTATGCACAGTAAGGTTAATCGGGAGTGAATCTACAGTTTAAAGTGAGATCCGAACAACTATGTGCCTCAATTGAGCATGCGCGAACTTTGTTTTATCCAGTGCCATCATATATTCAGTTTTCCACACACAAATAAGATTATTTTTAAGAAATTAGACGTGTGCATATAACTTCTTATCGTCATCATTTCCCAAGTGAACAATCAGATGCCATAGAAGACTCGGGCCCGCCCTTGAACTAAGAGATACCGGATTCGATTCCGGTATGAACTGTATACATGAGATGCCTAGCTTGAACTCGTTACGCACACATTTCATATTTGCACTGTTGCCAATACTTGTAAACCTGGTTCCAGCATCTATATCTAAAACCACGGAAAAGGGTTTTATCTACTTCTCAATTTTCTTCCAGCAAATTTACAAATCTAAAGACTAATAACATTGTTCTTGGTGTATCAGCCATTAAGCTAATGAGTTCATTCTGCATTTAGTTTCCAGAATAATGGCTGTGTATTTGGCGAGAGTATATCCGTAGACTGTTGGGGGCTACAGAAGAAAATGATGTTCCTTTCCAATTTATTGATTCATTGAGTTGGTGTTGTAAGTCCACTTTATACACAGTAAGGCTAATCGGGACTGGTTCTGCAGTGTCAAGTGGGATCCGAGCCACTATGAACATCCACCGGGTATCGAACCAGGAACCCCTGATTACAAGGCGACGATGCTACCATGCGCCACGCCACCGAGGAGGCCCTTGCTCCTTTTCTTTCCAAGACTATATATATATACATACACACTCACACATACATATATAATGCATGTATACAGTATAGGCCTATATGGTGTATAAATAGTTTGATACAAAAAAATCTTACGTTTGGGCCCCTCCAAACTGATCAACCTAGCTACGTCCCTGGGTCCAAGAGGCACTCACGTTTATCCTAGAATTTTCCGAGAAAGAACAGAAGGTGCAAATCACGGAACAGAATTTTCCGATTGTTGATTAGAATACGCCGTCGTGGCGAGAATAAATCGTGCTAACTAACTAACTCTCTAGCCTTCTTAAACCCGAAAGTTCATGGCTGCAGCAACACAGGACTTCCATCTTTCCCTATCCTGAACAAGATCTATATAGTACTCTTTTCCATCCCTACCGATTTCCTTTAGGTCTATCTCAACGTTGTCCCTCCATCTTCGTCTTGGCCTTCCTACAGGTCTCTTACCATCAGGTTTCCCAACAAGAATCCTGTAAACTTCTCTTTCCTCTCCCATTCGTGCCACATGGCCTGCCCACCTAAGTCTTCTTGATTTAATTATTCTAATAATATCTGGACATGAATACAAATTATGTACTCCTAATTCCTTTTAGGTCCAAATATTTTCCTAAGGATCTTATTTTCAAATACCAAACCTATCTCTTTAGCAGTTTTGAAAAATATATTAGCATTATTCTTAATTGTATTTATATCATCCCCTAATAAGTCTACATCATCTGCATATGCTAACAACTGAGTCACATCATTTAATTTTAGTCCTTGGTTAGTTTCTTTTACCTTCCTAACAGCATTAATGAACAAAACAAACAGGACAGAGCGGTGGGGGTGAACATTTCTTTTCAGGTAAGTTCATATATCGCATTTCTCTGTGACTTTTAGTACAAATGGATTGAACTGGTGGCTTCTTTTAATATTTGCAAGTAGCGTTTCCTTGTTATTGTTTTATTTGGTAAAAAGGTGTTGATAAGTTGGACGATAAAAATGATAACATTCAAAGTTAAATTCATCTTGATCATTGTACGCTTGTACTTGATTATTTATATTTCATTCATTAACGCAAACTGCTATTAATTGTTATCATATTCATGAGAAAAGGTGCCGGTAGTAGGTTTTGCGTACTGTCAGAAAAAAAGACACTGCGTGGTTAAAACACGTTAACGATATATCAAAGTATCTCAAATTGATTGATTTATTTTACTTCGTTTTTCTGCTATATTTGGCTAGTCGTTAAGATCAGTCATGCCCAGGCCGAGATTCGTACCTGGGACCCCTAGCATCGTAGTTCGTTGTGCTAACCACTCCGTCACTGAGGCCTGCATGTAACAAATTGTTAAAGCAAGGAGTGAAATTACTGTTTTTGAACAATTCAACATTTCAAATTACTGCGCTTGAACAAACGTTAAAAGGAAACACAGAAGATAATGGATGAGTTTTGGAATTTTCATTTAATCTGTACTCAAGGTCGTCGATGACCACTTTCTCCCACCCCGAGCGGGAAACATAGGTTACTTCGTGGATGTAAATATTTCAAGCAGAATCCGAACCACTAATAAATACGAAAACAAACTGATTCCATGTAGCTGGTTCAAGTAGATAAACACAGGTGAACTAGAGTTGGCCTTTTCGTTGCATTTTGATGCAGTTACCGACATTTTACACAGTACTAACAACATATGTGCATTTGGCGCATGCGTAACGAACGCTGCTTGGTGGATATTTCCTTGCAGACGACAAACAGCTTTGCCGCAAACATGGCGGCGGTGCGAATCCTGACGTCACATGAAACCCACCTATAGAGATTTTCCGCATGGCGTCCAGCGGAAGGCACTTCCTTCTGGCAGAAATAATATACTGTGGACGGACACTGTTAGCCTAGTCATTTTAATCACATTGTAAGAACAGTTGAGGCCCACTCATCTTGTGCATGTTGCTTCATGTCGCTCTCTGTTAAAATTATAATACATTTTCCGAACAAGTGCAGTTTGAATCCATCAGCACGCGTGTTGTCTGATGGCAGCAGACGATTGTCACCGAACAAACCAGCCTCCTGGCTCGTGCGTTTGGTGAATCTCGTTCTTGCACGAGACGCACGGAAAGCGACTTTTGGGACAGCATAATGAACCTCACGGAAGCACTTATGGGATGGCCAGTTACCGTGCAACTTTCGGAACGGGCCCCTTATCAACTGTTGAAGTCAGGACCTGTTCTGCACGTTACGTCACTTGGGAGGAAGGAACGAATTCTGGATCCGTCCTTGAATACTCTATTGAATAAAAATCTGTATAAAATCGGTTTCGCAATGACAATTATAATAAGTTTTATAAACAGCAGCAAAGAGATTCAAAACAAAACCAATAGCGTATTTATAGGACTCCCAATACTAGGAAAAAGTTTTCACAAAATTGATAAGTACTTTTTTGGCCGATTAAAAAAAGCAAAACAAAAAAAGAAAAAAACTGAAAATTAAGGCTTATATTTAACACCTTCCTACCTGGACTGGATTTAAATTTAATCATGATCGGACCACAAGTTTTTTTATTTATAGAAATCCAAGAGAGTGGTCGTTCGGAAAATGCAAAGAGACCCGCACTTTCTTTTGTTCTCACGACGATAAAAAATCGAAGGCATACTGGACAAAAAAATTGGTTACCATAGTTTAACACAGAATTGAATCAGCTAAATTTTGATCTAACTCGCTCTTATGTCCGTCTACTGGTTAATTTTTAATTGCAATCCAAACTCGTGTATCTATAATTTATAATCCGATAGTAGTTCGCTACTCCCTGTATCGGGAAAATGAGACTCAATTTTAATTCCCGAAGCTTGGTGCGTAAGAACACAACACGAATTTCAAAGATTAGACAATGTTATAGGATCGGCTACAGCTGGATTGCGCACACTTTTCCGGTTTTATCAGTGGTATCTGATAAGCCGTTGACAAGCTGTCACAATGTACAGGATTGCGCACAAAAAATGAGGCGATGTTGTAAATATTCTCAAGCCGTTCTCACTTCTGTTGTGTTTGTTTGTGTGTGTGTGTGGACTTACACGTGTTTTTACTGGAAGGGTAGCATTAGATAGGCATAGAGGATGAACCTGATTGGTGGACTAGAATGTAATGGTCGGTGTATCTCCGTATTTATACCGAAGGTCACGAGCTTCGATTGACAGAAGTGTTTGTTGTGCAGTCATTACCCTAACCTAACCTAACCTAACTTTTGAGTTTGAGAAAATTGGTATGAAAATTGTATCTTGAAAACATCAATAGTGACTTACTGTATTATGTAAATTGGTATGAAAATTGTATCTTGACTTGCTACATTTACTGGTCAAATTATATTTTTTATTTAATCCTTAAGAGACTTACAATTTTATTTCTAATTTCTCCCTCTCTTCTTGTCTAAAGAAAAAAAAACAGTTTTGCGCACAGACTTTAAAGCTATCAAAGTGGCAACGTTGGATCAAAATCTGTGCGCAAAACAGGTCAGTGAGATTTGTGCGCAATTCTGGATCTAAAGTGTGCTCAATTCGGTTGCGGCGATAGGATCACCCATATCCTTTTCTATATATAAGTTTACAAACAATGTAGAGATCTATAAGCGTTGCATTTGGTTAGCCATTTCAAATGATGAAAAGATCAATGGATGATATTCAGCGAACAACTTCCCCCACAATTCATAGTGCAAAATCAACCTCCGTTGCAAACACATCAGATTCGGCATTAGAAACATACCGAGTAAGCATTGTGCGCATGATCTTTGCCCAAGGGATTCAAGGTATGATTATCATGACCATATGAGGAATGTGTACGAGTACAATATCACAAATTTCTCACCGTAAGAGGGCTTCTCATAAGCTTTCCTTAACACCTCAGAATCTGTTTGCCCGACTTCATGCTATTTTTTTCCCAAAGTGCACTGCGTGATGACGCCAAGTTGAATATCATCCATTCTTATAAAGCTTCCATCGCTAACGAACTGATTCACAATTTTCAAACGATGAGCAATTCACACGGCAAAACACGAACGTTTCTGTACGTAATTATTCCCGTGCTTTCACGTATCGTCAAAAAGGAAAAACGCAAATGCAAAACTCTTCTTGTACTTCATTTTCAGTTAATATGTTCTTGTTTATACCCCTTTCTTCTTTTATTTTCAACCCAGTCCGACGTTAGGTAGTAATATAGACAGAGGCGTCTCGTGAACGCATGCGGTGCATGCTGCGCATGCGTCAATTGTGAGAAAAAGGACAGCTTGCTCTGCGACGACATTCATGAGCATTTCTACATTCTAATTTCTTCATATAGGAGAAGTATTTATTTTATACGAGAGCGCTCAACTAAACGTATATTACATTTCTTGGATCTGAAGTGAAGGAAAGTAATAATTCTTTTCCCACAATTGACGCATGCGTCACTTCAGAACCAAGAAATGTAATATAAGCTTAGTTGAGCGCTCTCGTGTAAAATAAATACTTCTCCTATATGAAAAAATTAGAATGTAGAAATGCTCATTAATGTCGTCGCAGAGCAAGCTTTTCTTTTCCCCACAATTGACGCATGCGTTCACGAGATGCCTCTGAATATAGAGGAGGGTCCGTTTCACTTCAGCGAGTTAGATGTCTGACGTCATCAGTGGTAGGCTATGAGGCATTTTAGAATATTGACGTTCAGCAAGTTCAATTTACGGCTTTACGTTCTAATTAAAGTTGTCTGTGAAATAATTAATATTATTCGAAGTAGTAACGTTTAAATATCAACCCTTCTAGAACATTAAACCTTAAACAAGAAGGTTCGTTAGATGATTATTTTGGCAACGCAGGGGCCGGGTTACATGGAAAGCAGCCGGTTGCATCACCAACGCTCTCTTTCCTCGAAGGCAGCGCCACAGGGGTTTTCTCTTATTGGTAGAGCTCTAGTATCTCCATTACAAGAGCAATTGGCTGCATGTCTTAGAAACATCTCTCGGGCCACGAGAAGTACGATGAACGAAGGAAAAAAAACAATTTACGTCAGAGAAAGAACAATTAAGTTGATTGTCTCTCTTTTCCCCACCTCGACTCCTCATCCCCCCTTACGATAAATAAATATGAAGAGAAAGGAATTAACGGATTTCCTGACACGTTTTGTTCACGTGCTGGTACGCACTTACGGAGGTTGCCCCCTCCTTCCCCTCCCGACCTGTCGTTCGCCGCCGGATCGTCGTCCGCGTCGTGACGTCATAGTTTGGGTTCTGCTGCTGTCATGCCTCGGCATGAGGCATCGCCCCACGCAAGAGCTCGCGTACTTTCCATTTTGTTGAGGGATGAATGGGGATGGTGAGCTTTCTCCGGATTTTGCCATCTAGGACCTATTCTTGCATGTAGATTCAAATCTTTGAGCAGATTGAACACACAGAGATAGGAAGGCGCATTTAATTGGAGGTTTAAGCCTATATGAAATATTCTCGAACATGCGCACACCCACACACCTATATTATATATTCTAACCCGATATCTCTCTCTATATATAAAAATGGATGTATGTGTGTGTTTGTTTGTTCAGCAATAACTCTCGAACGCCTGGAGCGATTTCAACCAAACTTGATACACTATCACTTGCAACCTGGAAATAAATACTGTGGGGGTAAGAGACCCCTGGCACCCTTAGAAGTAGGGTGGGAAGGAGTGACATGTGAAAATAATCGAGAACCACCGATATTAAATTCCGCACAATCAGACATCCGTGACTCTATGCAATCCGCACAACGATAGTGTTTCTCGGGTTGTCAAACATTCAGGCTGTGTTTCGAAAACGACCGATATTAGTGTGGAATCCATAGTGTTCGGAGTCACTAAGCTAATTGGTGACATTCGCGATCACATTTAAAATTAGTTACATTTTACACTATAATTAGAAATCATTATTTTCCTGTCTAATACAAGATTGCGATAAATAAATACCCGGGCAACGCCAGGTAATCAGCTATTATTATACAGTATATGGTCCTGGAACTTCGGTCCTGAGATGAACAAATGAATGAATTAATTGTTAATTGTTATTATTCAGTTCTGCGAGTGGAAGTAAAGCCAGTATATTCATATTTGTTGTCAGCTATTCCTTTTGAAATCATGAAAAATATGCGCGTTCACACATAACTGATTGATTGATTGATTTGGTGTTTTAAGCCCAGTTTATGCACAGTAAGACTAATCGGGACTGTACCTACATTTTAAAGTGGGATCCGAACCACTATGCGCCTCCACCGGGAATCGAACCCGGGACATCTTGAGGCGACGAAGCTACCCCTGCGCCATCGGAGAGGCCTACATCACACATAAGTTTATATTTAAAATCTAATGGAAACACTTGTGTTACAAATGTGTGACTATTAAATTGTTTTAGGGGAGAGTGTAAATATGATCTCTAGTAGATGAATGTTGTTGCTATGGATGTTTCTGTCTTGTTAACCTGCACCCTGGGCACAGCTTAACCATAATGAGTTAACCCCTTTGGCGCTGTCGTCGAGTTTTCAACCGATGGCGAGCGAGGAGAGAATGGGCGATGCAATCAGCTGTTTACCATGCAACCCTGCCCCTGCGTTGGCAGCATTCTTACAACACATCGCCGCTATCTTTAGTCGCTGCCAAATGTTTGTATCACGAAGGGGTAAACTGTACACAACTAAAGCAGAGACGTGATACTTAATGTTGTTGAAGTGTTTGACAAGTTCAATCTTGTCAGTCAATTAAACCTGGAACTTGAAACTTGATCCTCAAAAAATGTTCTACGATTTACGGCGAAGGCACACTGGTTCGGATCCCACTTTAAATTGTAGTTTGTAGGTAAAGTCCCGATTAGCCTTTGCTGTGCATAAAGTGGACTTAAGAACTCAAACCGGAAAACAAATGACTGTCCAGTTTAGTTCGCGAGTTTGCCGCGGTCCTTGGTCGAGCAGTACCGTCACATTTCGAATCGTCTCTCCAAAGCCAAGGCCCATCATGTTGATCTGACCGCTTCTCCTCTGAAATAGGCAGATCCGTGTTTTTCCCAGCCGACGGGGGGTAATTTTTTTTTAAATCTTTTCTTCCACTGTGTATACAATCCGTTGCTATATAAGGCAAGACAGCGATTCTCATTTGTTTGGCACTGTGAGCAGGGTCCACAAAGGCAGTTTAGTGAAGTTAGCGCCTCCTGTGAAGAGAACAATGGACTCGAGGCGACAAAGGTTAAAAAAAGAGAACAGCGTTATTCTTTTGTTTGTCGTTTCACACACCTTTTATCCAGCTTCTGGCTGCTTGGTCGAAAACTGGCGTCACATGGAAACGGAATCGTCTGGGTCAAGCGCTCCACAAGCGCCGCGTCGTATTACAGTCCCCGCGCGTGATTCTCCTCTCAAGATAATGGCGACTGCCTTTAGCATCGAGCGGTGCTAACTGCACTGCACTGGGTGCTCTCACTAAAAGGTCGTTAGCACCTACACAATGTTACCATTTTTGGTGGCTTTCCCCTCAATTGCGAGATGTTAGTTCAATTGTTAGTATCTTGAAAATAAAAAAGCAGAATTCAACCTTGTGATGGCAAGCTCTGGATGAGGGGAGGTGCATGGGAATATGATTCAGGATGCAGCCTCCGTCGAAATTTTTAACGCCAGACAATTTCTCCGTGGCTTCGAGCTTCAGTCGGTGGCTCAGTCGGTAACGCGTCTGACTATCATGCTAAAGGTCCCGGGTTCGATGCCCGGCCGGTTCAAATCCGGGAACTTTTCTAACGATGGAAGCGGCTCCGGCGCCCACCCAGCGTCGAATGACATGGGTACCTGGGGGAAACCCTGGGGGGTAAAGGCGGTCAGGGGCGTGATGCTGATCACACCACTCCCACTCACGACCGGATCAAGAAAGTGTGGGGCGTTACCCCCACACCCCCTATACGCCTTCATGGCGTGGGAGCACTTTACCATTTTTTTTACCTTCGTGCTTCAGACATTGCATACGAAGAAAAAGATTACTGCGAAAAGCATTTTTGAAAATGGCGGTGATAACCGTTGCTGCGCTTAAACTTGCAGAACGATTATCAATGCAAATAAAATTGCGTAATTAACGATAACTGTTATATTTACAAAAAATACAATACACGCGCAGAAAATCTCACAACTTCCATCACCATTTTTTTAGTACTTATTATTTCTCGTTGCTATGGTTACATCAATTTCATTTCTTGTATTTTATACAGCGTGATAAGATGATTATAACAATATCTATAAAACAAACATGCATAAGTTAAAAACAACATTAATAACATAAATAATATTAACTTTGAACATGATAGTTTGAGAATAGTACAGTCTCAATCTCTCCCCTTCTCCTGAAAAAAAATGAACATAACATTTTTTTTTACATAATATATAAGATTTGAGTCCTGCTTTTAATATACACTCGTCAGGATAATGAGAAAGTTCACTTGACATAATGAACCAATTCACAAATTTACAATACTCTAGTCACGACCGGATCAAGAAAGCGTGGGGCGTTACCCCCACACCCCCTATACGCCTTCATGGAGTGGTGCTATGCATAGGGGAACACTTTACCTTTTTTTTTTTTTACAATACTCTTTTCACTAAAGTTCCGAAAATGTCATCTTAGTGTTCGAATTTACTGCTACTTATGCATCACTTCATGACAATTATATTAGTTTAAGCAATTCTTCTTTTTTCTCATCTGAACAATTAAATTTCTTGATATTCGACAAGTTCTGCCTTGTTGTTATCTTCTTTCCGTCCATAGACATCAAAATTGTATAATTGTTTTTCACAGCATCAACTATATAGGGTCCAAGCCATAATTCCATAAACTTATGAATTTTCTTGTTAATTGCATGTGTTCATGATTTTTCACTAAAACAATATCACCTGGGACTATCTTCAATTTATTTGCATCACACTCAATAGGTTTGGACTTATATCTTTCCTTAATACGTGCTTTGGCGATAAAACACTTGTGTTTCCAGGGCACAAACTTTAAATCATCTGGCCAGTTAATTTGATTGAGAATTGAATCTTTTAATTCGTGATGAAGGAAGAGTTCACTAGGTGTGAAACCTGTTATTTCCGAAACTGAATTATTTAGAAGTCCTGTTACATGAGTCAAATATTTTACCAAGTCCTGATGATTTTGCGAAGTATATAATCGTAACAATCGTATTAACTCTTTGTTGTACCTTTCCACAGGATTTGCGAAAGGCGAATAAACTGAAGTGGTGATATGTTTTATGTTACAGTCATCCATATATAACTTCCACTCTTGTGATTTAAATTGGGAACCGTTATCTGATAATATTACATGCTGGATAGTGGTAAAAATACTGGAGCTTGAATTTGTTAATTATTTCACGTGACGTTGCCTTCCTTAACGGATAGGCCATTAAAAATTTGGACATCGTGTCAACTATTGTTAATACGTAACTATATCCTTGTGATTTGGGTAACGATCCAACAAGATCTATTGATAACATATCATGTGGAGTAGAGTAGTAGAATATACATGCAATTCATCCTTACTAATTTTTGTGTGAGCTTGTTTAGTTTTTGCGCATATTAGACAGTCGTTCAAATACTGCTTGATACTAACTTTCATTTTAGGCCAATAATATAAACTTCTGCACTTATTAAATAGTTTATAGTATCCAAAATGACCTTGTAAGTCATGTAATTTATGAAGAATTTTGGGTACAACAATAATAGGTACTACAAGTTTCCACTTGTCTTCTTTCAAATGTTTCAGGAATAATATATTATCTTGAATCGAATATTGCCTTTTTATATTCTGTGACAAATTCCCATTTTGTAACTTTTGTACAATGGCACTGCAATAAGAATCCGAATTTTGACTTTCTTGCCAAAATGTTACACTATCTTCGTCAAGAAAATCAAGACTTATGTTATTTACATATAGTTCCGATAGAGTTGGAAAACCTGTACTTAAATCAGGATATCTGCTTAATGCATCTGCAGCTTCATTAGATTTTCCAGGCACGTGATATACATTATAATCAAACATTTGTAATTTCAAACTCCAATGATTTAATCGTGGATTCAAAGTTTTAGTAGATTCTAGCCAAGATAAAGATTGGTGATCGGTAAACAATTTCACCTTAGTTCCAGCTATGTAAATGTAGAATTTTTCAAAAGCAAATAATATCGCTAAGCATTCAATCTCGTGAGTATTGTATGATAACTCATTGCCTTTAAGAGATCTGCTAACGTATTGAATTATACGTGGTCCTTCTTCAGAATTTTCAGTTGAGTCTTGCCATAGAACAGCTCCTATTCCTTTCTTCGAACCGTCTGTGTTGACATTGAAAGGCTTCGTGAAATCTGGTTGATACAAAGCCTTTGGAGATATCAGTGACTTGCGGAGGTTTTCAAAAACTGAAGCATGAACATCATTCCATTGCCATTTTGATTCCTTTTTCAACAGATCATACAAAGGCTGTGCCATTTCAGCAAATCCTTCAATAAACTTTCGCCTCCAATTAGCTAATCCTAAGAACCTTCTCAAGGAGCGTTTGTTTGTTGGAATTGGAAAATTAATAATTGCTGAATGAATTCTTTGCAGGATCAACCATAATTTTGTCACCGGACACTATGTGTCCAAGGAAGCAGATTTCTTTGTAAGCAAACTTACATTTGGAAAATTTAATAGACATATTGACACCCTTTATCTTTTGTAAAACTAGTTATACATGTTGCATATGTTGAGACCAAATTTTGCTGAAAATTAGAATATCATCCAAATAACAAACAACAAAATTTCTGCAATCGGTGGAGAATATTTTATTCATCCTGTCCTGGAACACTGAGACTGCTGATCGAATCCCAAACGGAAGATAGCGGAAAAGATATTGTCTGCCTCTATAAGAAAAAGCTGTGTAAGGATATGAATCTTCAGTCAACGGTATTTGAAAATAACCGCATGATAAATCAATTGAAGAAAAATAAACACATCCTAGGAACCTCTGTAACAGTTCGTTGATTGCTTCTACTCTCACTTGTGGAGAGATAACATGTTGATTAGTTTCCTAAAATCGAACACAGGTCTCCAAAGACCTCCTTGCTTTGGCACTATATGTAGAGGGTTAAGATATATATGGTGAAGAATCCTGGTAAATAATTCCCAATTTCTCCCACTTAGAAAGCTCTTCTTCTAAAGGTAAGTCTCCTTGATATTGGTATGGGATAAGGTGTGCTTGTAATAGGTGTTACAGTATCTAATTGAATCTTGTAAGGTTCAACAATTGCTTTTCTAGGTTTATCCGAAAATTGTACGTGATAATACGACAGAAGTTTGAATAAATCAGCTTTCTGCAAATTGTCTAAATTATCATTTCTAAAAACAGACTCATAAATGGACTTCTTAGCTGGCATATATTCTACATCATCATTCAAAGTTGACGCATCACGTAACAATCTACATGAATAACTTTCATTATCATTTAATGTATCTTCGGAACAAAAGTTAGACTTTGTACAATACTTCGAATCTTCTGTAGACGAACATTGCCGAGTTAAAACAGAGGAAATTTCCTTTCCTTTGTCATTTAGCAAACTTACATTCCCTTCTTTAAAATCAATTACAGCTTTATATTTCCTCAAAAATGGAACTCCTAAAATGACATCGGCATTCAACTCTTTAAGAACAAAAAAATCCATAGCAAAGTATTCGTTCTTTATCTGCAGATTAATAATTTTACTGCCAACAACTTTACACTTCTTGGATCCAGCGAAACCGGTGAGTTTTACATCTTCCACGTTATCCAGTTTAATGTTGCCAATCAAAGACGATAGTTTACACGAAACGTCAAAATTTAGAACATTTGCCTGACTTCCAGAATCTATAATACAAACTACAGGTATTTGACAAATAATTCCATGAATAACTGGAACTTCAGTTAATGGAACCGGAATATCATAATCACTAACACTCCATTCAGGTTCTTCTTCAAACCATTCCAATAAAAAAATCACTTGTAGTGGTTCCGATATTAAGTCTTTATCATCACGTACATTCATAATTTCCTGTGTTTGAAATGAATTTCGTTTGTTCAAATTTGGCCTCTCTGAAAGAAAGCAGAGTGAACGAGGCACTTCCATCCGCTCCTTTAATTTAAATTTGTTGTTGATTGGTAAGATGTGCCAATACCAGATTGTCGTGTAAAGGTCCTTGATACATTTCCAGAAGGAGAATTTGATATTCAAGAAGTTGTAGATGCATCTTGCGGTTGTAATGAAGTCACATTAACAGGTTGACTGCAAGTAGGAGCGAGAGCAGGCTCACTTGTATACTGCGCTTGCCTATTGTAGTAAATCCTTCCATTCTGACTACTGTTAGGTAACTGAGAAGGTATAGCATCCTGATTATAATTCCTATTTGTAGTGTCACAGGAAATACCAGAGTATGCATTATTTCTTTGGAATCTAAAATTATTTCTGTTATTATATGTAAATCCTGAATAGCCACGATTATTTCTACGTCCTCTAAAACTACCATTGCTACCTCTAAACTGTCCATATCTTGAATTAGCATTGCCAAATTCATTAGTAAAAGGTACTTGAGCATCCATCGACGAAGTCTGAGTAGAAGACGAGCAAGTGTTTTTGGTGTGTTTAACATTAATTTGCTTGACACTAAATTTTGATTTCATACTGTCAGGATTCTTATTGGGTTTAACCTTACTACTATTATCGGTTTCTTCCGGTAGGAAAATAAGTCCTCTTCTACTAGTTCGGACAACATCTAATTTCCTTAATATAGTTGTTAACTGGTCCATAGAACGTATCTCATGACAAGTTATGGTATTAGCTATATTATTTGGTAACTGGCTAATAACTAATTGAATAACATCCACTTCGTTTGGGTTCTCAACTAAATTGCAATAATTTGAATATGTTTTCAACGCAAAGCTTTCTAAATCACCATGTACTGTAGGATCATACTTCCTGTTCCTTAATACTGATAACTGAGACTGTATTATTTCCGGACTTGCAAATTGTTTCATGAATTCCCTTTGAAAATGATCATATGAAGAAAACATACGTTTGTGAGTTCTATATCAGTACGCAGCCCTGTTGGTGAAACACTGCTGAATACTCTGTAGTCTTTTGTTAATTGGAATGCCCATAAGATCAAGCATAGAATTAAGATGTTCTAGATATTCTCGAGCCGATTGGTCTTCTATTTTCCCAGAAAATTTGGGTAAATGAGACACTTCATTTATCTTTACATATCTGTTTCCTCTATCCCCAACAGTAATTACAGGTAAAGACGTTGGAGAAATACAACGATCAAACTGACTTTGTGGATTATCACAGTCATTGTTATTTGTATTTGACTCATTAACACCAATTTCCGCATTTGGACAACTTGTGCCAGTCATTAAATTTGCATTAAGCCTTTCACCTTGAAACCATGGTCTGCAAGCTTCATTCTGCAAGGAAGAAATATGACGAAACCCACACGTTTCACCAGGGACATTACTATGATGAACGACAGGGAGGTTAGGTTCTTGCGAGTATGTAAACATTTGATTTATGTAACTATTTTCACCATCAGCAGAACAACATTGTTGAACATTGGAATGTTTATCAATATTTGTAACGGTAGAATTCAATCTAGAAGTTGTCTGCATATTGTTAATCGCATAATTACTTGTATCCTTAAACTGTACACTATTAGGTGACATATTATTTCGATAATGTTCCTCATTGCAGGTTGGAATAAATCTTTTGTTTCGCTTCCAGCGAACACGATTTCGAACATGCGGTTCATCGAACGTTGTTTTCACATGGGTTGTTAAAGATTCATCAGATGAATAAGTAGATGAATTAGTCACCCCCGAGTCAACTGCATTTCTAGCCCTTTCACGCGATGTCTTAGTTTGAGAACTATTTTGTGCAAGGGGAGGTTTCAAATTTCCTTTTGTGTTGCGTTGAGAATTTGCATAATTAGCTTGGAAAACATCAATACGGGATTCTATATGTTGAAACCTGTTATTACAATCAATAAGATACGTTCCAAAATGTACATTTTCCTTACCAGCAACTTCCAACGATGATAATCTATTATTAATATCAGTTATTTTGGATGAACATACTGTAATAGATTGATCATATCCACTAATCAAATCTTTATTTATTAAAATTTATTATCCTTGAACGTCTTGTTCTGTTCGGATTTGAGAAATATTGCTATTTAAAATACTTCCCAAATGTTCATTTTTCTTGACACATTCAGAAGCTATTGAATCAAGTTGTGTTTTAACATCGGAAGTCAAGTTGTCTAATCTTTGATTAACAGTATTAATTTCTTGATGAACCAATTCAAATTTTGAACTTAGGTTACTATAAATATCCAATTCCAATTGTTCAAACTGAGACTTAATATTCTCACTAAACTCTGCAAATTCTTGATTAGATTGCTGTAACTGTAATTTCATATCTTGGTTAGCAAGATCCATTCGTCTTTTTAGTTCTTCATTAGACTGTTCTAACTGCAATTTCATTTCAGCATTAGATTGTTCTAACTGTGATTTCATAGAATTTTCTAACTGAGATTTCATTTCAACATTAGACTGTTCTAACTGCGATTTCATTTCAGCATTAGACTGTTCTAACTGCGATTTCATTTCAGCATTAGACTGTTCTAACTGCGATTTCATTTCAGCATTAGACTGTTCTAACTGTGATTTCATAGAATTTTCTAACTGAGATTTCATTTCAGCATTAGACTGTTCTAACTGCGATTTCATTTCAGCATTAGACTGTTCTAACTGCGATTTCATTTCAGCATTAGACTGTTCTAGTTTCGTCTTGAGGTCTTCATTAGAAGCGACCATAAGCAATTGAATACTCTTAACAGTACTTAACAAATCGCCAAAATTCGGGTTAAGAGTTTCTAGATAAGCTGGCAAACTAAAAGGTTCATAATCTGGTTTGCAACCTTTACAATAATAATTTTCTAGTGTAGTCGAATAAATTGTCCAGTGAGTGACTGTAAGTTTGAGACAAGATGTGTGATACCATGACGAGCACTGTGTACACTGAACATAACTCAAATCATTGTCAGGATCATTACAACAAGATAATTTGTCTGGTTTTGTAGAACAAACATCATCTTCTGTAGTATTCGCATTACTGGAAGCGACTACGGGATTACCAGCATCAAAGTAAGTAGTCATTGTATTAGCCTGAATGTTTGTTTCTTTACGCGACGATTTAGATTTACTTTGCTTTAACTTATCAGCCATTGTGATCTTCACACATATGACGATTCACTTAAGAAGTTACGTTATACAAGCACACTGAACATTGTGACGTAAGTCTTACTTCAGCATATGACAAAAATTCTGTTCCATTACAACAGACATTCTTACCACTATCAGAAAATTGCACACTTTTTGAACAATCCTGGCTTCTGGGTCGCCACTCTTGATAACCGTCGCTGCGCTTAAACTTGGAGAACGATTATCAATGCAAATAAAATTGCGTAATTAACGATAACCGTTATACAGTAGAGCGTCGATTATCCGAAGTAATTGGGGGACATGGGTGTTCGGAAAACTGGTTTGTTCGGATAATCGAACTGTACATGTTTATTTGCCAAAAAGAAGTACTGTACAGTAAATTTATTCATAAAAACAGGCATCTCTTTAAGTATGTATTACAAAGTAACGTACAAAGGCAACTTTAGTAGGAATATATAGTATGTGGTACAGTTTATTAAACAAAAATATGTACATATTACATACGCATTTTGCATGAACAATACACACAGTACACAAAATTAACGTTTAAAAAAATCCTTTATTTTGGTGTCTAAGCAAGCCTACACGCTTACGAGCAGCTAAGTCACGTACTTTTTTCATTACAGATATCTGAAAGTGAGCGAGTACACAGTTCGGTTAAGCGGTCGTTCGGTTGACCGACGTTCGGATAATCGACGCTCTACTGTATTTACAAAAAATACAATACAGGCGCAGAAAATCTCACAACTTCCATCACCATTTTTTTAGTACTTATTATTTCTCGTTGCTATGGTTACATCAATTTCATTTCTTGTATTTTATACAGCGTGATAAGATGATTATAACAATATCTATAAAACAAACATGCATAAGTTAAAAACAACATTAATAACATAAATAATATTAACTTTGAACATGACAGTTTGAGAATAGGACAGTCTCAGCGGATTTCCTTAATTAGTCTGTTTTATCTTTGGACCCATTCAGCTTAGAAAAGTAGAATTTGTCGTCAAAATTTAGGTTTCTGGGGGTGGATGAATCTAAAAGAGAAAGCCACCCAGTATTCAATCGGAGTGCTCAATCCGCCATTTTTATAAAATGGCGGATTCTTAAAGTTTAATTTATAATTTGATGCAGCTGGTTTTAAAAGATTCGAATTTTGAGTCAAACTCGAAGATTTTCAAACCGATTCAAAACAGAATTCTGAAGAAAGAAAATTAGGGAGACCTTGGCATGAAAACACTTATCGAAAACTAGTTTCCATAAAATATCACACACAATTTTTTATAATATCAAAATTGTCAGATTAAGTATTAGCTATAATCTCCATCCCATGGACAGCAGTTATTACAAAAATTTCAATAGGATTCATTCATTACATTATGTTTTACAAGACTATTTGATAGTTTTTCTTCAATAAAACCATAATAGTTATATACCACAGAAACGTAAATCTACACGGTGAATCTAAGAGATTCCTTGCCAACTATTTGCACAGAAAATCTTTCTTGACATAAGTTTTGATTTGATATGCTTTTTTTATTTCTGTTATTTAACAATTCTATAGCATATTAAATAACATCACAATCACTAAACACACTTGCATATAGAATTAACGTTGGACAAGACAAACGTAAATACACGAAAGTTTCTGTACTTAATTATTATTTCCGAGTATAGCCAGAATGAAACGAAAATAATTACCAATTACACTATTCGGGCATTCCATTAACCGTTACCACGTTTCTGTTGATTTCTCACCTTCACCTGTTTTCTAACTGTCGTCAGGTGAAAAACATTCAGGTGAGTTCACTTCCTCTGCTGAGATGAGAAAGTGACGTCAACACGAACAGATTATGACGTATTTATAAACATATTCACAAGTTTCAACGACAACTGTATCAATCTAACTATAGTTGTCTGTGGCAACTTGCACATTATTTGAAGTAACAAACATTTTAAAAATCTTAACTTCTTACAAATATAAAACCTTAAATTCTCAGGTTCGTTACACCAGACACACTTTGTATGCATTATTCCGGGATTTCAGGTGACACCGATGTAAGATCGAAACTTTTCTACTCTGCACTCTAATGTGCAAGATGTTAAGTAAGCCACAAATAAGCCCTCTCAACCGGGTCCGAAGATAGGAACAGCGCCGAACAGACCTGCAGCGTCGTTGTCGAGAATGTACCTGCCCCCATCCTCCACCACGCAACACATATTGAGTTATTATTCGTTGTTCAGAGACCGGGCAAAAGGTTAAAGGTATCATATCGATGCTCGCGTGCACGTGGGCATTTAAATAAAGCTTCCTCCGTTCGCAGTATGCAAAGCGGCTTCTAAATTTACGGCCACTGAGCCCCACCGGTGGCAGCTCCCGAGCCCGTAATCACACAGGCGCTTCGACTTCTAATATATCTTCACCCGATGCTCTTTGCGCTTCCATATACGGTGGAATACCCAATGAAGTCAGCTACCTCGCTGGACCCCTTCGCTGTCGAAGGCTCCGCGTGCATTACCTGCTTCCTGTCGCAGCAGTGTCTCACTCGCTTGTTGGCAGCCACGCTGTTACTTGTAAACAAGGAGTCCCGGGTGCGTAATATTTACAAACCCTATTCGCGATTAAAATTAACCGATATGCCATCTGGTGGGATTTTCAGGAAATACTCTAAGTAGGATACGTTGTGTCGTTTAAAGCATGGGGAATATGCGAGAGAGTAAGATCTACTGTACAGTTGTTTTTTTTTTTTTTTTTTTTGCTCTAAGTCGTTTTATGGATCAGAACAAATTAAAAGTTTTCATGTGTTTCCACCCTGTGGAATCAACAAAATGAAATTTGTTAATAAATCAGGGAAAACGTAATTGACAGAAGATTGGTATGAGGGATATAACACTGTAATTCGGCAAGGAAATAACGAAGAATGCAATGCACGAGTCTGCTTACTTTATTTTTCGAGAGATAAATATATATTACCATGAAAGTAAAGTTTTAAATTGTATTTTACAAATAAAGCTTTTTTTCCCCCGAAAAATCATGAAGCGTCTTACCCAATGCGTTCATGTATTACCGGTATTACGTATGTCTGAAATTTGGAACAGGTGTAAGTCGATTAAGAGAGAAGATGAAAATAGTTTGAGAATGAATTAATGTCAAATGTAACCAGAAAAAAAAGTGGACATGCTAATGTTATTGTTTCATTCAGTACGATGTTTTTTTTCAGTGAGTATAGCCTGGTCATGAAATCGTGAATATTATTATGAATGAACTGAAACGATATGTTCGCAATTTTCTCCTGTCCCAGCTTTTCAAGTACAGGTCAATTTCAATTCCTTTATTTTCAAATAATTTCCGAGAACCCCAGTTACAACATGACATGCAGATGATACAGCACTCCTTAAGAAAACCAGTGCGTATACATAGTTTCGTCTGCATTTTCCGTGTTATTTTTGCCTATCATAATTAAATGCTTCGTTCTCAGTACAGTTTCACGTTTGTTAGAGTACCTGGAATTCAAATCGCATACGCAATATTTAAAAATAATGCGTAATTTAAACGTTTTCTAGCATACCAGTCATGAAACACGCTGCTATTTTGTACTACTGCTGAATGTAAACAAAGATTTATCCTACTTAGAGCGGCCATATTGGAAGCGACACTAACGCTCAGGTGGTAATTTTAATCGTGAATAGTACTGCAGAACCTCCAGCGATATTTGGCTACTGATTGGCTGCCATTCCGGAAGTTGATGCAGCGTTTCTTCAAGTTAACGCTAGATGGCAGGGTTCAAATTAATAGTGTAGATTTCAGATATCCATCTTAAAAAGATAAGAAACTCATTTACAATAAGGTTCATTTTTTAGCAAAATTATTTAAATTAATGTTTTAGAAGACAGACATCAGAACTCTTCTTGAAGTGAGTGATTTTTCTATTTAAAGTCACATCAGTGCAAACATTGTTACTACCAATGACTATTGAGAAAATTATGTATGTCCAACGTATAGCATTTTAAACATTATATTTTATTATATAAACGTATATTTCTTTACATAATTACGACAAACTGTTTACAAACTTTATTACTATATAATCACAAGCCTAATTTTTCCATACTTTTACTGTAAATGAAGAAACAAGGAACAATGGACACGGAACATAAACACTTCCGGTTCACACACAAAGAAAAGAAGACAATAACGGTAAGAAAGAAGGGGAAGAGAGAGAGAAAGAGATAAACAGAGAAAGGAAAGATAGAACTCTGAGAGAGAGAGAGAGAGATAAGATAGAGAAAATCAGTAACATGGAAAATAAAGAGAACAATAGAAGAAAATGAAAGAAGAGAGAGAGAGGGGAAGAAGAAAATGACAAAAAGAGTGAAATAGGAAAAGGGTGGAAAGGAAAGAGGTAATGAAATAGCTGCTTACTGTCTGGTTGTCTTAGCTGAGACCATGGACGGAAGTGCGCATGCGCCAACTGGACCTGTTCATTGGCAAAATAGGGGTGACGGCACTTCGGTATATAAGCAAACAGCATATATCAGGAAAGAATACATCATGTCACATTAGTAGATAAACTTGTTTGTAAATCAGTAACTTTTGTGGATTATTCAATTAAATTGATCTCCTTACTAAATATTATAATTAGCACAAATGCACATAGCAGTAATCAGGATAGTATTTACTAATAATAGTATTGCTATTATTACACATAGTATTATAAATATAGTATAGAAAATGTAGTAACTGAAGGGTTTCTACCATTGTGTATTATATCGTGGGCGTTTTGTAGAATGTGCATCAGGGACCAAAACGACACAGTTTTCCTTGTTCCACTTCGAAACAGTTTGTTATGAATTGTAAGAGACATCACAAACACAACACAGCAAGCAGTAATAAACACAACAAGCGAACCCATACAAGCAAAATGCCACAGGGTGGTTTGGTGTGTTCTACCTGTTTTCCCTCTCGCGTTTGAAATCGTACTTTCCAGCTAGTTTCGTTTCGCTTGGCCGAACTGTAATGAAAATGCCTATTGTAAGTCCACATATTTAATTCCATATTTTGATTAAAATAGCAACAGCATTATCTAGGCCTATAGATAAATTTATTTTCTCAGAAATTTCCTCCATTTTTTATTACGACATAAAAGCCAAAGGAAAATTACAGAAGTTTGCAAGAAATTGCAGCAAATGTACAAAAAAAAAAAAAAAAAGACTGCCCCCGATTCCATCAATCTTTATATTTGCTTCTTACTTTTCATCCGGTTCTTTGTGGGCGGTCCCTTCACCAATTTCATCATGTCATCACTCATCCTCATCTTCGCGATAGCCAAACGTTTGAGGAAAAAACGAATTAAATAAATCAAATCAATCATTATTTTTGATGCAGCATTTTTCATATTCAGTATGAAATATTACGACCATTTCCTTCTCTGACGACCGTCCGAAAAATAAACAAAGTTGACATTTCTCATAGCAAGTTTAATTTGCGAATTTGTTATTGGACGAGGGCTTAAAAAAGCAATATTAAATTTAACAGTTGCTCCTATAAGATTTTCTCTTTACCATATGTGTCTAGCCCTTTACGTAGAACCAGTGATGTGCCGTAGATTATAAGTTTACGTCTATATACGTTGTCTACACGTAATCTACGTGTAGATTACATTGGGTTGTAGTTTACATAGACTACGTAGACAATCTAAAGTACATTAAAATTAATTTTCAAGGATTTCATGAAAGGAAAGTGACATTTTTAACTGTATCGGTTACTAACGAAATGAAAAGAATCCTATATACAACAAGATTTCTCTTCTCTTCTATTATCAACTATTGAGGAAGGTAAATAGTATGCAAAAAACAACAACAGATGTCAGTCGTGAGGCAAGAGTGGTCTTTTTCCCATAACACACTAGAATATGTTCTATATTAGGTTTCTTCCTAGGTGAGAAATTGTTCGAATTTGGAAGAAAGAGTATGAAAAGTTCTCCTCACACATCAGTAACTGAAACGCAGTATAATTTTATTTTAATTCCACAGCGCCCTTTGCTAAGTTATTACCTTTCGCCATGTTGTTTACATAGATTACGTAATCTACGTGTATAAAATAGTCTACGTGTAGAATGTAAACTATCGTTGTTTACGCGTAGACGCACATCACTGCGTAGAACGCAAAGCAACATATCGTCTCTGGCAGGGCAGCAACTGTAACACATGTTGAAGCCAAGGTTACGTTTCTCTCCGTGTCTCTTTCTCAATGATTTAATTGATGGTTTTCTTACAGCCATGACAACGGCCAATTTTCTGCCTCGATTTTTTCTCCCTCCCCCCCCCCCTCCGTTTCTTTCTCCGTATTTCGTGGGCGTCCGAGATACAGAGGTCATTTTTAATGGTACCATATGGTGACATAATCGTTGCTTGTATCAACACGCGGCTGCCAATTCAGACGATTTATTTTAAGGTTCTTGCCCACCTTTGAATTTGCTGGTCCTAAGAGAACACCCACATATTTGGGGCAAAGTTTAGGTTCAAATGCACTTTGTACTGGGCAAATCGGAACGGGACCTACAGTTTTAGTTGGTATCCGAACCCCCTGTGCGATGTGGCCCCACCAAGAATCCTTTAAGAAGCGAGGCCAGATTTGAACAAACAGGTTGTTGTTCTGTGAATTTGAAATGTGATGAAAGTTGCACGTTTTATATACATGTTTATTTAAAAAAGAAGTGACAAATCAATTTCACACACACACACACACACACACACACATATATATATATATACTAGTACCTGTATTTTAATTTTATATAGGGATTGAAAAATTTTGACTTAAAGAGGATTATTTTGAGATCGATACAAGATGGCACAGTTTACAACAAAAACGTTCCCTTCCAAAAGGAACTAAACATTGTTTTTTTTTCAAGTAATTTATTTTAAGTTGTAGTAAGTAAACTAGAATTGGGTGAAAACTACGTGTAGATTACGTAAACAATTCTTATAGGTCCCCCACCGGTAATATATATATCTTCTCCCATGTATGTAATCATCATTAGTATAAATAATTTATGGAATAAAACATTTTAACTAAGAAGCATACTGTTGCTTTTAATCTGAATTTATGGTATTTGTCACTGTGACCAAAGTTCCTATTATTTAACTAGTTTAAGTAGGAATGTGAAAGAGAAGCGTATTAAAACGCTTTAGTTTTTATAATCACTATAAATGTAAAAACAATTGCCTAACGCAAATCTATAAATACGAGTAGCTATAAATAGCATTTCTAAACAGTCAGTGGCGTTGTTAATTGTTAGCACGGACTTACACAAAAATATAAATAAAAATGATATTTCTCTAGCAATTTTAACAAAATCGAGAGAAACATGCATGCATTTATGCCATAAAAAGTACTATAATATGACCAAAAATGGGATTATGGTATAAAAATATTGCTAAAAACTAAGAACTATGTTTTGTGTTAATAATTTTATAAAATCATTATTTTCTTTTACAACCAAGTGTCCCTTACAACATATGTTTATCATAAAAAGATATAAATTTTATTTGAATTCTTATGCTTTGTTTCACAGCACATTCCAGGCAAATTCTGTTATATTCCTTCACATAATCCTACCGTAAGTCGATTTTTATAAAAAAGTGAGGGCAAATAAAATTCATTTGCATCACCAGGTCTTTGTGGCATCTACGGCCAGCGTAATCCTCTGTCGAGTTGTGTGTTGTCCTGTGTTCAGGGCCGGATTAAGACGAAATTGGGCCCGATGCTTGAAATCTTCGGTGAACAATAAACACAACGACGTTATAGTTACGTCACAGCACAAAGAATAATAGTAACTGTATAATAAGTAACGCTGTGTCTAGGCGTCCGAAATTGGGGCTCCAAATTTCATTCTAAGATTTATTTTCAGGTTAATATAGCAAAAGGAAACTGTTCAGCTTTCGGAAAATTCTCGTCTGTTTTCATCTGGACCTATTTCAGGAATGGGCATAATGCTGCAGCATCAATAGCGCCCCTTTACAGCCTCAGGTTTTAACTACAGTCCGGCAGAATTAACTTGAGAGAAATGGCCGCTCTGTGAGTGATGCAACTGGGCTCGAATTGGCTAGAGCAGGGGACTTCCCGCTGTAACGGGCCAACGGAAACTCTAGAGTAGAGTTTGTAGAGTTTCCGTTGGCCCGTTACAGCGGGAAGTCCCCCGCTCTAGCCAATTCGAGCGCAGTTGCATCACTCACAGAGCGGCCATTTCTCTCAAGTTAATTCTGCTGGACTGTAGGTAAGGAGATTTTGTCCTCCGAAACATGATTGATTCTAGTTATGGTAAGGGGCTGGGCACCTGTAGTGCGACGTGTGCAAATAGTTTAAGCCATAAACTTTCAATTCAATTGAAATATCTGCCGAAATGTGCTCAAAATATGACCAAAATAATACCTTTACAATATGTTTCCCCCCAAAATATGACCTAAAGGCCAAATACGGTAAAAATATGCACTTATAAAAACGTCATCGTGTTCATAAATACCTGGGAAACGTGTCTCCGCCAATCCTTGAAACTACGTAACGAAGGGAGATACGACTACATAGTAGGGATCAGTGTTGCCACAATCTGAGAGCACAATTTCCCTTTCCAAGGGGCAAAATTTCTCTTTTTGGATCTTTTTTCCCTTCAGCTAAACAAATATAATAATAATAATAATTATTATTAGCAGTGTTGGTAGTAGTAGTAGTAAAATTTCCGTTGGTCCATGATCGTATGAATAAAAAAATGTTAGGTTATGTGAAAAACACATACATGTAAGCTTCATCGCTTTCTGGTCAAATGTCCCAGGTATAAATCATGGTCAGGATTCCATTAAATCGTTAATATTCTAATCGTTGCAATTATCCGAAGATACAATAAACTTAAGAGAAATATAAATAGATATTCAAGGGAGCAGAAATAAGAAGGATCAGACAAAAATAAAAATGTGAATATGAAACTGGTATTTGACATAAACTATAATAATGTAGAGTCAGAAGTCTTAAAATTTCCCTGAAATTGTGACATTTTTCATAAAAAAAATTCCTTTTTCCCTTTTGGCTAAAACTTCAGTCCGAATTTCCCTGCAAAAGGGAAAATTCCCTTCATGTGGCAACACTGGTAGGGATGGGCACAAAATCTGGAAAAAATGATATCCGGGTTTCAAATTATCCGATATCCGTTTCGGATGCAACGGATAAGGCGAATATCCGGATAGTACAGATTTGATGAGGGATTTTTGGAAAATCCGTGCAGTGAAATACGAACATGACCATAGGTGTATTTAAGGGGGGGGGGTTAACGGGTCCAAACCCACTCTTTTGGTTCAGTAAAATTACCAGATTACCTGTTCTATCCGCTTGTTTACAAAAATTTCTTCGGACTTATTTTATTCTAAATTCGAGACGTATAGGACGGGATACGGATGGGAAGGAAATAACGTAATTCCACACACCAGATGGGACTGCAGACCAAATGTTTGCAATTTCCTTATAATTTCGGAATTTCTGCAATAAGAAACTGCATTGGGACTGCCATATCAGTTATAATTTCTCTTTCCTCGAGACTTCTTAAAGAAATCTGGTTTCTAGAAAGGCAGTGAAAGAAAATCAGGTAAGCATCGTAACATTCCCAAGTTACTGGACACAGGATGAACAGAAAAGTATCAATACTAAATACAGTCACTTCGTGACTACATACACACAACTTTGTTGGGTCCAGCACTTGCCCCTCTTCCTGCCCTGGATTTTCACTTATGAAATAAAGCAACCCTAATCGTACCAAAATTTGAACACCCCTCGTACGTGAACTATATATACGCCCATGAACATGACGAATAAAAGAGAATATGTAGATAACGTTTAAAAGGAATAAATGATAAAACTGTGCAGATAATGCAAACATTCAGATATCTGCACATTTCGGATAATCAGGACAATTCGGATAATCCATATTTGAAATCTCTACGATATAGTTCTGTACAATGTTCGAGCATATTGAAAGAAATATGCCTGCAATGCAAAACCCTGCCTCATTTCGTTAAACAAATTCCTCTGTTTCTGACAATAATGCATAAAATATTCATTCCAGTCATTGTTGTTTACCCAAGCAAAACTCTTTATTTAAATGCTAAACATGCCAAGAGAGGAGAGGGGAGAACCTCCAGTTCGGTTCCAGCATTGTCGCTCTTGGATGAGTCAACAATGGCCCCAAGGTCATATTCTCCAGGTCCACAGTCTCCGCACAAAAGACACGTGAATCACGACCCAGCATGTGTGCCATATGGAATCGGTAGCCATCTTGGAGGGAAAATTTATAATCGGGTGGTTTTCCAGGCGTTGACTTTTGTTTCGGCATTCTGCCGCACGAGCGCTGCTGTGTCGCGTTGGACGCGGTCTTCCCATGCTCAAAGCTACTGGATGTTATTTATTGGTTGTCCACGGATGTCTTGGGAGTTGCAGCAGCAACAGTGATGAATTCAGGGGGTGGGAGGGGCGATATCCCCCGTAAATTTCAGTAATCTGGCAGAAAATTCGGACAAAGCTAAGAAATTTTGCAATCAGGTTCACTTTAGCTTACTTCCGTCACTTTTACGTATAACGTACTTTCTCTGCATATTCTTATTAATAATCTGATTCGGTCCTCTTTATAATTAAAAGTAAAGGGAATGAACGAATTTAAATTATCGTCCGTTTTGATAACTGCTATATTAAGAAATAAGATGAATCGAGCTTGTTTGAAGTTGTCAAGCCGCCCTCCATGGCAGAGTGGTTAGAACATCGCGCTACGACACTAGGGGTCCCGGGTTCGAATCCCGGTCTGGGCGAGTGTCCATTCATCAATTTCATCATGTCATCACTCATCTCCATCTTCGCAAATTAGCCAAAAGTGGCACAAAAGCGAATTAAAACAAAGCAATTAAAAAAAATATTGAGAAACCCACAGAAAGTTTCATTGATCATGTCATCCACAGATATGCTGTAAAAAGTGTAGGCGCCTTAGCTCGTTTGCTGTAAATGTAAATTATTGCATGCTAGAATATTAATTTATAGATTTTAGTATTATTCTTAAAATGATAGTTAATAAAACTTATTTTAATTACATATGAAAAGTAAGTGGTAATTTAAAACTAATACCAGTGTTATAATTTTATGTTCATGACATTGCACCCCGTAAAGTTTGATGTCTCCCCCCCTAGAGGAAAGTGGTTGGATTCAACACTGTGGGTTAATCTCTGTAGGTCGGATATATATATATTTCTGCACTTAACCCTAGCATTCCCAAGGGGGGGGAGGGGCAGTCAAGCCCACCAACACTATTTTTTCAATTTTTGAACTGTGAAAATATTTGTAAAAAATTGAAAATAAATTACATTGTTTCTTAGGGTGTTCTGAATATTCTGTCTTAGTTTTGTTCATAAAAAAACATAAATGTAAATAGGAGGCAAAATGCACTTGGAGGCGCCATCTTTAAAAGCGTTTTATTCGAGACATTTATTCTAGTGAGAGTGTACAATTGGTTGGTAATGATGGTATTTTTTGTAATTATTATAATTATTAAACAACTGCCCCTCTGTAAACAAAGAACATCATTAAAAAAATATTATAGTTTTTGTGAGTTTTAAGCGAATGATAAAATATGTGTGTGACACTCATGTAATCATTGGTTATTTTTTATTAATGATGCTAATTTTTTAAATAATTATAATTAATATATAACTAAACTTCTACAAAAAGGAAAGCAAGAAGCAATTCAACAACAAAATGATTTCTTGAATTTTAGTGTAAGCCCCCCCCCCCTTCAGGTAAATAGGTTTCTCGTACGACTCGGATAAGCTAGGGTTAATCCAGTTGAAACATTCGCTGCTATTTTCTTTAGGACTTACAGCCAGAGAAAAGAACCTGCCAAATTTGATTTGATTCTTATTTAGCGTCGCTTTTCTTCCACTTTTGGCTAATCGTGAAGATGGAGATGAGTGATGAAACTAATAAAGGGGCACTCACAAATAAAACAGGGCGGGATTCGAACCCGGGAACTCTGGCGTTGTGCTACGCTGAAATTACAACTCCGCCACTGAGGTTAGCACAACCCATTCTAAAATGTTTGCAGAAATTTCTCCAGGAGCAATTATTTAACTTTCAATAGATGCGTCGTTAAAACAGAATAACGAAAGGAACGATCATTATACAGTGCGTTCGAAAAGAAACTATACACCTGTCATGCACTAGTACAACAATACGTAACATCGGCTTACCTTACAGTAGTTGTTGGAAATGGATCCCATGAACTGACTCGCGGAAGAAGAACTGCACACAACGCAGGAATTCCAACCTTTGCAGAAAACATTACTCGCAGCGCACGGGATACAATCCCTCAACATATAATCGTGTTTATGTAGGTGTATAGTTACTTTTCGAACGCACTGTATATTACATTTAGGTAATTGTTATAATCTGCCCACATCAATGATTTCTTAATTAGAAAAGCATTTTGAGAAATTGTTTTGGTAACAGTTTACTATGGGGGTGACGGATTTCTTCAAATTTACAGGGGAAAGTACTTCTCTGTAGCGTTGTGGAGGTTCGTGAGTGTAGTTTTGATCCATTTTTATGCGAATGCATGTTGTTTTCTCTGTCCGACACGCTGTTTCAGCTGCCGCCATTTGCTTTCTGCACGAGAGCACAATGTTCCGTGTGTTAGATGCCGTAAACCCCGTAATCAGTGTTCTAAACTCGCCGTGTTTTCACTATAACATATCTATGCTTGCCTAACCTAACCTAACCTTACGGAAAATGGTTTGTGGGGCTAACGTGAATGGTTTTTGGGGCTAACGTCAATGGTTTTTGGGGCTAACGTCAATGGTTTGTGGGGCTAACGTCAATGGTTTGCGAGGTATTAGCATAATTTCAAATCCAGGCACGAAAGTAGGTATTTTCCGGTGAACAAGGTTGCAACACTGCATAAATCGACAAAACACTCGCACAACGCGCGATGTACCAGTACACTATCGCCATAATATATGTTGCAGAATCGAAATAACAAGTAACAACAAGTAGCTACTCGTAAATGTAAGAAATAGACATTATCTTAGTACGTTAGCAATGTAAAAAAGTGCGAAATAAATTATTTATAGGTGTCGCCCCCATAGTAAACTAGTACCGTTGTTTTACTTCTTAGTTCAAAGGTGTTGAGAGAAACGAGAAGCAGTTTACATATGCACGTGCACATGGTGGTTGAGATATTTTAAACCGTACACAGAGGGAAAAAAATGGTTAGAATTTACCAAAAGAAAAAGTTGAAATGATCGTTCACTGGAACCACATTCTTTTAATAATTGTACACATTTCATAAGAGTTACCAAAATTTCAGTAAAAAAATACCAAATTTAGTAAATAAGGGGCTACCAAATTGCTTAATTCAAAGAAATCAGTATTTCTCTCCCTGTCCAGATGAGTACAAGTGCACTTATGAAACACTTCTCGCCAACCAATTCACGTGTCATTTTTCTTTTTCTTTCAAGACAATACCTTAACCAAAACTACTTTAAGTGTGAACAAGGAACAGACACATCCGAGCTATCGTGGCGACAGCTAATCGGGCAGCTCGCTTCATCAACCTGGCATCGGCTGGAGTGTTCCTGGAATTCCCGGACTTTGCGCTCGAGTTAACAGAAGCCTGCAAGGAAAAGCGACAAACTACGAAAGGGAAATCAACACAAGGGGAGAACACCAAATCACGTGACCTGTTGTAGGTGCAAAAAATCCTGAGAATATCTGCAGTGGGTAGGTACGATTACATTTCCGGTACATCAATTGGTGACAGATACAAGGAAGCGTTCTGAGGTAGGTTCTTCCCCTTATATCGTCATCATTCGGAAAAGCTCCGGTTCACTAATTCCATCCTTAGCACGTGCTTCAATGGGGCGTTTCTTATCAACTCGTGGATTAATTGGAAACGCAATTCTTTTGAAAAACAAGAAAGAAAACAACAATTCTTTATTGCATCCATACCATATTGATGTCCCGTATCGTGGCAGTGCGTTCTAAGGCGTCAGGCTTTGGGCTTGGGCTACGGGACGCGTGCTGGCTCGAGGTGTCAAGTCTGGTGATCTTGCAGGCCAAGGTGTGGGCCCTCTTCGGCCAATCCATCTACCTTGAAATTGTTCGTTAAGAAACTGCCGAACTTCAAGGGCAAAATGCGGCGGCGCCCCATCTTGTTGCATGTGGACGTCATTGATGATGCCTAATGGCACAAAGAATGTCTGTAGAATGTTCAGATAGTTGTTGCCATTTACCGTGTCTTCCTCGAAGAAAAATGGACCAATGATGTGGTCCATTGAAATCGAACACCACACATTCACTTTGAGACTACCCCGAGTTTGCACTTCAAAGTCGTGTGGATTTTCAACCCCCCCAAATTCGGCAATTGTGCCTGTTCACTTTTCCTGACACATGAAATGTGGCCTCATCTGAGAACAGAATCCGAGACAGAAGGTCACAATCACCTTGTAAACGTGGAAGCATTAATCCACAAAACAACATTCTCTTGTCACAGCCTTCGTCTTTCAGCTCGTGTACAAATTTTAACTTGTAGGGCCGGGCCTGCACCTTCTTGCGTACGATCTTGTGTAATGTTGCCTTCGGTATTCCCAGTTCCAGTGATCTTCGTTTCAGCGATTTCATTGGACTCCGATGCACGCTGTCCTGCACTGACTGAATCACATCGTCACTCGATCCTGGCCTTCCACTGCGTGGCAAATCTGACACACTTCCCGTTGCCTTGAACTTTTCATACCATCTCTTGATACTTGAATTTGCTAGGGGTGGTTTCCCATGTGTTATCTGGAACTTTCTCTGCACTGAAACATAAGATTTTAACTCTGCAAACCACAGAACACACTGTGCCTTTTCCTGGATGGACGCCATCTTAAGTCACAAGATCACGTGATTACCAGTGCAAGCGTCACTGAGCAGTGTGGCCAGAACAAAACTTTAAACTTCCACCCTTCTCACCCAAAAAATGTGTATTGTTAAACGCAACAGCTAAAAAGTTATAGAGTTTTAGTTTTTTGCAGGACTTTATGGACTCCCTGTATATGTAGGAACATAATAATTGGTTATATGGGTACTGGGATGATGAACTATCCAGTATAATTAGGTGTTCCGTATTTGGTATCTTCTTTCTTCAGCCTGGAGGTGTCGGTGGGAATCTCTGACAATTTGAATTCATTCCATTCCAGTCGGTCTCTTTCTGAGTGTAGTTATGTAGTATCTTCTTCTATTTGAAGTAGGTCCATCCTCATAGATTTTTATATTACCATCAGGATCCTCCTCTTCTGGGTCCAAAGATTCATGGTCAGTCCTCTCATGTCTTCTTGTAGATCTTCTTAATTCAACTGTGACTCTTCTCCCTGTCACTGGTTTCCCAGTATTTGGTTGGCCATTTCCGGTCACCCTTCTTGAGTTTCTGTATTCAAGCTCTTCATTGCTTGAAATTATTTCAGCCAACTTATTTACTATACAAAATATTGTTCGATCAGTCATTGTTAGATGCAATGCATCCTGTCGAAGATTAGCCCTCAATTTCCTGATCCGAATATCCTGGAATTTTGTGCAATGAATCAGGGCATGTTCAGGTGTACATGCCCTGAGTCACCTCATTTAGGGAACGAAGAAAGTGGCTACCATGTCTTTGTAACGCTCAGCAGTGACCATTACGGTTGGGACTTTGCTCAACTGTATTCGCCACTCGTTCAATGTTCTCTGCACTACGGGACGTTCGAGGACGCTTGTTGTCAGCATTAGCTGTCTCATTGCACAGCACGCATGATTACCTTCCAAGATGGTGATTGATGCTTCTTGTCGGAATCACCTTTGTGCTGTAATGATGGAACATCCACTACTGAGGGACGCTTCCACAACATAAGCAATTTCAACAGGAGTCTACAGCAATACACTGCATTTCAAAAATGTTAGAATATTCCTATTGTCCGAAAAAAAAATGTGTCCCATCAATATGGACCACCTTGTATAAATACTGCATTGTGATAAAGCCATATCACTCAATTGCACTGCACACTTCTTTTCAAATGTGTCTCGCCTCTTTAAAAAGAATAATCTTCTCTTGAATGTGAAGTTGCTGAACAGGTTCCAGAAATTCATCTGAAAAGCCCCCACCGAAATAAAATGCTAGCCTTGCAAAGGAAAAAAATGAAATGAAAGAAAATGAAATTTGTCCCGCGAAAAATTGTTGCAACAGTAGATTGACGCTGAATCATCTTCTATATATGTATGTATGTTTGTTCCAGCATAACTCTCGAACGCCTGGATCAATTTCAACCAAACTTGGTACACGTATGACTTACAATTTGGAAAGAAATACTGTGGGGGTGAGACAACCCTGGCACTTCTAGGGATGGGGGTAGGGAAGGGGGGTGACATAAAAGAAAACGACCGATATTAGTGAATCCATAGCTTTCGGGGTCGCTAAGATGAACAGTGACTCTCCCAATGAAGTTCAATTTATTTATTCTTGCTCCTGGAGGTGAAACTAAAAATGTTGTTTATAATCAAGTTTTCAGTCAAATTAATATTATAGTTAATTTGTAAGAGAATTTACTTTATAATTTGTATACTGTACTTATACTATTAAGTACCTGTAAATAAAATTAGTTACTTTTAGACTATAGTTAGAATTCATTATTTTCCTGTCTAATGCAAGATTGGGATAAATAAATACTCGGGAAACGCCGGGTAAACAGCTAGTTTAATAATAAAAAAGAAAATATAACAGAAATGACACACCCTGAGCTATAGTAGTTCAATGTTCGAACTGAAACCAGGAAAATTACCTTTTTCTTCCAGATTCCTACTCCAGAATCATTTCTAAACTTATTCCTAACCTAAGGAGGATAATAATTCCCTTTCCTATATAAATATAACTATTTTACATAAATAATCAGCAATTTGCAATATTACAAATTTATTGAACGTATGAATACTAATCTCTTAACTCTGTAACCAAATTATATTATGTCCTTGATAATGCATAAATCTTCTTCATCGTCACGATTAGCCAAAAGTGGCAAAAAAGCGAGGTAAAACAACAAGAATTCAGTACAACACAATTTAATAACTGAAAATTGTCTGCTAATTTCATTAAATAATTCCTTAAAAAGTAAAGCTTATTCCTATGGTTATTGTAATATGATGACAGAATTAGTGAAGCGACATCTATTAGGCAACTTAGATCATAACAGTTAACGATATTTATACGCAGAAAAGAAGTAGTTCCATAGTTTGTTCGTTTCAAACGCTTACTTGCGGGTAAGTATTGGATTTTGTGGTATTATTTTTGTCTAAAATTGGTGTTATTCTTGTCAAAATTAATGTTTTTAGTTATAACACTTCACTTTCAAATACACAGGAGTAGTGTCAATACATGCCTTTGAGGCCAACTCTGATTTCTTGACCAAACGACCACAAAAAGTTGAAAAACTCACTTTCTCTCCCTGTTCCGCGCCTCATTTATTACGCTGACGATGTTTCACGGGCGCAAAAAGGCAGTGATGAGTGAAAGATGAGCTCTCATCTTCTCATCCTTCTCATCTTTCTCATTCTCTTTTTATTCTCTCATCTTCCTCTCATCCTCCTCTCATTCTCCCATCTTTCTCTTATCCTCTCATTTTTTTATTTTCTTATTTTCTTATTTTTTGAAAGATGAGTGCATCTTATCGTAATTTTCCAAGTCTGGGACCAAATGTTTATATATCATGACCTACGTAAACCTCTTTTCTCATTCTCTCATTCTCTCATTCTCTTATTTTTTGAAGGATGAGTGCACTTTATCGTAATTTTCCAAGTTTGGGACCAAATGTTTATATATCGTGATCTTCGTAAACCTCTCTTCTCATCCTCTTATTCTCTCATCCTCTCATTCTCTCATTCTCTCATTCTCTCATTCTCTCTACCTTTAGAATATTGTCGTCAACATTAGAGATGAAGTTGGAGTGCTGGAATCAACGGGGCCAAATGTTTATATATAGTGATCTTCGTAAACCTCTCTCTCGGGGGGGGACGATGTGGCATATACACACGCGCGCGCTCTCATCTTCTCATTCTCTTATTCTCTCATCCTCTTATTCTCTTATTCTCTTATTTTTGAAAGATGAGTGTATTTTATCGTAATTTTCCAAGTCCGGGACCAAATGTTTATATATTGCGACCTACGTAAACCTCTCCTCTCATCTTCTCATCTTCTCATTTTTGAAAAATGAGTGCATCTTATCGTAATTTTCCAAGTCCGGAGCCAAATGTTTATATATATCGTGACCTTCGTAAACCTCTCCTCTCATCCTCTTATTTTTGAAAGATGAGTGTATTTTATCGTAATTTTCCAAGTCCGGGACCAAATGTTTATATATTGCGACCTACGTAAACCTCTCTCTCGGGGAGGGAACGATGTGCCACACACATACGTGCGCGCGCTTATGTATTGTAACACAAACAAACAAACAAATAATAATTGTTGTTTTTTAGGATACCTGGCCCCTATAACCTCGCCAGGGTGCGTGGTAACGGCGAAATCATCACGAGTTTAGATTTGTACTGCGAATGTTGTCAAAAATTTAATCAATGTTGTTTATTCTCGATGCTAGAATCTTACATAGATTATTCTCTAAAAACGAAAATCGATAATCCTATGCCAACCCCCCCAAAGCATTCAGGCAATTTCTAATGTTCGCGTGGATAGCGACGCTGGGTAGAATTTTTCCTGTCCCTGTGGAGCAATTGTGTTTCGTCGCCCAATGTAACATTTTTATCACGGACCAAACTATCCACAGCAACCCCTCCCCGAACCCATTCACCTTGCATCCTCTTTCGCCCGAAGAGATTCTATTTTTTTTCAGCTTTCCCACGGTTCTGAATGAAGAATCCATCACATCCCCGATAACAATAGAATCAGAGGGGGATGTGGCGGAAGCAAACACAGCAGCATCTTCCGCTTTTTGAGTTTTATACTGGGAATTGTTTGTTTCACACACCACACCCTGACGGGGCGTGGAATAGAGGCCGAGGGGAAATGATCGACAATACATACATGGGTGGAACTATCAACGTTGAAAAAAATATAACATGAGTAAATCAGTCAACAAGGGTTTTTATTTGCTAGGACATTGACTATAGCGCTCATTGTGTTTTCACCAAAGAGAGTCGCGTGGAGTAGGAAGGAGAGAAGGAGAAAAAGGAGAGGAGTTCCTATATAACCTACCAGTTTCTTTCTTGTACATTATTATCATAGTGAACGTCAATCGTGGCAGTTCAGTATTTTTTAATTTGTTTGTCTGGCAGTATACATATATATCATCGTGGAAGTTTTAGTGAGCTACAAGTTTTATTTTGAAGTCTCTCTATTTTTCTTGAAAGGTGAACGTCAATCGTGGCAGTTCAGCATTCTTAATTGTTTGTCTGGCAGTATACATATATATCATTGTGGAAGTTTTAGTGAGCTACAAGTTTTTATTTTGAAGTCTCTCTCTATCTCTCTTGAAAGGTAAGTTTTTATTTTTTCGTAATATATTAATATTTTTTGTTTTGCGTCTGACACACACATATTCAGAGGAGTCATAAAAAATTGACACACACTTACATATCGTATATTTTTAACCTCCTACAACAGTGCACACACACACACATACATACATACATACATACATACATACATACTGTTTGCGTCTAATATATATATGTGGAAGGAAAAAATGTTTAACATTTTTCAACTTTTTTTCCTTCTGTTTCAGTGTGCTTTCCCCTACCACCACCGCCATCACCACAACCCCCCAAAAAATTTCTCTGTGTATATATATATAAATAACAGAAGGAAAAAATGGAATCGCAACCAGGTCCCTCCGGTCTTTACGAAAAAGTGGCATGTCGCAACTGTGGAATATTAATTTCTAAACCTAATATTGCTAGGCATTTGAAAAAATGTCGTCTACCGGATCATGATGTCCTAGTCCCGCCGGCAAAGAAATCTCGCATTGATGCGCATGAAGACGGTGCTTTGAATAAAAGTGCACGCATCATGACCTATAAATCTGGAAGCGATGAAAAGTGTGACTCGAGCATCTTCCTCGACAATGTGAAATCTCTGGTAGTCGATAAATTACGTGATTGCCTCGTCAATGTTGCAATTAAAATTCATCTCGTCTTGACTCTGCTGTATGAGAAAGTTGTCTCGTCCGAGTCAAGCACTTTCAGCTTTTACGTAGGGTGTGAGGGCTTACACGATGACAATAACGAGGATCTTGACGAGATAGTGACACGGCTATTTGAGCACTTGACACAAAAACAAGAAGAGTTTGAAGGTAGAGGAAGTGGGTGGACTCTTTGCGGTCGCAGCCACATGTTAGAACTTCGAGTCTGCAATTTCAAACCATTACGCAGCGCTCAAAAAAAAACAAAAAAACAAAAAAAACAAAATGCAGTGTTGAACATACAAAGTAATGATCAGAAGAGTTTCTTATGGTCTGTCATCGCTGCATTACACCCAGCAAATAATCACCCCCAACGTCTGTCCAATTACAGAGGATACGAGGGAAGATACGAGAATATGATGAGAGGAATTTCCTATCCTGTGCCCCTGAATAAGATCAATCAATTTTTAAAAAACTATAGGGAGGAAAAAGGAGAAGATATCGATATTTCTGTGTTTGGGGTTGACGATTCCGACAATATTCGTGTGTTAAGACCTGCTAGAAGCCAGAATAATGTAATTCGACTCTTGCTTGTAGATGGCCGTTACAGTTTGATACGGAATTTCTCACGATTAGTAGGAAGACAGATCACCAAGGATCACGATAAGATCGAAATTTGCGATCGATGTTTGAGAATTTTTCGCGAGGGAAAGAAGATGAAAGAACAGGACAAGTGTTTTGGCTCCGTGAATGCAGAACCCGAAGATGTCATGCCGGAACCCGGAACCAAGATGAAATTTCAGAAACACCAGGCTCTTCTCCACCATCCCGTCGTCCTTTATGCCGACTTTGAAAGCTTCCAAGTTCCCATGACGTCTTGCGACCCTGATCCCTCTACCTCAAGCACGACCCAAATTTTTCACCACGAGCCTTGCAGTTTCTCCATCTACGGAGAAAAATTGAATGATGTCATCTTGTATTGCGGACCCGATGCGGCAAAACATTTTGTTGAGAAGATAGCGGAATGCGCGAGAGAACTTGCACCCGGCCTGAAAGGCTCTTACGTTTCTCCACCTGCTCTCACAACAGAACAACAACAGAGACATGACGCGGCGACAAGATGTGAGGAGTGTAACCGGGCTTTCACCCCCGAAAATTACAAGGTCGTCCACCATAACCACCAGAATGGATTATTTCTAAGCACCATCTGTAATTCGTGCAATCTTAAAATTAAGGAGTCGCATTTTGTTGCCGTGTTTCTGCACTACACGGAGAAGTACGACACACATCTCTTCGTCAAAGAGCTCCACAACATAACTTCTCGAATCAGCATCATTCCGAGAACGAGCGAGAAGTACATCGCGGTGAGAGTGTGGATCCCTCTCGAAGAAGGAAGAAGTGTGGAAGTGCGAATCCTGGACTGTTACAATTTCCTGTCCTCCAGCCTCGCAAGCCTTGCATCTCAACTTGGCGACGAAGATCTTGTGGCCACCAAGCAAAAATGTTTTTCGGGGAGAGATGAGAATTTGAATCTGTTGCGTCGCAAGGGCGTCTACCCCTACGAGTACGTCAACGATTTCGACAAATTTGACGAGACGGAACTTCCACCCCGGGGGGTATTTTATTCTCATCTCACGGAGGACGTCTGTTCCGAAGAGGACTACGAACACGCTCGTAGTGTATGGACGGCATTCAATTGCCAAACTTTTCGCGATTATCACGATCTCTATCTGAAATTGGACGTGACACTTCTGATGGATATTTTCGAATCGTTTCGTAAGAGATGCATCGCGATATACAAGTTGGATCCTGCGTATTTCTTCACGACGCCGGGGTTGACTTGGGCTTCGATGATGAAATACACCAACGTGGAACTGGGCCTCATCGCAGAGAAGGAACAGTATGCTTTCATGGAGAGTGCGATACGCGGTGGCATCGTCCAATGCCCCCGACGCCATGCTCGGGCAAACAATCCCCATACGCCTGGTTACGATGCATCGAAGCCCAACACCTACATTGTCTACTGGGATGTCAACAACCTGTACGGCCACTCCATGTCCCAGTGTCTTCCCATCAGCGACTACACGTGGATGACCGAAGAGGAACTCTCCTGCGAAGATTTTCTCAACTGGAGCGAAGATAATGAATGGGGCTGTTTCTTGGAAGTGGATCTCGATTATCCCGAAACGCTTCACGAGAAACATCATGGATTGGCCCTGGCCCCCTCCAAAAAGAAGCCACCTGGAGGATCGGAGCCAAAACTCATACTAAGCATGGAGAACAAGCGGAATTACGTTCTGCACTACCGACTCCTCCAATTTTACATAAGTCACGGCTTGCAGTTGAAGAAAGTTCATAGAGGATTGAAGTTCCGACAGAGCAAGTGGCTGGAACCCTACATAACCGAGAACACGCGCCGCAGAGCGCAATCGACATCGCCTGCAGACAAGGATCTGTACAAACTGTTCAATAACGCCATCTACGGCAAGACGATGGAGAACGTGCGTAATTACATCGACGCAAGGTTGGTCACGGACGAAAAGAAATTTGAAAAGATCGTCGCGTCCCCCTACTTCAAAAACTTCACCATTTTCGACGAGAATCTAGTATTCGTCGAGAGGAACAAGAAGCAGGTGATGCTCAACAAGCCGATTGCCATAGGTGCCACTGTCCTTGAACTATCAAAATTGCACATGTACCAATCGTACTACGATCAGTTTCAACCTTTTTATGGAGATAACATCCAAATATGTTACATTGACACGGATAGCTTCATTTTTCTACTCCAAACACCAAGCCTCGAACATGATCTGACTAAGATGAAGCATCTGTTTGATTTTAGCAACTTACCATCAGGCCATCACTTACATTCGGCAGAAAACAAAATGACGATTGGAAAGTTCAAAGATGAAGTTGGCGGGGAGTACATCAGCGAATTTGCGGGGCTTCGTGCCAAAATGTACTGTGTAAAGATTGCAGAAGAAAAAGAGATCAAGAAAGCGAAGGGGGTGGGAAAAATAAGTACCAGCAAATTTAGCATGCAAGACTACAAAGAATGCCTTTTTCATGGTAAAAGGCAACTCAGCACCGATCATCGCATTGCAAGTAAAATGCATGATTTGTACACGACGCGCGTAACCAAAGTAGCATTGGATGCAACGGACAACAAGTTACGTGTTCTCGATTGTAAAATCCACACGCGAGAGTGGGGGCACTGCAATGGAAGCGATAAATGTGGCGTGTGTTAACCGTAACCCCATAGCCATGAAGTCCGCTGTGTCTTTGCCATTCTTCTTCAAAAGCAGGCGGAGGAAAAGAATGAAAGAGGGAGCCCTCGGGCGATGAAAAATAAGAGTTGAATTTAATGAGCCTCGGTTTGGAGCGGGCTTAACAACATAATAACAGGTTGCAACTTTTCATCGCCCGAGGGCTCCCCCTTTCATTCTTTTCCTCCGTATGTTTTGAAGAATAGCAAAGGCACGTGTTAAATACCTAACAAGGACAATGAATCTCTTTGGTTTTCGCAAACAAAGCAACATGGACACTGCATTACCAAATTCCAATAACCTCTTACCTTCCGTGTTATCTAAACTCAATGGTCTACTAATTGTACATCTTAATAGTATATGGACGGAAATAAATAACGATGTGGGCAAGATGTTTTATGTTTTTAATAACAATTTACATTTCTATGAAATTCCGATCGACGGGAAACTTCAAATCACCGTGAATCCGGAGAACACAGGCGAAATCAAAATTTCTACCGGCAAGAACATTTTTCGAATGAAGCACGACAAGATACTTTCTAACATGTCGTACGATGTGTCTGCAGGAGATTATCTTTACGTGGAACTCCTAGGAGACTACGACAAACTTATTCCTCTCTTCGTAGAATTACGAATCGTCTATCCTATTATAAATAACCGTTAACCAAAAATGCCTAACGATATTTTCGGCAACACCAAGCGTGTAGACCATGCAGAAGAGATTCTCATGCTGGACGTTCGTGTTAAGAAGTTGAGGACCGATTTGATCGCTTTACAGGAGACCTTAAACAAAAGTTTAGAGTCTGAGATTGCTACGCTCCAAACGCAATGTCTCGATCCCATTCTGAAAATCGATTCCGAACTGAAAACACTGATAAAAAATTATGTTGACGTACCTTCTTACGACAACATTCAAAATATACAGTTGAGCATGGATTCGCTTCAAAATGATTTGGCCAAATTACAGCAATTTCAATCGAAAAATGAAGATTTGGAAAAATTGAAACTCGAAATCGAAGAGCGAACTTCCGCAATAGAAAAGAATTTCTCTGAACTTCAAACCGTCGTGAATGATATTGATATAGAACGCTTGCAGGTCGTTGTTTCTAAATTACAAGAAGAATTCACCGGCACGTTGGAAGAAATCAAATCCAAGTTGCAGACTTTGGAAGATACAATGACGAACCTACCATCGTCGGACGAACTGCAGGTCATCGGTAAAAGCGTCGCGAACATAAAAATTCAACTGGAGGCTTATCAAGATTTCGAACACATTCAAACCACCATCGCTACGCTTCAGGCGTCTCTGGAGTTGATTAACGAAGAAATTAAAAATATTCACGCTGAAGCAAGTGTGTTGACGAGTATTCAGGACACGTTAAGCACGGTTCAGCAGAAGATCCAATATTTGGAAAATTTGAACGTCGAATCCAATCTTACTCATTTTCATCACGTACTGGACAACATACAGGGTGACTTGGAATCGTTACGAACGAGCGTGCCTTCAAGCGAAGATTTGGAAAAATTGAAAACGGCGGTGACGGCACTATCCGATTCGAGTGACATCAAAAGTTCGTTGAGCGATCTCGAGAGTAAAGTGGCCAATCTCCCCACCTCCAAAGAATTACACGCTTTGAAAAGGAACATATCACGTATGCTGAAACGACTAGAAACGGAAACAGCGAACGTGGAACAGATTCGAGACGAACTTGCTTCGCTGGTGTCGACGCTGCCCACTTCGCAGAGCGTTGCCGACCTTCACACGCAGTTTACAGAGATGCGAATCATCGTGAACGATCTTACCGAAAAGAGCTCGAAATTGAATCAAATCGAGAACCTTCAGAACATTGTCGTCAACATCAGAGATCAAGTTGGAGTGCTGGAATCAACGCAGGAATCGACGCTGGCCTCTTTCGGTGCCAAGTTGCAAGAACTCAACGAAAGCTACAAGCAGTTGAACGTGGAAGTGAAAATCAAACCGTCATTTTCTACCGTAACGGATACCATAGTCGAGCATTTGGTGCCCGTACAAAACACACTGGGTCAGCTTCACAGCAACCTCGTTAGCGTCGATACTAAATTCGCTAAACTGCATTCTCTGCAAGCCATCGAAATCAACAGCGTTCCCAATCAACAGAGAATCTCCACCTTCGTCGAAGGTAACAAACTGTACATGCTGCATCCTTATCATCCGTACTACAAGTTTCTCCTCGATGGCACGATTCAGATAAACGAATTTTCGTACTGGTCTCACGGCAGAAAAGCTAGCGTTCCCACCATGACTTTGATATCGAATCGTGGTGTCCAGAAAGCAGGAAACATTCCTCTGGCGCGTTGGAACGAAACGCGCAACATATATGAAATACACGAAGACGAAGATCTCACCGTTTTCGACGTGAGTGCCTGCGATAAGCTGATCGTTCAAAACACGAGCGAAGTGCCACCCTCTTTGAATCCCATCACGCTTGTGCTTCTCTTGAAACGTAATCTCTAAAAATAATAAAAAATGTCAAGGCAAGCCATCGTCCAAGAATTGCATAAACCTGCACGCCGTAACTACGAACGTTTGGCTGTGGTAACCAAGGGAATCGACGACCTCTGGGAAAGCGACCTCGTCGAAATGAGTAGCGGCAAGTTAAAAAACGTACATAAATTGAACAAGGGCAACAAGTACCTCCTCACCGTCATAGACACATTTTCGAAATTCGCATGGGCTCTACCTTTGAAGGCGAAAACAGGAACGTGCGTCACGGAAGCATTCAAGACAATTTTTCGCGAAAGCGGCGGCAGACGACCTCGGTTTCTGCACACGGACAAAGGGAAGGAATTTTACAATGCCGTATTCCAAAAGTTTATTCGGAAACACAACGTTCAACATTACTCGACCTTCAGTGACGTCAAGGCCAGCATCGTGGAAAGATTCAATCGCACTCTGAAATCGCGCATGTGGTCACGCTTCACGCTTCAGGGAAGCTACAAGTGGGTCACTATTCTTCCGGAACTTGTTAACGACTATAATCACACACGGCACGCAACGATAGGCATGAAGCCAGCTGACGTTACCAGGTCTGACGAGCAACGTTTAATTTCTAGCGTTTACTGTCCAAAGTACACGCCCACGACAAAAAAAGCTAAATACAAAATTGGAGAACAGGTGAGGGTTAGTAAATTGAAGCGAACATTTGACAGGGGTTTCACACGAAACTGGAGTACTGAACTTTTTACCGTGGTTCGAGTTCTACCCGGGAACCGTCACACGTATATAATAAAAGACAGTGGCGGTGAAATTTTATTGGGGCGCTTCTACGAGGAGGAACTCTCTAAAACTAAATACCCCGACACGTACCTTATCGAAAAAGTTTTGCGCAAGAGAGGCAACAAACTTTTGGTGAAATGGCTGGGACTTCCGGAAACAAGTTGGATCGATTCAAACGAAGTGATTCTATGAGTACGTGGAATGTTGTGAAACGTTTACCTAATTCGGAAAGTCAAACGAGAAAAAAAAAGAACGGCGAATTGCTTCCCGACAGCATCCGCTGTCTGATCGTAGGTCCTTCGGGGTGTGGGAAAACGACACTGCTCGTGGACAATTTTCTCCTCGCACCGAATTGGCTAGATTGGAAGAACAGGCACCTGTACGTGTTCTCGAAAAGTTTGGAGCAATCCAAATACCAGCAACTGATGAAACTGTACGATGGTCTGGACATTGCAACGTTTGCTTTGGAAATAAAACCACTCGACGATTGTCGTGAAAATTCAGTCGTTGTGTTCGACGATGTCATCCTGGAAAATCAAAATGAAATTCGCAACTTTTTCACGCAAGGTCGTCACAAAGGAATGGATTGCTTTTACCTAGCTCAAACGTTTTCCAAAATTCCAAAACAGTTAGTACGCGACAACGCTAATTTCATATGTTTGTTTCGTCAAGATCACACCAACCTCAAGCACGCCTACGATGACTACGTAGGCGGAGACATGAACTACAATCAATTTTTGGAATGCTGCTGCTCTACTTGCTGGAACGGTGACGATTTCGGATTCGTGACGATCGACATGACGAGGAAACCCAACGACGGAAAATACAGAAACAAAATCAACGACTTTCTAAACGTTGCAACGTTGTGAGAAACGACGTATATAAATAACGTCATGACGAAACGAAAAATTGAAGACGAAAATCTCAAGCTTCGCGATTACCTCGCGAAACGCTTCAAAGGTTGGAAATCCGAGAATCGTGGATTCTACGAAGAGAAGAAACGTCAGGATCAACCTGTGATCGATGCCATCAGCGGTCTAGGTAAAGAAATTAAAAGTGTCACGGAACAAAATAAAAATTTGATTAATGAACTCGTACCACTCGCAGCTAAAAGTTACGCCGTACCCACGCCCATTTCAAGCATTCCTTCGACGCCGTTCGAACTGAAGGATGCACCGGCACGACGTCGAGCCATAGGCAGCACGTCGTCGTCTTCGGATAAAATCGAGTTGGGACCTTTGGCACGAGACTACCTGAGTACAGGGAAATTCGACAAGGATGAAGTGTTCGGATTGTATCCCAGCATGGAAACCAACGAAGGCGGCGGTGTGGTGTGGAAGATTGGGAAATCGAAGGTGACCTTCGAAGGCAACGACATTAAAGTCAATTTAGGCGACAAGGATAGTTGGACCAGGTATCCGGGTACGGTGGGACTGTGGGAACTCGTTGCCAAAAAGCAGCCGAAAGATTACACCGACGAAGATTACCAGAGTTACAAGGAAATTCTGATCATGACGGATGCCGTGTACCAGAACAACGACGCCTCGCAGAATAGGGTGAAATCGAGCAGCGGTGAGAAGTACAGGAATCTCATCAAACCGATTTGGAACCAGGTCAAAACAGGCAGCGGGGTCAAACGCTACAACACGTTACCCAAAGAATTCGTTTGGGTGGACGACGTGAGGAAGCTCGTGGACCGATTGTTGGTGATAGCCGGCGAAGAGAATGCAGGCAACCGTAATTTCTACAACGAGAAGGTTGGCATCGTGGACATGATCAGCACGAAACTTTCCAACTTCATCGTGAACGACGACAAGGGCATAGGTTACCTAATCAAAATCATCAACACGCTGCCTCCGAAATTTTGGAACGTGGCCGAAGGAAAGGGACTCGTAAACGACATCATCAACAAGTTACCTTTCGAGATGCATCTACCTGGCTATCAGTACTGCGGACCGGGTACCAAACTCGAGAAAAGATTGGAGAGAGGAGACAAGGGTGTGAATCCGTTGGACGCCGCATGCAAAGATCACGACATCGCCTACAACACCACGCAGACGGATCTGGATGCACGTCACGAAGCAGACAGAAAGTTAGAGCACGCAGCTTTCGAAAGGTTCGTGAGCAGAGACGCATCGCTGGGTGAACGGGTCGCCGCACTGGGTACCACCATCGCCATGAACACGAAACAAAAATTGGGGTGGGGTATATAAATAACATCCAGTAAAAAAAAAACAACATGGCTTGCATAACTGATTTGCCACCCGAGCTACTATCTAAAATATTCAAAAAGGTAGTAAACAGAAATGTAGGGAAACTTGTAATCATGGCAAGAACAACGCCGGAATTTCACATCCCTTGTGAAATGGTTCTCAAGGACCATCTTCGGGAGATCAGTGGCCTGAGGTGCGGTGATCTCAACATTCTGCTTTCGGCTGCAGGGGAAAAATTAAACGATAGGTTGGACGAACTGCACGAGGCAATGCAGGGAAGAAGACGGTATACTGATGATTGGTACAAGTCTATGCAGGAGAGGGAAGATATCATTACGCACATCATCGCGTTCTCCGAAGCACGAACTTTCTTCCTCTGTTAAAAAAATAATAATATATATACGTGTCAAAAAAACTTGATATATAAATAACACACATCGTGAAAAAAATAATCTTCGGTATATATAAATAACACACATCGTGAAAAAAAAAACAATTAAATTTCTCTAACACACACACTGAAAATTTTCTCTTCTTCGATATGACAACTGAAAAAATGAGTGATCTCCAAGCATTAAAACAAATGCTAAATTTGTCAGTCGAGTATGTAAAAATTCGGGAATTGGAAGTCGACAAATCTTACACGATAACTTCCGGTTCAATTGTTTCTACCCAGTATGGTCCCAAGGTACGCCTGTTGCTCAACGCACAATACAGTCTATTTTTACCAGATCGATACGCTAACATGTTATCCGACGAGAAGCTATCTATTTTAATCGAGAACAAAACTCGAATCGTGTACAAGGGGACAAAGGAACTTCTTGGCAAGAAAACGAAGCACGTAATAGAATTTGTGTAGCGACTGCGAGGCCTTGAAAATATATAAATAACATACCGTAAAAAAAACTACACAAGAAAAAATCTCAGAATATATATAAATAACATACCGTGAAAATAACACATAGAGCATCAACATGAAGCCCAAGGGTGTCGTGTACCAGATACCATACTCCAATCTTAAAAATCTAGGTGCCCTCGATGGGTTACTCACCAAGAAACAACGCGAGAAGAAACGTTCTTGCTTGTCGAAAGGACACGGAATGAAATTGCTGCTCAGCACACCTCAATTGAAAAGATTGCAGCGTTCGCGGAAACAGCAAAAGATCGGAGGTTTCATATTCAGCATCCCGGCCATCCTAGCAGCATTGGGGGCCGTTGGAAGTTTGGCTGGCGGAAGTGCCGCCATCGCGAAAACCGTCATCGACTCGAAGAAGAACAAAGCGGAATTGGAAGAACAGAAACGTCACAACCTGGCCATGGAGAAGAAAGGAGGAAAGGGCGTGATGAAGAAGTTTAAAAAAAAGAAACAGAAGCACTCACCAACCGAGACATTGAATCTCTGATCGAACCGTTACAAATCAAACACTTCAGAGGAGTTTTTATGTCCGACTCGTTACCTTCAAGCGTGAAAAGAAGAGAATGTGGAGTAGTCAACTTGGACGGTCAAGAAAATCCAGGCACGCATTGGATATGTTACCACAAAAATGATGATAAAGCATTCGTTTTCGATTCTTTCGGAGGTGTTCCACCTACAAATTTAATTCATTATCTGAAAACGAGCAAAACCTCTATATACTACAACGACGAACGCATTCAAGATTTCGGAGACGTGAACTGCGGTCATCTCTGCCTCTCCGTGCTCGCGTTTCTCTCTAAAATAAATAACCCTACGGTCGAAGATTTCCAGAAAGTACTGTGGAACCTGAAACAGCATCACTAGGATGGGCGTGTTCCATCTCACGAGCGAATCTTCAATCTTAAAACTCACGCTGCACGACGACATTGTCTATCCTAAATCCGTGGCTCTGCGTGCATTCTACAGCATGTACCTCATACCTAACGTCACCCACCACAACAACAAAATTAGCGTCGGAAGCGAACACATCGTCGTCACGCCAGGACAATACAATCTTTCCACTTTGCAAGCTCAGTTACCCAAAGGCACGTACCTTTCTCAAAATTCGGTCACGCACAGAGTGGAAATCCTGTCGGCGACGGAGACCGTGGACCTGGGCACCATAGGAGAACTTTTAGGTTTCGAGAACAACACAAAACTCGAAGCTGGCATCAAGCACACGGCAACAAACATTCCTAAATTTTTGGCCATAGAGACTCTGAACGTACACTGCAACGTGGCGGAAGGTATGATCACGAAATCCTCGGACGGATTAGGAAGTCACAAGCAGACGGGAATCATAGCCACTTTCAAACCAAGTTCCGAATTCATGGAACCGATCATCTACACGCCCTCTTCGCCGATCTATTTTCCAGTATGTCGCAACCGCATAGACGACATAGAGTTGGTGGTGACGAACGAGAAAGGAGACGTGGTGGATTTCGCAGGAGTAGTTGTATTGGTGGTGGGATAAACCCGAGAAAGGAAGAGCTTCTCTCCAGCAGATTTGCTACACTTAAATCAAGCTCAACATGCCTACATGAGTTTCTTGCTCTAGTGTGGAACCCTAGTCTAACCTAAGAATTTTGGAAAAATGCCCTCGGGAATTTTTCAGAAAAGAAGAGCTTCCTCAGATTGATTTGCACATACTTACAAAAGTTGCATCAGCCAGATTTTTGTTCATAAATTTGTCAAAAATTGATATATTTTTGGCCACACCAGAAATTAAGCTTATAGTATGTTTTTCTGTCAAAATCCCAGGAATCTTGAATTGATATCTATTGGGTTCTGAGACCGAGTGGAGTGTGGTGCATGGTTTTTATTGCCTTGTAATCAGGAGGTTTTTGGGTTTGAGTCCTCATAAAATCTGATGGCAAAATGTTAATATTGTTGTTTTGTAAACAAGGGGCTTTGGGTTCGAGTCCTGATAGATTGAAATATGTGTGGCACTCTACACGTGAGATTTTGAGAATAATTATTCCTAGTTGATATACAACTCCCAGATCTGAAAACCTGGTAAAAAGTGTTGTTCAACAGAGCAAAATTATTCTCTATTGGGAACCATTCGCTCAGCCATACAATAGGGGGAAAAGCGGGCAAATATAATTAATTGTTTGCATGTCTTGCCGGCACGCAAGAGATAAAATCTACATGCTAGAAGGGAACATTAATGATTTTTCTGTACGATTCACTGAAGGGGCCATTAATCTTTCTGTGCGACAGGGGAAAAAGTGTAACATGTCTGCAACATGTAAAAGTGTAACAAAGATTATTGAGATAAAAATACATATTTTCACACAGTGGCAATGAACTGTACCCCCTTCATGCTGAAAGCAATTCTATTCTGATAATATGAGCCTAGGCAAAGACTTAGAAAATATTATGGCAGTTCAAAATCCAATTTTGTCTGCATTAAGGTCTCAGAACCCAGTAAAATGTGGGCATATTCCATTTGGAGACGTATTAATATTGTGGCATTGTAATCAGGGGCTTTGGGTTTGAGTCTTGATAAAAGATTGAAATACAACTGCCCACACATAAGATATTCACTGCTAGCTGATAAGTTGAGGTTTCAAAGCTGGTAGAGTGTCTGGGGCCTCTCTGACAGCAAAGTGTTGGTATTATTGCTTTGTAATCAAGGGGCTTTTGTGTTTGAATCGGGCTTCTAGAATTGCTCCGTGACTCTCTCATTTCTTACATCATAAACATATGATTTTTCACCTATGAGAATAACACTACATATGGTGTCATCGGGTAATGCCTCGTGGAATTCACAGATAATTTTAATGTTTGTCCTGTCATTTACCACAACCTGTTTCCTTTTTGAAGTGTTAATTACAAACATGGGTCTCTGTGTCTTGAATTCATCTGGTGAGTAATACAAGTCAGTACTGCCTGTAGTGACGCGCTTGAAAGCCGAAAAAGCTTCATATAATTTGAGAAAATCATCCTTGGAAATGTCTAAATTATAATTTTCTCTAGGAAAAACCTCATTTCTGCCATTTTTAAGATATATATTTTTGATGTTGCAGTTATCAAATCTACTTGAATTTTTTTCCTGATTATTGTGTCTCCCAGTCTGAAACAGTACCACTACAAAATCAGGCATGTCAAATTGAATACTGGAGAATGAATTTGTAGCATCAAATTCATAATAAGAACCAGTGGCAACCTTCTGTACGCATTGATATGTGTAAAATTGAAGAGGAACCTGTGGATTTTTTATTATATCAGCTTTGTATTTAAGAGCGTAACTGGCCTCATATTCAACAACCGGGATTCTTAACTCCATAGTCTGAATAATGCATTTGCCTGCATCTGGTAAGGTATTAGGCAGAGCTTCCCCGGTAGTGTTTAATGTACTGTACCTCATCAAAGCATTATTATCATTGGCAGCTCTTCTAAATGTAATTCTTAAACCACCCTTCCACATAATATCTTTGTAATCTGAGAAGAATCCTGGCAATAGGCGCATCGGGAACAGCACTGTGTGATTTTTAGATAATATTTTCTCACCAGCTTCAAAACCACCTATTTTGTAGTAAGAAGCCTCGGTTTTGGATAATTTTAGTGTGGCCAAAGCTGTGGAGGTAATGCCGGGATAATCTATTCTGTTTATAACAACGCCATGCTTTCTGATCTCAATTTCAGAGAACAGATGCGGCACAAAATTGTCCACCAATCTTATATTTGAATTTGCAGGGTAATCTGTACCATCGAGCTTTACAACATCAAATTTGATGTATAGATCTGCTCTGTGGGGGTGTATAAAGCCGTCCCCTACATCAAGATCAACCTCTATTTCTGTGTTGGGTTGATTTAAATTTGCAAATGTCCTCCTGTTTGGGGGGAATGATTGTAGCTCATAACTCTCAATATTTTCCATTGTATGTATTTTTATTTAAATATTAATCTCTATGATAGCAGTTGTTGTGGCTCCAGCAAAATCAACTAATTCTTCTTTTTCATTAGTGACCATCAACTCAATATAATCTATTCTGTTATGACACACAGGAAAATATAATGTTGGGGATGGATTGTAGATGATTGGCTCCATGAATTCGGAATTAGGTTTAAATGTTGCAATGATGCCGGTTTGTTTGTGAGTGCCTATGCCATTTGATTTGGTGATCATACCCTCAGCCACATTACAGTGAATATTCAGAGTCTCTATGGCTAAGAATTTAGGTATATTCATAGCAGTGTGTTTGATGGCCGGTTCAAGTTTTGTGTTGTTCTCAAAGCCTAACAGCTCTCCTATAGTACCCAGATGCACTGTTTCTGTAGCAGACACAATCTCTACTCTGTGAGTGACAGAATTTTGACTTAACACTACACCTCTGGGTAATTGAGCATTTAGAGTGGACAGATTATACTGCCCTGGAGTGATGACAATTTTTTGATCCCCAACTGCAATTTTGTTGTTGTGGTGTGTAATATTAGGGATCAAGTACATGCCATAAAATGCTCTGAGAGCTATTGTTTTGGGATACACTATATCATCATGCAATTTGAGTTTCAATATTGAATTTTGGCTGGTGAGATGGAATACCCCCATGATGTTTCAGATACCACAAGGCCTTTTGAAAATTTTCAATTGATGGTTTATTTATTTGAGACATATATCTAAGAACTGATAAACACAAATGTCCGCAATTAACATCTTTGAAGTTTTGAACACGGGCATTATTGTAATAAAGATTAGGTGATTTTAGATATTTTATTAAATTTTCAGGTGGATCACCTCCAAATGAATCAAACACAAATGCCTCATCTTTTAAATATTTAAGATAACAGATCCAGTGAGTGCCCTGATTTTTGTACTCATCCAAATTAACAATGCCACACTCTTTGTTGAGTGGTTGTTCTGGTAAAGAATCAGACATGTACACACCCCTAAAATGTTTGATGCCCAGTGGCTTGATTAAAGCTTCAATATCTTGGTTTGTAAGCGGCTCTTGTTTTTTTTAAACTTATTCATGGCTCTCTTAACACCTTTGCCTTTTTTCTCCATGGCCAGGTTATGGCGCCTCTGCTCATCTAATTCTGCCCTATTTTTCTTGGCATCTATTACTGTTTTTGCTATGGCAGCCGATCCCCCAGCCAAGCTCCCCACAGCCCCGAGAGCAGCTAAGATGGCCGGGATGGTAAATATGAATCCGCCTGTATGCAATTTTTTTCTTGATTGCTGTAATTTTTTTAATTGGGGGGTACTAAGCAACAATTTCATACCATGTCCCTTTGCAAGACAAGAGCTTTTTTTCTTGCGCTGCTTTTTGGTTAAGAGACTGTCAATAGTTTTAAGAGATTTGAGACCTGCATAAGGTATTTGATACATAACACCCTTGGCCTTCATTGTAGGTTTATTATATACATGTTCACAACCCCCACCCCAGTTTTTGTTTGGTGCTCATAGCTATGGTGGTTCCCAATGCTGCTATTTTTTCACTCAAAGAAGCATCTTTGCTTACAAATCTACCAAATGCAGCCTCTTCTAATTTCTTGTCTGCAACATGTCTCTTGTCAAGATCAGAATGTGTGTTATATGCTATGTCATGGTCTCTACAAGCAGCATCTAGGGGATTTACACCAGGATCCCCTCTGTTTAATCTATGATCCAATTTTGTACCGGGACCACAATACTGATAGCCTGGAATGTGTAGTTCAAATGGCAACTTGTTTATAACATCATTAACCAAACCCCGACCCTCAGAGACATTCCAAAATTTAGGGGGTAGAGTATTAATAATTTTTATGAGATATCCAATCCCCTTAGTGTCATTCACTATAAAATTAGACAATTTTGTGCTTATCATGTCCATAATTCCAACCTTTTCATTGTAAAAATTGTGGTTACCAGCATTTTCTTCCCCAGCTATCACCAATAACCTATCTACAAGTTTCCTGACATCATCAACCCACACAAATTCTTTGGGCAGGGTGTTGTATTGTTTGATTCCACTACCTGTCTTGATCTGTGACCATATGGGCTTGATTAAATTATTGTATTTTGCCCCACTGCTAGACTTGACTCTTTTTTGTGTGGGATCATTGTTCTGGTATAGAGCATCTGATTTTATTAATATTTCCTTGTAATCCTCATAATCTTGATCTGTATAGCTGCCAGGCCTTTTCCTAGTTATCAGTTCCCATAACCCAGGTGTGCCGGTGTACTTAACAAAAGCACCTTTTTCTCCGAGACGAGATTCTGAATATACAATTATATCATCCCCCATAAATGTTACTCTGAAATTGCCAATTCTATGAATGATGCTCCCATCAAGCTCTGTGTCAGCATATAAGCCAAACACCTCATCTTTGTTGTCTTTAGGTGTAGTTAAATATTTTTGAGCAAGAAGACCCAATTCAATAGGATCCTGACTAGCTTCAATTCTTCGAGGAGCAATAGGACTAGGTGTATGAATACTGGAAAGTGGGGTGAGTGGATAATCTAATATGTTCCTTGCAGCTACAGGTACAAGCTCTGTGATCAAATCTTGATTTTGCTCTGTAACAGTTTTGATATTCTTACCTAAATTATTAATAGCATCAATTACAGGCTGTTCTGTTTGTTTGTGTTTTTCATAAATTCCCCGGTTCTCTGATTTCCATCCCTTAAATCTTTTTACAAGATAATCTCTTAACTTAAGATCATCAATGACTGGTCGTTTCATGGTTATTTATATATGTTTCAACGTCTAGAAAATCGTTAATTTTGTTTCTGTATTTGCCAGTATTAGGTGTTCTTGTCATATCAATTGTGACAAACCCATAACTGTCCTGGTTCCAGCACCTGCTGCAAAACTTGGAAAAATCATTGTAGCTCAGGTCCCCACCTACATATTCATCATGTATGTGTTTGAGGTTGGTATGATCTTGATGAAATACACATATAAAATTGCTGTTGTCTCGGATCAGCTGCTTCGGTATTTTAGAAAAAGTCTGTGCCAGGTAGAAGCAATCTATGTTTTTGTGCCGCCCCTGTGTAAAGAAATTTCTAACCTTGTTTTGATTATCCAGTATAATGTCATCAAACACAACAACAGAATTATCGAGACATTCATCAAGTGGCTTAACATCTGGTTCAAAAGTGGCAATATCCAATCCATCATATAGCCTCATCAGCTGCTGATATTTTAATTGTTCCAAGCTCTTAGAGAAGACATACAAGTGCCTGTTTTTCCAGTCTAACCAGTTGGGTGCCAATAAAAAATTATCAACTATTAGTGTAGTTTTACCACAAGCAGATGGCCCAACAATAAGACACCTAATATTATCAGGTAGCAATTTTCCATTTCTCTTATTCTGCTGTTCAGGTTCTGGCAGCCTTTTTATAACATCCCAGGTGCTCATATTATTATTTTGTTTGCATCGATCCAGCTGTTTTCCGGATGACCCAGCCATTTGACAAGTAACTTGTTGCCCTTCCTGCGGATGATTTTTTCTATGAGATAAGTGTCAGGCTGTTTAGTTTTGCTGAGTTCTTGTTCATAAAACCTGCCTTTGAGAATTTCTCCTCGGTGATCTTTTATTATATATGTGTTAAGGGTCCCGGGTTTAACTTGAACAACTGTAAATAATTCAGTGCTCCAGTTTCTTGTAAAGCCTCTTTTGAATAAGTGCTTATATTTGCTGATTCTTACTTGATCACCCACCCTGTATTTGGCCCTTCTTGTTGTCGGCTGGTATCTAGGATAATAAACAGTCCTGATCAATTTTTGCTCATCAGATGAAGTTACTTCAGAGGGTTTCATGTTGATTGTGGAATGGACCGAGTTGTTATATTTATGTAGAAGTTCTGGAAGAATATTAATCCATTTATAATTACCTTGAAGTGTAAATTGTTTATACATAAGATTTTTTAAGGTTCTGTTGAATCTCTCTACAATTGAGGCCTTGAGATCACTGTAACTCGAATAATGTTTTATTGCCTGGCTTTTAATAAATTGTTGAAACACTGAATTATAAAATTCTTTGCCATTATCTGTTTGCAAATAGCGCGGGGATCTTCCACTCTGATTGATGATTGTCCTGAAGGCTTCTGTAACACATGCCCCAGTCTTGGATTTGAGTGGCACAGCCCAGGCAAATTTTGAAAATGTGTCTATTACAGTGAGTAAATATTTGTAGCCCTTGTTGATTTTGTCTAAGTTTTTCAACTGCCCACTTGCCATTTCAATCAAGTCGCTCTGCCATAAATAATCTATGCCCTTTGTGACTACTGGCAGTCTCTTAAAATTATGTCTGGCCTGTCTGTGTAATTCATCAACAATAATTTGTCTAGACATGGTATGAAAACAAGAATATTGCAACTATAGGGTGTTCAGCAGCTGATACTACAGGATTTTCTAAATATAATTTGTCCCCTATTTGTATTTTAAATTCCAGAGAGCCATCATCTTCAACATATGCTGTTTCTAATGTATTGGGGTCTGTAAAATCCTCTAACTCTACACTGGTGATTTTTATTTTGTTGTCAGCATTTGTTATTGATAAGGTAGGGTAGTGGTGTGCCTGTGGTTGATGCCAATATTTGATCTTGATTGGTCTCAATGTGCCCCCAACAAAAAACTGGTAATAAAATTGTGCAGGGGACAGCATATATATTTTGCCACCTGGTGTAAATGGTGAATCATATTCTTTGTTGGGGACGCTGTACAATTCAAGAATTACTGTATGTTTTGGATTCTCGATTATGCCTGTTATTTCTTTTTCTGCTGTGAGCAATCTGCTTGTTACAGATTCAAGGTGCTCATTGATGGTCCTAACAACATCATCATGGCCTGGCTTGATTTTTATGTCCACAACGAGTTTCTTGTATTGTTGCACAATCTCTTGAAGCTGGGTGGCAAAAACAGACAGAGCATTTGCTTGATTGGATTCCATGGTCCCTAGCTGCTGATTGATATTGGCTACAATTTGTTGCAAATTTTCAACAACTGCCAATTTTGAATTTTGAGCAGTAAGATCATGGACCTGTCTTCTGATATCCTCAAACAGGGCATGCAGTTCATTAATATGTTGATTAGTTGGTAGAGTGGCCACTGTCTGAGTGAGATGTTTGATCTCTGCTTGGATATTCTTGATATCTTCTGATTTCAATATCCTATTCACTGCCCTCTTAATATTTTTAAGTTCCTGTGATGTGGGAAGATTTGATACTGTATTTTGCAAAGATTCAAGTGCCAATTTCACATTGTTTAATTCAGAAGCATCAGCCACATTTTGCATAGCATTTTGGAGCAGGGCTATATCTGCCTGAGTGGGTGTTGATTGTTGTAAAATTTCAAGTTTTGTTTGAATATCATCGATCAAGTGATGAAAATGAGATAGCTCAGATTCAGTGTTGAGGTTTTCAAGCTTTGTGATTTGGTGCTGGACACTGACAAGGGTATCTACAATCCCAGGCAGGCGAGTTTCTTGTACATTTGCCAAATCACTTTGCACTGCTGCTATGGTACCTTCAAGATGGGTTATGGTACTTTGAATTTTTCCAAAATCTTCATATGTTTCAAGTTGCAGCTTAATGTTGGCAACACTACGAGTTATTGCATTCAAAGCATCAGAAGATGGCAAGTTGTTCATAAAATTTTCAAGTGTCTCAATTTTTTCTTTAACCTCGGCTATGGCATTGTGCAGAGGATCCAGATTAGGTATCTGGAGTGACTGAATCTGTTCTTTCAGAGTGGAAATCACTAGATCAAAATCTTCTTGTGATTTTATGCTTTTGACAATTGTTTGGAGCTGTGCCTGGACATTATTTATCTGCTCTTCCAATTGTTGTTTCAATTGCACAGAGTTGTTAGCCTGGGTCTTAAATTTGGCTTGAAGAGCTGCTACAGCTTCTTCTAAACTTTGAAAATTATCTAATGTTGCCAAATCAGTATATTTCTGAAGCAGCACTTTGAGTTCGGAATCAATTTTAAGAAGAGGGTCCATGCATTGTGATTGTAAATTTGTAATTTCTAGTTGAAGACTGGCATTCAGTGTGGTTTGTAAAGCTTGTAAATCACTTCTTAATTTCTTGACTCTGACATCAAGCATCAGAATCTCATCACTGTGATCTTCATGTCTTGTATGGCCAAATATATCATTAGGCATTTTGATTTAGTGGTTATTTATTATTGAATATCTAATTCTTAATTCTATAAAAAAAGGTATAAGCTTGTCATAAGATCCAGGGACCTCAATATATAAGCAGTCACCAGCAGAAACAGTATAAACAGTGCCAGAAATCATGTTTGAGTGCTTAATTCTATAAATATTTCTCCCTACTGAAATCTTGACTTCACCCTCAGGGGTTGTAATAAATTGCAATTGACCACCTACAGGTAATTGGTAATGATTTAAATTATTGTTAAATATGTACAATGTTTTACCTGTTTCATCATCAACATCTGTAAGTATGCTGTTCAGATGAATAATTAACAAAGCACTTAGTTTAGATATTATATCAGAAGAGGGTTGAGGTGTTGGCAGGTCCATAATAGCCTGTTTTTTGAACCCAAATAAGTTCATAGGCATGTTTATTTATTTCAAATCATGCTCTGTAATTGGGCATTGATTGACACTTTTCAAATCACAATGACCCCATGGTAGAGTATGTATGCCACATGATAAAATGCATCTCTTGTCATCATGTGGGTCCAGAGCCACTTTTCTTACAATATTTGTAGTCAACAAGTGATCCACACTCTGAATTCTGGATTCTGATGTTCTGATTGTGCTACATGATTTGAGGCAATTTTTGTAATCTTCAAATTCAAGCTCTTTTTCTACAGTCACTCTGCCAGTGCCCTTGGCCTTTTTGGCAACAGCACTACATGTTTTAAAACTGTACACCTTGGCACTTAACCCAGCAAATTCCACAATAACATCACCAAGTGTCTCATCTTTTAACTTGCCAGGCACCTTTTTGTTGTGGGGTTGAATCTTTGTATGTTCACTGGTATCAAAGTATTGAAACAATTCAGACTGTGCAATATCTTGATAAACATCTTCTGTTTGAATGTCAAGAATAAAACTATCCGTATCCATGTACAATAATTTTACACGATCACCATAAAAAGGTTTCAGCACGTCATAATACAATATTAACATATGTAATTTGGACAATTCCAATATCACAGCCCCTACATAAATAGGTTTATCAAACTTAATCTTTGTTTTCATCATGTTGAAAAGTGCCATGTGCTCATCATAAATTCTTCTGTAATTGAAGTTGGGCTTTGCAACCAATTTTTTGCTCAGGCTGGGGTCAGTAATTATTTTAACATCGGTATGTTTCCTGACATTTTCAATTGTTTTGCCATACACTGAATTCACCATCAATTTAAACAAGCTCTTATCAAATTGGCTCTTTGCAGATGTTCGAAGCTCTGTGTTTGTATCAATGTATGGTTTCAACCATTCTGAGTGCCTGAACCTTAAAACTTTTCGAACTTTGGTCACTTGAACACCATGTTTCATCAGGAACTGGAGGTTTTTGTAATATGTGACATAACCCTGTTTTGGCTCCAGTGTCATCATGAGCTTCTTCTGTTTAGAGCCGGGTGAGCACTGAACCTCGGGAATTGGGGGCAGATCAGAAAATTTATTGTGCAAATCATCAGGAATTGTCAGATCAACCTCTAAGAAGAGGCCATATTCACTGTCATCAAAATCCTGAAGATCCTCAATATTGAAATCTTCAACCCATTCAAGCCCTGCATATGGCAATTTATCCATCATAGCGTGACCATAGAGGCTGTTTGCATCTACATACAGTATATAATTTGATGGCCGTGCTGGATCATAATCAGGCATATGCTTGTTATTTGCTCTGGCATATCTCTGGGAACATTGCACCATCCCTCCTCTTATACATTTCTCCATAAACAGATACATATCTTGATCGTGGATTAGATCCAATTGCATTTTAGTTTTGAAAAACATTGCGGCCCATGCTAGGCCCGGGGCACTGTAAAAATACACTGGGTCCAGTTTATAATTTTGCATGGAAGATTTTCTGAATGCTTGCAATATATCAGCTAAGAGAGTGACATCAAGTTTTAAATATGCCATGTGATAATCACCAAATGTCTTGCATTTTAAATTGTTCCACATCAACTGGGCATGGTGATAATCTTCATCAGTGATTCCAGATCCTCTGATTTTGCTGTAAAACTCTTCTTGTGGTGGCAGGGAACACTCATCAAATTTAGAAAAATCTGTAACATAGTCATATGGATATACACCCTTCCGCCTAATTAATTTCAGGTCCTGATTTGGAAACAATGCACGTGTGATTTTGAATTGATCATCAGATAATTGATTTGCCAGTGTAGGCAGGCCAGCAGATAAAAATCTGTAAGAATCAAGAAATCTTATGTGAATAGGAACACCATCAACTTTAATTATCTTGCTAATAGATATATATTTTTCATCATTTTCAGCTAAAATATTTAAATTCTGCTTGTCAAACCCCTCGTATCTGATCAGATGATGGAAATCATAATTGGATGCTCCATGGCAAAATATGGGGACAAATCTTGGTCTCTTGATCTTAATATTGCAGCTATTACACAAGGCCATTAAGAATTTACCATCTGTATGAGAATGGTGATGAACCTTGATATTTGTATCTGAAAATTCAGAATCACATACAGGGCATTTTTCTGCATTGTTGAAATCCTCAATCTGATCCTCTGTTAAAGGCAACATAGGCTTTGATTTTAATAAGATGTTATATGCTATGTCACGGCACTCATTTTCTATTCTATGTGCAAATATTTTGATGGCATTTGGTCCCTTGTATGAATATTCTTTAATAACAACACCATCCCGTATAACCACATAACAAAAGCTGGAAGGTTCATGTAACTGGTATGATGTACTTGAAGATTCTTCGGGATCTGGATTGCAGAATGCAAAAGGATTGAGGTTCGATTCAAAATCACAGACAATATATACTGGGTGTTCCAACAAGGCTTCATACTTTTTGAATTTGCAATTTTCACTTGGATTGGGCATCACCATATGAACAGGTTTATGGTTCCCACAGTATTTCAGATGCTCAATTAACTTGTTTTTGGCAATTTCTGCATTCTCTTCCCGAACCCCTTTCACCATTTTTCTACCATCAAATACAGTTAAGCATCTTCTGCACAACTTAAATATTTTTTTATATTTGTCTAGTTGTGTTCTCACTAAAGCTTCAAGATTATGTATCAGAGTATAATGATATGTGCCATCCCCTTCAATTAAGAGCAAATCAATTGGAATAGTAGATTCATCATCAAGTGTACTGATTCTGAGAGGTGCTATCGGGCAATTGCCAGTGGAACAAATAAATACATTAATAGATAATTGTTTGCCATTGATGTGCCTGGCCCTTTTTTCAAATTTATCAATATTCTGAACAGACATTGGATATTCCAAACCCTCCATTGCATCGTCAAAAAGATGTTCATGTTGTTTGTAATAACTTATTCTCTCAGGATGCCTTGAAACTAGAAATAAAGCAGCTAATATACACCACAGAAAACATTTCTGGTCGGTATTTTCTATATTAACCACGGCTCTTTTGTTTTTGATATTGGCAGGTAATGGCAGATATGTAGATCCTTGTAATGGGCTGAATTCAGAAATATTAACATATAACTTGTGTGATGAACCGCATAGGCTCCATCCGGACTCTTTTGCCGCAAATTCAGAGTGTTTGATATTTAATTGATCTATCAAATTGCCTATTATTGTATCTGAATTTGAATTTGAATATACAGGTACAGTTTCTGTTATGTGGGGCTGTGTAAATTTTGTAGCATTTGGTTTCTTATATTGTACAAACAATTTAAGAGAGAGCTTATAAGAACCATTTTGTGCATTAAGAATTGCCTGCAGATTAGAATTTATACTGTTCAAGAAATTCTCAATGCCGCATCTTGGCTCTGATACAAACCGGTGATCTCTTAATTGGCCGTTAAAACTGCTACGGATGGGTTCATGGCGTGGCTGCTTTGCTGCTCTGGCATTAAGAGGTGCTTCGTGTCTTCTTTTCAGACCAGATGTAGATAGTTGCGCAGAGCAAGTATCTTTATGTTTATATGTGAAATATTCCATGCTGTATTTTCTATTGCATTTGGGGCAAATTTTTGTGGGAGTTCTGTATTTGTCCGGGTTACAAATCTTTTGGTGTCTGGCCCAATTAGAGCTGGATATATTTTTATTGCATTGATTGCAATATTTTTGATTCGGCATTTTTGCTGTTGTTTATTATATACAATTTCCTGGGATTCAATTCAAAACTTTATACTGGATAAAAAATATCAGTTGGGTTCAGCTGTGTGATTTGTATGTGTGTGTATGTATGTAGGTGTGTATACACTTAATATTTTTGGCTTTGGTATTTATATAAAATTTCCTGGGTTTTAAATCTAATCTCTATGCCTATCTTATGACAGGTTGTAAAGCCAATAGCCCACAAGTGGAAAAAAAGAATAAATATTCATTCACACTGACCCAGCGCAAATGCCTGCACGGACATGCATGTATAGAATGGCAGTGACCTTGTTATGTATAACAGGCTGGGACAAATATAAGCTTGACTCTAAATATGAGTGGATTACAACAAATATCAGATTTTATAATGTTCAATTAAACCAAACAGGCCTGTAAGTATGAGAAGCACTGTATCAACACATCTGTTCCCCTCAGTCACTCTCACATAACTGGCTGATGCAATAATCGGGAATTTCTGTAAGTATTGGCGCTGAGGAGAACATGCAAAGCAAAAATCAATACTACCGTCTCGGGAATTCCACACTCTGACACAGAGGGGGAAACATGCAAACATATAATATAAGAAATAGAGTGTCACGGAGCAAGCAAATTGAACCTGGTATCCAATTAAACTTAAACTGGAAGTAAATATGTGTGTATATGTATGTATATGTGCTTAATTTCTGGTGTGGTCAAAAATATATCAATTTTTGACAAATTTATGAACAAAAATCTTGCTGATGCAACTTTTGTAAGTATGTGCAAATCAATCTGAGGAGGCTCTTCCTTTCTGAAAAATTCCCGAGGGCATTTTTCCAAAATTCTTAGGTTAGACTAGGGTTCCACACTAGAGCAAGAAACTCATGTAGGCATGTTGAGCTTGATTTAAGTGTAGCAAATCTGCTGGAGAGAAGCTCTTCCTTTCTCGGGTTTATCCCACCACCAATACAACTACTCGCAGGTGCAACAACTACTGCCATCGTGGAGATCAACGTATAATAAATAACATACATAGTGAGAATGGAGCAAATCGAAAGTTACGAATTGCAATCTTTCCCTCCCAACCGTCGCACGTTCGCCAATCTGAACGAGGCGAACAGGGAGATCGAATACGATGTGGACGTAGGCGATGGGTTTATTCATCCTCACAGAGCGGACCTCTACCTTCAATTCGACGTGGTGAAGAAAGAAAGCGGAGACGCGTTTCTTGCAGCAGCAAACTTGATACTCGTGGACAACTTCGTGCCTCACCTGTTCTCGCAGGTGGAGGTGAGGAAACACAACACCGTCATCGACAGAATAGATTATCCAGGCATCACGTCGACGGCAGTGGGAACGTTGAAATTATCCAAAACGGACGCAGCGTACTACCAGGCCGGGGGATTCGAAGCCGGGACCAAAATATCGACGAAAATTCACACGGTGCTCTTTCCCATGCGTCTGCTGCCTGGTTTCTTCTCGGACTACAAGGAGATCATGTGGAAGGGAGGACTGCGCGTTACGTTTCGAAGAGCGGCCAACGACAACGACGCACTGATGCGATACGCTACTTTAGGTCCGGACGGCACCACGCCGATAGCCAACACTTTACCCGAAGCAGCAAAATGCATCATCCGAAGCATGGAATTGAGAATGCCGGTGGTGGAATACGAAACAAACTACGCCCTCAAGTACAAAGCGGAGATCTTGAAAAGTCCCCAGGTGCCGATTCACTTTCACGGTTACCAGTGCGTGCAAAAGATGGCGTCCGGAAGTCACATGGAATTCGACGTGACGACGCAGTTCAACAACATACAGTTCGACATGCCAGATTTCGTCGTAGTGCTCTTTCAGACCGGGAGGGACAAAAATCAGGAAAAAGATTCCAGCAAATTCGACGACTGCAAGATCAAGAACGTTTATCTCAAGAACGGCAGGAACGAAGTGTTCCCGCGCGAGAATTACAACCTCGACATGACCAAAAACAATTACCTCAAACTTTACGAAGCGTTTTCGGCTTACAAACGCGTGACCGAGGGAAGTGTGGACATGTACTACACGCCCAGCGAGTTCAAAGCACGGAGACCCATGACCGTCATCAACACATCTAAGAGAAAAAAGGTTGTGGTCAACGATCGAACCAACATCAAGGTCGTCTGCGAGTTCCACGATGCCTTGCCCGAGGATACCCTATGCAGTGTCATCCTGATTGCAGAGAAGTCCTTCGCCTACGACGTGAAGAATGAGAGGGTCACAGAGCAGTTTTAACAAGTTTTTAACATCTATTTTCTTGCACAATAAGAAATTTTTAGTACTAGCACAATCAGTTATAATGGCACAATACGAATTTCACTAGTTCAGATCAGTTACAATGTTAATTTCATTAGTTATCAGTTACAATATCTTTTTCATCACTATAGCACGAGACAATCAGAAAATTTGCACAAAAAATTTGTTGTTGTTTTTACACAAGAAAATTAACAATAAAATTCTTTCTTTTTTATCGTTTCAGATGCTGTCGAAACATCAAAAACACATACACACACACACTAGAAAAAAAAGCATGCAACTTTATTTGTAACACACACACATACATTCTCCATCTTCATCAAGAAAATATTAATAATAAACATAATTATTTTTATCTATATCTCACAATAAAACTCTATATCCAAAAATATCACAACATCAAAATAACACTAGAGTCGTTAGTACACGTTGCATGCATTACGGAGGTCCTCTGTAGAGTTTCATGGAAGTTTGGGGGAAAAAAAAAAACACGTGAAACTCTACAGAGGTGCGGTAATCTATAACCGCAGCCGTTAGAAAATCTTTTTACTTTTTTGGTTGGGCACCACGCACCCTGGCGAGGTTATAGGGGCCAGGTATCCTAAAAAACAACAATTATTATTATTTTGTTTGTTTGTTTGTGTTACAATACATACACGCGGGCGTGTGTGTGTGTGTGTGTGTGTGTGTGTGTGTGTGTGTGTGTGTGTGTGTGTGTGTGTGTGTGTGTGTGTGTGGTACATCGTTCCCCCGAGAGAGAGGTTTACGAAGGTCACGATATATATAAACATTTGGGTCCCGGACTTGGAAAATTACGATAAGGTGCACTCATCTTTCAAAAAATAAGAAGATGAGAGAATAAGAGAATAAGAGAATAAGAGGATGAGAAGATGAGAGCGCGCGCGTGTGTATATGCCACATCGTTCCCCCGAGAGAGAGGTTTACGAAGGTCACTATATATAAACATTTTGGTCCCCTTAATTCCAGCACTCCAACTTCATCTCTAATGTTGACGACAATGTTCTAAAAATAGAGAGGAAGAAAAAATAAGAGGATGAAAAGATGAGAGGATGAGGGGATGAGAGGATGAGAAGATGAGAGGTTTACAAAACTCACGATCTACAAACATTTGGTCCTTGAAGGATGAGAAGATGAGAAGATGAGAAGATGAGAGGATGAGAGGATGAGAAGATGAGAAGATGAGAGGTTTACAAAAGTCACGATCTACAAACATTTGGTCCTTGAAGGATGAGAAGATGAGAAGATGAGAAGATGAGAGGATGAGAAGATGAGAAGATGAGAAGATGAGAAGATGAGAGGATGAGAGGATGAGAGCTCATCTTTCACTCATCACTGCCTTTTTGCGCCCGTGAAACATCGTCAGCGTAATAAATGAGGCACGGAACAGGGAGAAAAAGTGAGTTTTTCAAGTTTTTGTGGTCGTTTGGTCAAGAAATCAGAGTTGCAGTCAGAGGTACATATTGACACTACTCACAGGAAAATATGGTTTCAATTTGTGTTTTTTTAATTCTCCTGGTAAGTGCATAATTTTAATGATCGGCACGGTTCGTAATTTCACAATTTTTCAGGTGCCCAATTCCCAGTATGTTCAGTGCTCGAATTGAGCCGGTTTGGCGTACCAGTAGTAAATCAAGATGCCAAAAAGCATACGCGCCCACCAGCTGCAACAATCACATTCAACGCACAGTGTTGCCACACACCTACTTTCCGCCACCTTGTCCCTTCGCCTTCCCACGGTCTCCAGATTGAAGTTGCAAACTACGGCAACATGTAACTGAGACTCCACGTGGAGTAGACGAGCAGAATGACAGCTGCGCCCATTGGCTGAAGGTTGAGTGTGATTGGACGAAAACAACTCGCCCGCTGTTTATCCCCAACCACGTTCGTGGCGGCGGCTTTCTTCAGTTCTTGGACGTTAACGAAGTAAACCCGTGGACTTTATAACTGTTTGTCCTTTCAGCAATGATTTGGTTTGATTTATCAAAATTATTTAAAAAGTTATACGCAAAAATGTACAGTCAAGTGATTTATCCGTTTACTTATCATAACTGCCCATACGCATTTTCAATTCTGATCTAGATTCTTGTGTTCGTGGATTGAAGTGTAAAAACAAACGCTTTAAATTGTTATTTTTGTTTTTTGTCCAGTTGGCGCCACGGGCTGACTTGAGTTTAGATTTGCTGCTAAAACGTACACCTTCCAACAAACGCGATATAACTAAATTTGAACTTGAAAGTGCTAAACACGTGAGTACTGAAAAAAAAGGGTTGCATCAAAAGACAGGTCTGTTCATACGAGCAGTAACTTAATTCCAATTCGGTCTCTGTTTATGTTGACTTCAGCTACGTTAAAGTGCATAAGCTGCTAATTATGCAATTCAGGTGCACATAGAAGAGTAGCTTTATCACCAGCTGTTACGTGTGATGCACTGCATCAATTGAAAAGATTTAAAAGCCCGAAATTACACCTTTAACTATGCCATTTCATGCACAAAAAAATGCATCAAATCAAGTTCTGTATGCATGTCCTAGTTCTAACCAATTCACAATTACACATTACATTATACATTCCTGCGGAAACACAAAATTGCCTTTAGTTTTTGATTTACCCTCGTATATAACCATTTCCTTGGAACGTGTCCTAGTGTGACCAAGTTTACACATTAATTCTAGGTTCCTACGTAAAAGTACTGCGATACAGGTAGTACAGTGGAATCCATGAGTATTACCGTGCGAATTGTCACCATGTTTGTGCAATAAGAGCTTCAAGAATTAAAAGAAAACTCAAAACAAGCAGTTGACAACTTCTGCACCAGCATACATAAAAATCCATCGCTTAAAAACACACTTTGGCACTTCCAAATGTGCCTTTTTTCGGTTTATTTTGCCTTTTTTTAATTTTTAGTGCCTATTTTCCACATTATAAATGCCTTTTTGCCTGCCTATTTTAACGAAAATAAATGCCTGAACTTCCGGGCTCTACTTATGATATACCCTGTATTTTGTATTTCCATAAGTACAGTGTTGCAAACTGCGATTTTCACATTTTTTTCCTATAGAAGTGATTCAGACGGCGTTGGGAAGATATACATGCCTATGTCAGGGGAAAAAAAAAATTGAAGATGGTGTAACGAAAATTTTGGTAGCCAAATAAGAATTAATTTTAGTGATAGTGTATGCCCCTAACGAGGATGAAACTTCAATCAACATTGATCAGTTTTATAAAATACTACAAGGAACTATTGAAGACATAGATGAAGAAGTTATTATCCTAGGAGATATGAATGCCAGAGTGGTAAATAAAACCGAACGCTTGGAAAAAGTAATAGGAAAACATGGAGAAGAAATGATAAATAACAATGGAGAGAGACTATTGGAACTCTGTATAATAAATGATATGATTATCACCAACACTATGTACATACATAAAGACATACACAAATACAGAGAAGAAACAAGTAGAAATGAAAATTCTATAATAGATTACATCATTGTGCGGAGAGATGAAAAAGTTCATAAGAAATGCAAGAGTTAAAAGAGGGCCAGAAATAAACACTGATCATAAACTTCTCATATTAGTATAGTGGTTAAAAGTAAGACACCAAGGAAGAATAGAACGAAGAAAAGGAAAAATGACAACATAAGAGAGAAGAAAGTAGAAGAAAGAGAAGAGGACTTAAAAAACTCTGGAGTAAATAGAAATGGGAGGTAAGAGAAAAGAAACAAAAATGATTGTTTACAAATCAACTTATCAACATTGATACAAGTGAATCCTGGATAATTAATGAAAAACAAAAACAAAACTTACAAACAGTAGAAATGAAATATTTGAGGAGAACAGTGGGAAAGACGAGAAGGGACAAAATCAGAAATCAAACAATCAGAATAACATTAAACACAAAAACCAATATAACCGGATGTTGAGCAAGCACAACTCAGACACCTCAGCAGATGGTCGAATAGGCATCGAATACCTAAACAGGTATGGGAAGCAAGAATGGGAGGATTGGGTGCAAAGAGACCGAAAGGAAGACCACGTAGAACATGGAATGAGGGAATGAAGGACATCCTGATCAGTAGGAACATCTCGTGGAGTGAAGGAAGGAAGTTGACACAAGAGCGTGACACCAATCGGTAGAAGAGGATCAGAACAAGTAAGTAATATTTTAAATAGAAAAATTTATGTCATACAGACACTATTACTCAATCACTGTACAAAATTTAAGAATGGAACGTCAATGGGATCCTGAGCTATGTTAGATTTAGGTTAGGTTAGGTTAGGTAATGCATGATAACATATTTTGATAGAGAAATGCATATAATTCGTAACGAAAAGTCCAACAGAAAAGAAATACAATATTGTTTGAATTAACGTCGTACATGAAGCTGATATTTAAATTCTCACTTGTTAGAAATACGGGATGATTAAAAAATCCGATCCCATAGGCCACTCCGTTATTAGTGAACATAGCGAAAAGTGGAAAAATTGGGAAGTTGTTGGAAATGAGTGAGTTTCGATGTAAAGGGCTTGAATTTTCAACGTGGCATGTTCAGGCTGTACACTGGTACGAGCCTTATTGGTAGCCGAAAATGCCACATGCATGTCCTGGGAATACTGTATACCATCGCAATACCACACAGTAATGGGTAAATTTAGAAGTTGTGGCGATAATTACAGGCGAAGTAAGCAAGGAAATAGTGAATATGGGATGGGCATACCACTTCCTTCCCCAGACCACTACAAAAGGCTAACAGGCAGAAATGAGACTCCGGCTGCATTACGTACTTCAAACACACTGCCAGAGGCATCTCGTGAACGCATACGGTGTATGCTGCGCATGCGTCAATTGTAGGAAAAGGACAGCTTGCTCTGCGACGACATTAATGAGCATTTCTACATTCTAATTTCTTCATATAGGAGAAGTATTTATTTTACACGAGAGCACTGAACTAAGCTTATATTACATTTCTTGGATCTGAAGTGAAAGAAAGTAATAATTCTTTTCCCACAATTGACGTATGCGTCACTTCAGAACCAAGAAATGTAATATAAGCTTAGTTGAGCGCTGTCGTGTAAAATAAATACTTCTCCTATATGAGGAAATTAGAATGTAGAAACGCTCATTAATGTCGTCGCAGAGCAAGCTGTCCTTTTCCCCACAATTAACGCATGCGCAGCATTCACCGCATGCGTTCACGAGACGCCTCTGCACACTGCGCATGTCACACACATTCACGTTTTATTTATGAGAGTTAACATTGAATTAATAAATTTTTTTCCAGCGGCGGCTGGTGACTAGGGATGGACAATATCGGAAATTTGATATCGCAATATTTCGTCAAGAAAATATCGTCACAGACGATACGATACGATATTTTTTTTGCATCGTGATATCAACGTTAGAACATCTTCACGATAGCTATATATAGCCAAATATCGTGACGATATATCGCCGACTCGATATATATCGCTAAATATTGTGACGATATATCGTCTAGTTGATATCCCTGAACGATATTTTTTCAATATCACGATATATCGTCTAGACGATATATGGCCCAACGCTACTGGTTCCTCTGAATTAGGTGAAGGGCCAGGAGGGAAACAATGAGGTAATAAAGATCTATTGTTACACATACTTATTAGAAAATAAGATTTCTAAGAAGCCAGACACTAAATTTTAGTACAACAAAAAGGCCGGGACTCGAACTGGGAACTTCGGTGGAGAGATCGAAGGTTCGGCCACCGATGCGGCGAAACTGATAATAAAGATATTTCCTGCGCGAGCTATGAACCCAGGATTATCAATTCCAAGCAGGCCCGTAGCCAGAAACCAAGTTCATTTTTCTAAAGTTTAACAGGATTAAATGAAGGTAAATCACTGCTTATTTTGGAATTCTCGAAAGTGGTACTACAGCATGTACTTGCTCCATACTATTTTTGATGATAGAATTATTTACATCATAGGCCTACAAGTAAAAACGAACAATATTCACTTCAATCATAGTGTCTACCGTACATTCCACCCCCAGCCGATGCAATAAAACTCCTCTTCGTTCCCAAAACTTGGGAACTGTTGACATTTGACGCAGATGTGGAAGGAATGTGGATGATGACGTCAAAGCCACAGATTTCTGTCAAACCAGAGGCTGCAACAGGGTCTGGGAAGGTACAAATAAAGGCGCTCCCCTCTGAAAGAAATTTCTAAAGTCTAGAACTTGGATTCCCAAACTTTTTCGTTACACAGCGCCTTTAGTATTTCAAGACTTTCCCGTGGCGCCCAAGTCAGAACGTCGACCTAACATTTGCAACGCTCAGTTAGTGCGGTTGGGTTGCTTGCTGTACGTTAAAAATAAACACACGTTTCAAATTCAGAAACATCTTATGTGTAAAAAGTACTAAATAAGCACATATTTAGAAAAATCATATCATTTCTGTGAAAATATAAGAACATTCCGCTGCTTCCCTACAAGCTAGCCACAGATCCCCAGGGTGCTGCGGCGCACACTTTGGGAACAACAGGCCTAGAGAATTTTCTAAATACTTGCTCCTACTTAGACCGGTGTAACGGGGAATTTGGACTCCGTAGAAAAGTGACTGTACAGTCAATTTTCTACGAAGAAAAATGACCGACCTCTTAAGTCGATCTTTTCTACGGGGAATTTGTAGCCTCTCCTAATATAAACAGGATTTAAGGGGCAGTCACTTTTCTACGGGGAAATTGTATCCCCTCTTTTAAGTGAGAATTGAGAGGCAGTCATTTTTCTACGGGGATATTGTACCCCCTGCTTAATTGACTGGAACTGGAAAGGGCAGTCATATTTCTCCGTAGAAAATTGACTGCACAGTCACTTTTCTACGGAGTCCAAATTCCCCGTTACACCGGCTCATAAACAAAATTGAACGAATTTAATACCTGCCGTTCATGTTCTGTGAATTTATCTTTCATCTAGTTGTGAGCCAAATAATATTTGCTGTCTACATTTTCGCTCATCACCTCAAACAAATTAGAATGCAAAATAGTTTTACCTAATGTCAAGGGAGCTGGTGCCAGTACCGGGGGGGGGGGGGCTCAGCCCCCCTGGCCTCTGCCTGGCTACGGGACTGATTCCAAGTCGTCGACGCCTGCGGTAAACGACACGACGTCGACAGCGCGAGAATTCCCATACTTCACCAACGCCACACGACGCTCCCTCTTGCGGTAAACTCGCTTCGAAGTCTGAATCGAGGAAAGCAACGAGACGGCTCCAAAACATGTATTGTCAGTGTTGCCAGGTGCATACTTTCAAACAAGTCGTCTGTTTCGTCGAAAGATCGATGTGCAGAATTCCTTGCAAATTAATAACGATAAAAATACCTTGCGATACTGGCATTAAGGTGTAGCGATGTATACCCTTCAAAGCAGTTTAACTGACTAACTTTAGTCCAGCATTTCAATTCCTTTGCCCTCAGTCCGAAACTCTACTTAAGTACCAATGTTTATGCTTGTGATGGGCGTAACTTGATACCTAACTTTGAGGGGAAGAATCAAAATAGGCCTAATTTTGAGAGGGGACAATTGATTGGTTTTATTTGGTGTTTTAAGTCCACTTTATGCGCACTAAGGCTAATCGGGACTGGACCTACAGTTTAAAGTGGGATCCGAACCACTTGTGCCTCCACCGGGTATCGAACCCGGGACCCCTTTATTAGAGGGGACAATTAAACTGGACCTAATTTTCAGGGAGAAGAATTAAACTTGGGCCTAATATCGAGGGGCCAGAAATAAATTGAACCTAATTTTGAGAGGGGAGAATCAAACTAGGTCTAATTTTGTGGGGCAGAATTAAACAAGGCCTAATTTTGAGGGGCAGAATTAAATTGAACCTAAATTTGAGGGGGCAGAATTAAACTGGGCCTAATTTTGAGGGGACAGAATTAAACTGGAATTAATTTTGGGGTCAGAATTAAACTGGACCTAATTTTGAGGGTCCAGAATTAAAATGGACCTAATTTTGAGAGGCGAGAATAAAACTAGGCCTAATTTTGAGGGATGCAGAATTAAACTAGGCCTAATTTTGAAGGAGCAGAATTAAACTGGACGTAATGTTGAGGGGGCCGAATTAAATTGGGCCTTATTTTGAGGCATGCAGAATTAAACTAGGCCTAATTTTGAGGGGGCAGAATTAAACTGGACCTAATTTTGAGGGGACAATTAAACTGGACCTAATTTTGGGGGCGAGAATTAAACTGGACCTAATTTTGAGGGGCGAGAATTAAATTGGACCTAATTTTGAGAGTGCAGAATCAAACGGCCTAATTTTGAGGGATGCAGAATTAAACTAGGCCTAATTTTGAAGGGACAGAATTAAACTTTACATAATTTTGGGGGCCAGAATTAAACTGGACCTAATTTTGAGGGGCCAGAGTTAAATTGGACCTAATTTTGAGAGGGAGAATCAAGCTAGGCCTAATTTTGAGGGATGCAGAATTAAACTAGGCCTTATTTTGAGGGGGCAGAATTAAACTGGGCCTAATTTTGAGGGGGCAGAATCAAACCTGGGGCTTAACTTTGGGGGAAGAGACTCAAAAAATTTTCCAACCCATAAAAACAGCTTCCAGGATTATTTGCTAAATAACTGACGTTTGCGAAATTACAAATATTACTCTTTTTTCTACTTTGCTCCCCAGGTATCCTAACTTGCAAATTTTAATAAACCCCAAAATTTTGGTGAGCAAGCGGCCCTCCTTGACCCCGTCAAGTTACGCCTATGGTGCTTTTAATGTATTTATTGATTGAATTTGTTATTATGGGCACTTCAGCACTTAGGGGATATGCTCCTTAAGTGAAACAAAATTGAGGACAGACGTATAACAAGTAAATAAAATATCTATGCTAAAAACTTCCTTATTCAATTTTTAAAACTAATTCATTCATCCATTGGAATTTTAGAGCTAAAACTACACTGTCTGTGAAGACTACAATAGCCTTACCTAGTATAAGCTCAGGCTGTAAAGGAGCAGTCAGCACACAGAAGGACAACACAGCCTTACTGAGGTTTATACTGGTCGTACGTCCAGACGGCAGAGCCTCGTTAGCTTCCAACATTGCAGTTACTGGGGTTGACTTTTGGTATCAGAAAGTCTCACCTTACTCCCCTGCTTGTATTCAGTGTCATGATCAGCGAATTGACACTTTATCCAAATGATACAGAAACATGCTTTTTTGAGGAACAGAGACGATGGCGTAGTGGCTAACGTAGTTGTCTTGTAATCAAGGCAGGCCCGTAGCCAGACAGGGGCCAGGGGGGCTGAGCCCGCCTGGAACTGCCATCAGCCCCCCCCCCCCTGGCACAGCCTTCAGCCCCTGGATATTAGGCAAAACTATTTTCTGTAATTTGTTTGCAGTGAAGAGTAAAAATATATACAGCAGATATTATTTTGCTCACAACTTTCGTGAAGGATAAATTCACAGAACATGAACAACAGCTAATATATTTCTTCATCTTATTTATAAGAAGTAGTATACGTAGCGGCAAGTATTTTCAGGATTGTCTTCTCTAGACTCTAGAAGGTTCTTTCACAGGACAGCTTCTTTATCTGTACGTCCGCTGCCCCTGTTGCGACCAGTGGCGAAGCGTCCTATGAGGCCCGGAGGCCGGGCCTACCCTAATATATTTGTCTATAACGGATTATTTTATTACTTATAAATTTCATTAAACGACGCTTAATAAAAGAAAACTGAAATTCTTGGTCTTCCGATAATTACCGCAAGTTTGCAACCCTGCCTGGAACCGTATCTGAGCATTCAGCGAGGCCCGCCTAAGAATGCCTCAGCAGGTCCCATAACAACCTATGTGATTCGTGCGGGAAAGCATAATTTCAGGGGTACGTTCGCCTGTAATGTAACCTGAGAGGCCGGCCTCTATTCTCTCTCTCACCCTTTCTCCCTGACTTCCGAAGAGTGCCGATCGTGTACGAGCGCGTGACGAAGCAGGCGTGGACGTACAGAGCTTGTTGAAGCAGTGTTTCCATGGAAGATTCAGAGCTGTGCCGGGAGCGGAGCACACCCAGCTGCTAACATGTAGCGAAAATGTGTTGCTAACACCTCTAAGCCTGGTCTCCTAACCTATCAAAGTAGGCATGATTAGAATTCTAACTGCAAATAATGCATGCAAGTTGGTTACCAGTGTTAAGTTTGGTGCTTTCAGCTCTTTTGAGGAACAGCTTTTCGCGAAGTGTTAGCTGCTGGATGTGCCCCACACCAATCTCGATTCAGAGAGGGAAAGTATTTTATATTTATATTTAACATACTACTGTTAAAAAAAAACACATCTTCCCCTCCCCCCAAACCCTGTTCCGTCCTGTGCCTACCCTTCCCGAGACAGCACGCTTCGCCACTGGTTGCGACCTACCGTTTAGACAGAAATCTGTGACTTTGATGTCATCATGCAAATTCCCTCTGCATCTGCGTCAAAAGTCGACAGCTCCCATGATTTGGAAACGAAGGGGAGTTTCATTGCTTCCGCCGGAGGTGGAATGTGCTGTAGGCACTATGATTGAATATTGTGCGTTTTTTCTTGTGTGATATAAATATCTGTATCATCAAAAGTAGTAGGGTGTGTAGTGAGGGATGATGTCTGTAGCAGTCAACACTAAAAAAACGCTGTTTAAAAAGATATAGAAAAAAATTAGTATTTGTATGATATTTCTAAAATTCATATAACTTAATGACCCTCCACACATAATTTACCTTCATTTAATACTGTTAAACTTTTGAAAATTGGACTTGGTTTACAAAGCCTATAGATCAATTCTAGCTACGGGCCTGAATCAAGGTGTCCCGAGCTCGACTGCTGGTAGAGGCACATTACATAGTGGTTGAAATTCCACTAAACTACAAGCACATTTCCGACTAACCCATCTGTGCATAAATTCGACTTAAAACATTATTTGGCTAACAAATTTAATGTAACAGTCTGCCACGCAGTCCCAATCCTCTATCTCCTTATTCATGTTTTCTAATTCGTATACCAGGAGCGTATATTCTAGGCTATCTGCGAATCCTGAAGTCTAGAGAATAAAATACAGGAGGAAAATCGATCAGAAATTGTAAATAAAATTATTCATGTATCAGTGAGATGATGATGGTGATTCTGGAGTTGGCAACCTGATTTCTTATGAGTTGGCAACCTGATTTCTTATGAGTTGGCAACCTGGTTCCCTATGAGATGGCAACATGATTTCCTATGAGTTGGCAACCTGGTTTCTTATGAGTTGGCAACCTGGTTTCCTATGAGTTGGCAACCTGGTTCCCTATGAGTTGGCAACATGATTTCCTATGAGTTGGCAACCTGATTACTTATGAGTTGGCAACTTGATTTCCTATGAGTTGGCAACCTGGTTTCCTATGAGTTGGCAACCTGATTTCTTATGAGTTGACAACCTGGTTCCCTATGAGTTGGCAACCTGGTTCCCTATGAGTTGGCAACATGATTTCCTATGAGTTGGCAACCTGGTTTCCTATGAGTTGGCAACCTGATTTCTTATGAGTTGGCAACCTGGTTCCCTATGAGTTGGCAACATGATTTCCTATGAGTTGGCAACCTGGTTTCTTATGAGTTGGCAACCTGATTTTCTATGAGTTGGCAACCTGATTTCTTATGAGTTGGCAACCTGGTTTCCTATGAGTTGGCAACCTGATTCCCTATGAGTTGGCAACATGATTTCCTATGAGTTGGCAACCTGGTTTCCTATGAGTTGGCAACCTGGTTCCCTATGAGTTGGCAACATGATTTCCTATGAGTTGGCAACCTGATTTCTTATGAGTTGGCAACATGATTTCCTATGAGTTGGCAACCTGGTTCCCTATGAGTTGGCAACCTGGTTCCCTATGAGTTGGCAACATGATTTCCTATGAGTTGGCAACCTGGTTTCTTATGAGTTGGCAACCTGGTTTCTTATGAGTTGGCAACCTGATTTCCTATGAGTTGGCAACCTGATTTCTTAGGAGTTGGTAAACTTATTTCTATTCATAGCCTACGACCACGTGACATAGTGAGATAGCTCAGACCTTGGACTCAGTATACGCCACTTATACGCTTTCAACAAGTGATTCCACATTTATGAACCACCCTGTATAATACTTACTGTATGGCTCCAAGTCCCAAAATTCCGAAATTATTCTTCGAGATGGATAAATGTACCAGACTGTAATGAAAATTAATAAAACACTAAGGAAATATTACTAATATTACTATTAAAAATGCATAATGTAACGTTTATAAACATTAAATGTTCAGATTGGAAATCATAAGCGTTGAAAATTCAGCATTAAAGAAGGTTTCTGTCAGTTCATGAGTTCCAGATGAATTTATTCTGTATTGCTTGATTGCACGCTTGCCTTCTGTATCTCTCTATACTTTTCTCTTTCTCTTTTCTTACTTATGTCTCTCTCTCTCTCTCCATTTTTCTTAACTTCTCTCTATCCATTTCTGGCTTTTGTCTTTTATCCACTTGTCCCCCTTCTTTATTAATAATTTCTCTCTTATATCTGGCTTTCTCTCTCCTTATTTCTTTCCTTCGCTCTCTCTCTCTCTCTCATTCTAACCAACTTTCCTGTTTCTCTTTGTTTGATTCATATATATTCTTTTCTCTTTATCCTCATATTACTTTTACGTTGTATCAGTCCTTCTCTTGTTTCCATATCTTTAATTTCCTTTCTCTCTCTTTTCCCCACCTGTTTCCTTCAATATTCTCTCTCTCTCTCTCTCTCTATATATATATCTTGCTTTCCCTTTCTTTTTTGCATCTCTTATTTCTCTCTCTCTCTCTTGTTATCGATGTCTTTCTCTTGTTCTCTCTGTCTTCTCTCTCTCCTCTTCTATGTAATTTTATCTTTGTTTCTCTCTTTCTTTCTCTCTCTCGTTCCCCCTATGTCTTTCCATCTTCTCCGCTCTCTCTCACTCATGTCCAGGCCGGGATTCGAACCCGGGACCCTTGAAGTTGTACTCGCTGAAAGAAAGAAAGAGAAAGAAGAAGAAAACAAGGGAAAAGATATAGAAAGAAGAAGAAAACAAGGGAAAGAGATAGAGAAATAGAGAAAGAAGAAGAAAAAGGGAAGGAGATAGAAAAAGAGAAGAAGAAAACAAGGGAAAGAGAAAAAGAGAGAAAGAAGAATGAAACAAGGGAAAGAGATAGAAAAAGAAGAAGAAAACAAAGGAAAGATATGGAGAAAGAGAGAGAAAGAAGAAGAAAAAGGGAAAGAGAAAAAGAGAAGAAGAAAACAAGGAAAGAGAAAAAGAGAGAAAGAAGAATAAAACAATGGAAAGAGATAGAGAAAGAAGAAGAAAACAAGGGAAAGATATGGAGAAAGAGAGGGAAAGAAGAATAGAACAAGGGAAAGAGAGAGAAAGAAGAAGAAAACAAGGGAAGGAGATAGAGAAAGAGAGAGAAAGAAGAAGAAAACAAGGGAAAGAGATGGAAAAAGAGAGAGAAAGAAGAAGAAAACAAGGGAAAGAGATGGAGAAAGAGAGAGAAAGAAGAAGAAAACAAGGGAAAGAGATGGAGAAAGAGAGAGAAGGAAGAATAAAACAAGGGAAAGAGAGAGAAAGAAGAAGAAAACAAGGGAAGGAGAGAGAGATAGAGAGAGAAAGAAGAAGAAAACAAGGGAAAGAGATGGAGAAAGAGAGAGAAAGAAGAAAACAAGGGAAAGAGATGGAGAAAGAGAGAGAAAGAAGAAGAAAAAGGGAAAGAGAAAAAGAGAAGAAGAAAACAAGGAAAGAGAAAAGAGAGAAAGAAGAATAAAACAAGGGAAAGAAATAGAGAAAGAAGAAGAAAACAAAGGAAAGATATGGAGAAAGAGAGGGAAAGAAGAATAAAACAAGGGAAAGAGATGGAGAAAGAGAGAGAAAGATGAATAAAACAAGGGAAAGAGAGAGAAAGAAGAAGAAAACAAGGGAAGGAGATAGAGAAAGAGAGAGAAAGAAGAAGAAAACAAGGGAAAGAGATGGAGAAAGAGAGAGAAAGAAGAAGAAAACAAGGGAGAGAGAGAGAGAGAGAGATATGTGCTCACTGTTGAACCAAGTGGAGCACTTGAAAGTCATTTTTGCCGTTTGAATGTCTCTGACTTTTACCTTATCTTATCAATGACACTTTCATATTTGATGAACCATGAGCATCACCACGCTCCAACCGCCTTCATCTTCCAGTTAATCATTGATAAAAGAGGCTGGGCGAGCCCAAGAACTTATATATACAGGTACGTACATTAGCGGGCAAAATCCCGCCTGAAATCACGTAATTTGCGAATCGAACCCGCATATAAGTCAAACAGCCTATCAACTGGACTGGACCTTCGTGGTTTCCTTGATTTTTAGGACGTTAGGAACAGTTTCTGTCCAGCCAAACGCGAGGCCCCTTAACTGCTCCTCCCCCACCGACCCTTCTCTGATGTGAGCTTGGGAGAGATAGGTCTGTACGCTGTATTGTCGCAGGACGAGAAGAAAACATAGCATTACGCTTATGGGAGTATTATTTTTATTTGTTTTCTGTTGGGAATGCCAAACTTCCGACGGCGTAGAAAAAAACATGAACGGAAAGAGGAAACGAAGATTTGATTTGTCGTAGGAAAAAATCGAAAACCAGCCGTAACTTGAAGTTGTTGCATTTTTGTCTCCATGACAACGTTCGTATTGATCATATGTTCCAAACATGGTGTCCCGAGTGGCGTGCACAAGGGGGGGGGTTGGTGGGGGGGTCATAACCCCCCTTTGGCCCAGTATTCCTGAAAAAAGAACGTCAAAGGTAGGAAAAGATGGCAGAATTAGAGCTGACTACCAGAAAAAATATACAAAACCCCTCCCTTTCGAAAATCCTGGGCACGCCGCTGTGTCCAGCTTAATAATCAACTTGAAAAATTCGCTTCCACTTTCAACATGGGGAGAAATTCATACTCTCTTGTATGGTATCTTTCTTGTAGCAGTGCCCTGAAATAAATACAAGGCTGGTGGGAAACTCTCACCCTTCACCTTAATCGGGAAAATGCGATAAACCGTCGATCCTGGCAACCCTGCCCGTCCCTCTGCTCCACGAGCGAAACGTCACTTCCGCTGGCCGTGGCCGAGAGAGCGACGGTTTCGGCGGGAACCTTGTTGCCTGGCAACGCGCGCCGCTTCCCTCCAATACGAAGATTCCCGACGGACACCCACGCGGCGGGTTTGTATAAAACCGTTCGTGCGGTGGCGTTCCCGAGCAGCAGGCGTGCGAACTCCAAAAACGGGCGAACACACCGAGCGAAGAACTCGGCTCCTGCCTCCACACGTGTTCTCGCTCGCCGCGCAACGAAACTCAGGAACTTGTGTTCAAGAAGAAAGAAAAGTGTGAACGTGGTGTAGTGTTTACGGTGAGCCTTGGCGGTGTTGTGTTGACGCTGGATATCTTCTACTTTTCCCTACGAACGCAGCAATAGACACCGTCTTCTTGGATCCCACAAGGAGAAACCAGTAAGTACTATTTGCATTTACCTATTTCTATTTTTACGTAGTTTGTCTATTTCTGCAATTACTCGTAACGATAAGAACGAATTCATTAGCTCGTAGGCGTAACTTTCCGGGGGCAAAGAGGCACTGCCCCCCCCCCAATGTGCAGGTTTATTGAAATTTACAAGTACTTTTGTTAAACTCCTTGGACCAAAGAAACAAAGTACAAGTAATTGTTATGTTTTCGCAAATTTAACAGTTTAGCAAAATTGTCCTGGACACCATTTTTATGAGATAGGCAACTTCTTGATTTTGCCCCAAAGTTCGATTCTGCTTACACAACAATAATGCTAAATTAAATATCGTCCTTGCTATCAGAATTATAATATCGACAGTAATTAGAGCTATGAGGGCTAAATCAAACCTCATTACGAAAGATTCTGCCCATCTCATCAATCAATCACATGTCGTGAATCCTCCTAAGAACAGCAGCAGAAGACAACACTTAATTAATGTACCTGACAATATACATCCTAATAACATCCACCGTCACTATATTATTTTCCATATGTAAATACATATTTATGTATGAAGCTGAAATCAGTTACATTTGTATTATCATTGCACATCATGGAATATAGACTCGAAAAATTCAGTTTTTATTTTTCATATTTTTGCATATATTAGGTTTTGGTTCATATTTTACATATTTGAGTTATTTTTGTACATATTACTTCCATATTTCAGAACATTTCTCAACATATACTACATATTCGCACAATAACTGCATGTCCCCGAAAGAGTTGGATGAATTTCTTGCGAGTAACTGACAAATTTGAAATACACTCCCATTCATTCTTGCGATATTGGTGCGGTGCGGTGCGGTATTATATCATAATCGATATGGAGTGTCATGCTTATATTTGACTCCAATCTGTTATATTCTGTAGACAACATCTTTAACAATTAACTTCGTATACATAATAACAAGAACAAGCTTCGGCAACTGTCGCTCGAAATTTTAGTCCATATAAATACATCTACATCTTAAGAGACAACAGAAGTGAATACACGTTCTAATACTTACAACAAAATTTTGTTATTCATTCTTTTGGAAACAGAAAAGGAAAACACATTTTGTGTTATTTTACAATTAATGCGAGTGTAAGCTTGTGAAGTGTCTTATATTATTAAGAATGTAATTTTTGACAATTGTAAATCCATATTTAGCTCCATCTTTTGGTGAAAATATCTAAATACTTATTTACATATTTTTACTACATATCAATCCGTTCGCTGCTTATTATATACCTTAACTTGTTATATACATGGATGAACTGGTGACAGGACGAAGTGATTTATCCAAAATTTTTGTGAACCCCTAAATTTTTACAGCTATTTTTTTTTTTTTGTAATTTTTGATGCTCAATTTTACCAATATAGCACTTACAGTCGGCTAAACCCTATATCCAAGATTGATATGATTTGCTTTATTTTACTTCGCTTCTTATGCCACTCTTGGCTAATTTACGAAGATTGGGATGAGTGATGATATGATGAATGGACGCTCACAAACATGCCCAGGCCAGGATTCGAACCAGGGACGCGATGTGCTAACCACTCCGCCACGGCTACATCCAACCAACGCTGGTTTCGTAACATGTTACATTGAATATTGAACCACAGAGGCCTGTTGTACGACGCTATTTCTTCGTTTCTATCTTTAACAGCGACGACGAGGATTAATGACGATTAAAACAAAGCCCACAAAAACGACGACCAAAGACCAACCGGGGCTTGGGGGGGCTCGAGCCCCCCCAATGTTAACGATGTGGGGGCAGAGCCCCCCAAATAATTTTGCTTAAGAGGATCTAATGTATTATTTTGCTTCTCTTGTAAAGTTTACTCTGAATTGTGCCAAATGAATTTAACGTTAAATACACATTTGAAATGTTATAGACCATCATCTTTGGGGGGCTGAGACCGCTAAACCATCAACTTTGGGGGGGGGGCTATGACCAGAGACAGCAAAACACATGACTTCTAAGTATATAATTATGAGTATTGTTAACATTTTTACTAAAAAGAGACGTTCGGGCTACAAATGGTTCTCACATGACATTCAGAACGAGATCATTGATATATTAGGGAGATCTGTTTTGCGCTGCGTGGTAGCAGATATTAAAAGTCGGGAATATTTTGCTATTATGGTTGACGCAACTTGTGACATATCCATCCGTGGACAATTGACATTTTGCATTCGAACTGTAAATGAAAATGTTAATATTTTTGAGGAATTCATGGGCTTTTACGAGATTCCGAACCCTGAGGCCAAAACTTAAAAAAGGGAGGGAGTGAGTCATTCATTAATTTATTTCAGTGATCAGAGCCCTCCAATAATTCTGACAAGGGTAGGATTCGAACCCACAGCCTTCAAAATCAGTTCTTCTCCGCTATGTATGGTGCTTTTCACACCGCTTTTGCTTCTCCGATAAAATGGTGATCAATTTTCCATTTTTTTCCCTATTGGGTGTCCATTTTCTCCCACTTTCAAATACGGTTTTTTGTTATTAAAAACACTTCAGGAAATTTCCATATCTGTATATCTAGGACGCCATTTAATTATATGTTCAGTAGATAATACATTCCCAAATTATGCTGTGCAATGTGTCTTCACCGCAAAAGATCCTGGGAACCCTCTTGTCAAATCGCGCCAGTAAGTATGAATAATGATTAGATGAAATCACTAGCGTAAACAATTTTTTTTTCGGAGGGAGTTTGAATTGTACTATAAACCTTTTTACTATACTATAAACCTTTGTAAACGTGGATGTTCTAGGAGGTGGTCGTAATTTGTTAAAATGTTAATCGGGGATCATATGGACATGTTAAAGTTACAGTGGTGTAAGTCACTTTTTTTTAAAAAAAAAAAAAAGACTTAGACACAGAAACCAGATCTATATAAGTCAATCTGTTAACAGAAAATATTCATTCAACTGCCAACATACGACAGTAATATCGGGTTCGAGTCCAGACATGCACTTTCCTGACCGTTGATATTCCAATGGTTAACATATAAATCCTTTTATCAATTGAAGAGGTTGTGGCGAGATGAAACCACATTATTTATCATCAAAAAACATTTCAAAATGAAATTACTTGAAAGTCAATTAGAAACATTATTGAAACAGACACCAAGTACAGTGGGGATCCATGAGTATTATCATGCAAATTGTCCATGACTATTTTCATTAAGTTTTCTTTTACGTTCTCTGTGTTTTTAAGCGATGGATTTTTATGTATGCTGGTGAAAAAGTTGTCAACAGCTTGTTTTGAGTTTTCTCTTAATTCTCGAAGTTCTTATTGAGTCAAATAAAGTCCACGAACATGGTGATGGACAATTTGCACGAATATGGTGATGGACAATTTGCACGGTAATACTCATGGATCTCACTGTACAAGTAGCAGAATACATTTCGAATGTACACCCATAATATTGTGAAATATGGCTCGACATTTTCTCGTCCCGACAGATTCAATTGTCTCCTTCCTGGTACCATACTCCATATCAAACTGCTTGCTCTGTTGTAGACAATAAATACAATCAATTGTGTTGTAGGTTTGATTCTCAGCCATGGTCGCGTACAAGGGAAGGGGTAAACGGGTTCGAACCCCTACCATTGATTTATTAAACATTTTGCATTAATTACATAATCAAATAAACACTTAATCATTTCATTATATGTTTTTGGAAAAAATTTGAAGTTTAATATATATGGATAATTTCTAATGGAAGGTCACATGTTTTTCACTTTCAATATTATTTTCTTCATAACCTAAGTATGTTCGAGAATTTGTTATTGAGAAAATATGCTGTAATTGGCAATAACTAATTGTATATATTCTCAGTGAAAATGCAGACATATTTCGATAGATTTCGTCAAAAAATGAATATATACATATGAATGCGTTCCTACAAAGGTAAAAAAAAAAAAAGGTAAAGTGTTTCCCTGTGCAAAGCACCACGCCATGAAGGCGTATAGGGGGTGTGGGGGTAACGCCCCACACTTTCTTGATCCGGTCGTGAGTGGGGGTGATGTGATCAGCATCACGCCCCTGACCGCCTTTACCCCCCAGGGTTTCCCCCAGGTACCCATGTTATTCGACGCTGGGTGGGCGCCGGGGCCGCTTCCACCGTTAGAAAAGTTCCCGGATTTGAACCGGCCGGGGATCGAACCCGGGACCTTGAGCATGGTAGTCAGACGCGTTACCGACTTTTTTTTTTTTTTTTTTTTTTTTTTTATAAAAAGGAAATACCCCCTACACGGAGGTATCCCTCACCATACACTCTTTTTCTTACTTTTACACTTTTCAATTCTTACATTTTTCTTTCTTTCTTATCAACTGGACGAACACAAATACCCATGCCTTACCCGGGACTCGAACCCAGAACCCCTGGCGTTGTAGCGCGCTCTGCTAACCACTTCGCCACGGAGGTCGACAATCGACTGAGCCACCGCGGCCACTACAATAAACATATTGAATAATAATAATAATATTAATAATAATTGTTGTTAGTAGGTGCACATTGATATACACAATGAGATTGTTTAAAATGAAATATATTATTCATTAATTTAAACTGTTTAATAATAATAATTATTAGTAACCCTTTTACAATTAATTACAATATAATGATTTACATCGAGCAGTAATTACTACTATCATTATTAAAGGTCCATTAAGTATTAACATTTTCCTATCCTTGGGCTTGATTTGATTTGATTTTTGGTATTTAGCGTCGCTTTTTTGCCACCTTTAGCTAATCGCGACGATGAAGGTGTGGTGGTCAGATGTTATTGATGAATGGACACTAAGAGATAACACCCATGGCCTGGCCGGGATTCGAACCTGGAAACCTTGGTAACCATGGAGTTGGTTTGCAAAATTATGTGGTTGGGCCTCTGTGCACAAAGTGAACTAAACCAGAATACAGGAATCGTTTCCAAAGTAAGTTATGTATTGCTACTATTGGAAACCAGCGTGAAATGAATGTATCTGCTTCTCACTAGCTTGTGTGCACGAAAAGAACACTTCAAGGAAACAAATTTTGAAAACATGGGAGGTGCATCATTTGTCCTGTATGCAAGAAATCCCTTAGGAAGTCAGATTTTTATGGTTTTGGATCCGATTTAAAACTGAAGCTTCCGCCTCCCCCATTAGCCTTCGTCCACAAAATTTAGTTTTGTACAGGCACTAGAATTAATAAACGGGTTATCTTGCTTATAATTAGGGAAGGGATGATCGGGAAAGGTTCTGAAAATGTTTTCAGAAAGGTTTAAAAAAAAGGTGCTGATAAAATGCCTTCATTCAATGCTCTCTTTTCCTGCGCCTCCTGTATATAATGAGCGCGGACCGCGAAGAGAACTGTGGTTGCGCGCGGACCGCGTAGAGAACTGTGGTTCTGCCGAATAGGTTTTGTTGAAGTTTGTGTTTTCTCTCACGGGTTTTCCAACATTATCTTGGGAACTATTGAGGTTGCAATGTTTATATTATACCATTTTAGAGCTCTTGTTCTGCTCTACCAAATGAGACTATATGATTTTATATAGCTGCTCAAGAAGAGTGAATATAATTTATTTTTCTGTCCAATTCCTTAACAAAACATGAAAGAAAAGGAAGGAAATAGGTGCTGAAGCATCGAATAGGGGTTAAAAATGGGATAAATGTGCTAATCTTACGAAAAGGTGCAACAAAGTGTGTTCATTTCACTTGATTTCATGTCCTAAAATACATATCTCCAACTATAGGTGTGAAAACAGCTATATTTTTGGAAAGGTGCTACACCTCAAAATCCGTTCCCTTCACTGTAAAAAATGTTGGTGTTAAAACGACACACAGTGTGGTCCCTGGAGATGTACACCACATTTTGGTCAACGTTTAATCTCACTGGTGTTGAAATAACACAGACAAATGGTTGCAATGAACACCTTTTTGACACCACTGAGCTTAAATGTTAACCAAAATGTGGTGTAGACCTCCAGGTCTTTAACACCAACATTTTTTACAGTGTACTTACAATCATCAAGCACTTTCAGTAGTGATTGTAGATCAAACACTCCTGTACGTCATGAACATAGTCATACATGTCGCTCAGATATTTTTCAGGTCACACGTAATAATCCGTAACGAATCGTAACTACAGTTCCGCAAAAATCTTAACCGACCTGTCCGGTGTAGCGGATAGAGGGGATTGACCCGAAACATCCTGTGCACAGGCACAAATGTTTGTCATTCATCCTCGTAATCATCATCATTATCCTTCACCATTGTCAGGTTAATCTAGTACAAAATAAAATATTTTGTAAAGTACAAATTACAATTTTTATTCTCCACGAAAGTGAAAAAATTTTACTTCGATGTGACGTCATAATATGTAAACATAATAGGTACAGTGTATGTGGGCAAGCGAGTTGAGTGGTCGAGTCACGATCATGCCACGCAAGGTTTCAGGTTCAAGTTCCGGCCTTTATCCACCTTTATCCAATCATCAGTCATACTCATCGTCGCGATAACAACTAGAAATAAAAAAATAATAATATCGGTCCCGCATTCAAGTTTCAACATTAAACTATCGATTATTATAATTTAGACAATAGTTTTGTGTCCCGTATGCCAAAGAATAATAATAAAATATTTTATTGTTAATATTATGCTGTTAAGAATTACCTGAAAGCCAAAATATAGTAGCACTACGTCAGTTACAACAATAATATAAAATAAATATCGTTCTTGTTTATGGGCAGATAACGTTAGCTCATGATTTAAATTAATAATTTTGTCGCATGATCTCCAGATTTTCTAATTTACTTGAATTTGGAATAAGAATCAGGTATGTTTATTATGAATTATATCATCTTCATCTAATGCTGATGACTTTTAGTAAAAATTACGTGACAATAGTATTACAAGACTATGATGATTAAAATGCTTTAATTTCAAAAATTTTAGCGCATATCATAGGTTCAGAAATATAAAAGAGATATATAATTTGTTTAAATTTAATATATATTGGAGTAACAGTAGTTTTGTTGCGAAATTCAGTACGAAATTTTATCACTTGCTAAACTTAATTTTACAAGCTGATGGCAATTTTGCAAGGTGACGTAACCAAAATTATTTTTGAAACTTTGGTGCTGTAAGAAAATGACCCAACCTTTATCCAGCTCTGCATGAATTCCTCAAGGACTGTGGAGAGGGTCAGAGGAGAGCTGGCACAGTTTTTTGTTTTCCAATCCCACCTATGACTAGCCACAGTGTACTTTTATAGGAGGAAAATAGTCGAGGGCTAGCATTTTTTTTTTTTCGAGTTTCAATCGCCGATAACGCAATGTTATGTAAGCGAAAGGAAAGGCTATTTTTTGTTCCTGGTATTTGGTTTTCTCCATGCATTTTTGGTATCTACGCATAAAGTACTTGTAATACTAATAAGTGATGGTGATTTTCATATGTTTCAGAAGTTCGAATAATCGAGCAAAAAGTTGTTAGTCATCGTTATACACACCACACAATGAACTTGATTTTCCTGTTGCTTTTTACCCACGCGATGAGAACAGGATTTATTGATTGATTTGGTGTTTTTGAGTCCACTTTATGCACAGTAAGGCAAATCGGGACTGGACCTACAGTTTAAAGTGGGATCCGAACCACTATGTGGCTCCACCGGGTATCGAACCCGCGACTCATTGATTACAAGGCAACGACGATGCCACTGCGCCATCGGGGAGGCCCCGCCATGAGAACAGGAAAATGTGTTTTCTCATTCTCTGGCAAGCTTTAACTACTAGGCAAGTCTACGCGTAAACAACCATAGTCTACATTCTACACGTAGACTATTTTATAGACGTAGATTACGTAATCTATGTAAAGAACATGGCGAAAGGTGATAACTTAGCAAAGGGCGCCGTGGAATCAAAAGAAAATTATACTGCGTATCAGTTGCTGATGTGTGAAGGGAACTTTTCATACTCTTTCATCCAAATTCGAACAATTTCTCATCTAGGAAGAAACCTAATATAGGAAATATTCTAGTGTTTTATGGGAAAATACCACTCTTGCCTCACGACTGCCATCTGTTGTTGTTTTTGTATACTACTTAACTTCTTCCATAGTTGATAATAGAAGAGAAAAGAAATTTTGTTGTAAACAGGATTCTTTTCATTTCGTTAGGAACCAATATAGTTGAAAATGTCACTTTCGTTTCATCAAAGCCTTGAAAATTAATTTTAATGCACTTTAGATTGTCTACGTAGTCTATGTAAACTACAACCCAATGTAATGTACGCGAGGATTACGTGTAGATAACGCATGTAGACGTAAACTTATAGTCTACTGCACATCACTAGTACCAAGTCAACTGTAGAAAAAGGCGGACACTACAATAGTAGTCGCTGTCACATACTCCCTATAGGGTCGTCAGGTACATTACGTGTAATATAATTACATTTTTAGAGAGCATTTACAGCTCAAATACATTAAAATTGTAAAATTAAATTGTTTTCTCCTATTCTTCCACCCATATATAAAGTATTAATGCTTCTTTTTCTGGCACGCTTTACGTGTCGGAAACAATTTCGTTCTCACTCATGTCGCCATAAATAGAATCCTTTTGCACGGTGGGCCATCTGTTGATAACAATTTTAAACTTATCAATGATCGTGCTCATCGTGCTTTTATTAACATCTCGACTAATTCTTCTTAACTTTCGCCCCCCGCGAAAAGGAACTGGAAAGAAAGAAAAAGGAGCGAAAAAAACATTGTTTAACTTAAGCTTTTTTCTCCCACTCCAGTTCAATGCCCCTAACCTTGGCACGCGGTGCATTCTGGGTGCGTGCTGTAGTACCTTCCCAGTCGGGATGACGTAATTCTCTCTCTCTCTCGAGCTCCATTATGGAAATTTCAAACGTCCGGGGTTTACTCATGCTTAATTTGTATTTGTCTTCATTATTCACCCAGGCAAAATAAAAACAGAAGAGAACAAAACCTTTGCTGTTTAGTTATAAGAGACGCCGTGTGTTTACAAAGCGAGAGAGAAACCTATTGTCGTGTTTGGAGTGGCTTGTGGCTGGTTTTGACTTCCCGTATCTGTTTTCGTAAATCAAAAGGGTTGCTGAAGGCATGCCACTGCATTCGTGCTAATGCATATACAGTGTACGTTATTATCCCCGCCCCCCAACCCATCACATTGTTGCTGGCTTATCAGCTGCTATGGATAATCAGTTCGAATGGGGTCTTTTTCCAGTGACAACACTAGAGGGAAGCACACCTTGCAATCAGTGTATTCGGGTTTGTTTTTCACTGAGCGGGTTCTCATACCCCTATAAACTATAAGCCCAGACTCGATTAGTCTTTCTGTGCATAAAGTGGACTTAGTAACAGACTCAAACTCAGATTTCCCCCCTCCCTCCGTCTCATCGTGCTTGGTACCACGGTTTAAACTTGTTTTTACATATATTTTAGAAAAATATATATACATGTTGGATGTTTATGTTATTTTAAGGAAAATATCCTCCCTCTCAAAGGTTTGATAGCGCGGTCCACGTTATCATTCCCCATTGTGGGTACCCTCGTCTTAAATCGCATATACTAATATGGCTGGTCGTAGAGTAAGATTATTTCCATAACATCCCTGACTTGTGCATTTGCAGCTTGGGAGCGAGTCACAACTTCCGAAGCAGCCAATCAACAAGCGAGCTACTGAAGTCATTCCAACCCTGCACCAATCGCGGACCCTCTTCCTCACGCTCCTCGCTGTCGGTAGGCTCACTAGCTAGACTCGCGCAGTTCCGAAAATAATCTGACTCTACCATGGTCTTGTAGATATTGACGCGAGCCTTCCATCACAGCCCTAGGTATCTGAAGATGCAGTATAGTCCTCTTATAGCCTTTAATTGTCTTTGTGCGGAAGTTCCTTGACGTGTTGATTTTCGTTCATTTTACTTAATTTTTCTGCCACTTTTGGCTAATGGTGAAGATGAGGATGAGTGATGATATTTATTCATTTCCCTTCAACAGAGACAAGTCTCCGATTACAGAATGTAGTATTATAATGTTACATTTACATTTACAACGTGTACACACTTACCCACTCTCCCTTAATTTAACATCCCTCCCTCCTGTCTCCTTTACACACATACATAAACATAGACACATAATACATTATATATACACACACACATGTATACAGAGCATTCCCTGACATTTGCTACGAGACTCGGCGGCAAGCGGCCCGGCGTCAGCGCTTGTCTTTTCCGGTGAACGGGTCTGCGACAGTCGCTAGAGTCGGCTATTAAAATTACAGTTTTCATATTGTGTACTAACCTTGACTACAGAAGATGTTGAAATGATGTCCCTCTGCTGCAACACATTCCTGGCATCTCCGAAGGAAATTGTCATTTACACGTGCAAGTTCGTCTACTGTAATTCTCCGATTTCTCGTACAATACTCTCTTTTAACTCACGGATGGTGTGCGGATTGTCTTTGTATACTTTATTTTTTAGATTTCCCCATTTTTCTTTCCACTTTTATTCAGAACTGACCCTGTTACTCGAAACTTTTTTACGAGGTTTAATATAGTGGTCCCATGTGGAACAGGAACACCAGGAAATTTCGTTGCAAAACGTCGTCGCACTTCTCCACAATTTCTCTTTCCGAAGTAACACTCGACAAGATAAATCCTTTGTTGTAATGTAAACTTTTGTGGTGCCATATTAAGCCACAATCTTCAACACACCGACACGACACAACAAAACTTCCGAGGGAGGATTATACTGGCGTCAGTCTGCAACGTCAACAGAAGGGGAAAGAGAGCGAAGGCAGGGAGAGCGAAAAAAACGCTGCAGCGTGCGACTATCGCGGACTCGTTCACTGGGAACGACAAGCGCTGACGCCGGGCCGCTTGCCGCCGAGTCTCGTAGCTAATGTCAGGGAATGCTCTGTATATATATATATATATATATATATATATATATATATATATATATATATATATATATATATATATATATATATATATATATATATATATATATATATATATATATATACCACACACACACCCACACACATACATCTTGGTGACAGAACAGCTTTACCACTTTAACAAGAAACATTTTCAAATATTTATGCATTTCACCTGAATCTCACAAAACACGTATCGCAAACACTAGTACAAACTATTATTACAAAAACTTCAGAGTGACAAATCCAATCCTTATAATAAATCCATTATTTAGGAATAATACCCCTATAACATATTCATAAATTCATATTATGATATTGATGAAGGGACACTCACAAAGAACACACATGACCAGGCTGGGATTCGAACCTGGAGTCTCTGGTGTCGCAGCGCGCTATGCTAGCCACTTCGTCACGTAGATCGGCACCTCGACACGTTGTCTAATGCTTAGACTTGGTCTAGGGCCAGGACGCGAAGAGACACTCGGCTCAAATCACAAACTTTATATTTGTTTCAGTGCGATGTAATAACTGATTCTACAGGGTGTTCCGTAAGTCTGGACCCATCGGAGTTTTGAACAGGATGGCGCCCCTCCGCACCTTGACACACAATTTCCCTCATATTGAACTGTACACCGAGGATGAACGAAGTAGCATCCAAGGAACCCAGATCTCCCTTCTCTCAATTTGGATTTTTTGGGGCCACCTAAAAGCAGAGGAAGGTCAAAATTCAGAGCATTCTCTTTCTTAAAGAACGCACTGTATAGGTGTGTCAGCAAATTTCTGCAACTGTGATGCATAAAGTGTTACTAGAAGGACTAAGCTGGTTTCAACTGTGAATGCGATACAATGGCGGACACTTTGAACAAACTTCATAATTGTTCGTGTTTTTTCTCCTACGGGTTCAGACTTATGTGATACACTGCATGTAGATTTCAATGTGTAGTTTCCCTCAGCACATCTAAAATATTTGTCGGAATTTAACATAATATAATATTTCTAAGAACGAAGAAAGGCACAAACTTTTTACTACGATGAAGATTTGAAATTACCAGGCACGAAGTTGGCGCCATCTATTGTGCTTCTGCTTATTGCAAGTGGTAATTGGTATCATTCGTAGTTGGCGGAACTCAACTCGCGAATTTCGTGAGGTGGAAAGAAATTAAATAAAAATTTCGCACGAATGTAGATAAACATTTTGCCTAATGTCGCATTATTCTGCAAAAATTTCTGCAATGACTGAACTTGAAACCATCCAAATGGAAACTGGTCACGCTCTGTGTAGAATAAGCGGGTAACTCAAGTACGAACATAGGCGTAACTTGCCCCCCCCCAAATGTTTGGGTTTATTAAAATTAACAAGTTAAGGAACCTGAGGAGCAAATTAAAAAAGAAGAAGTAATATTTGCAATTTCGCAAACGTCAGTTATTTGGCAAATAATCCTGGACAATGTTTTTATCCGATGGAAAACTTTTCGAGTCTCTTCCCACAAAATTAGGCCAAAGTTTGATTCTACCCCCTCAAAATTAGGCCTAATTTAATTCTACCCCCTCAAAATTATACCCAACTTTGATTTTACCCCCACAAAATTAGGCTCAATTTAATTCTGCATCCTGAAAATTAGGCCTAATTTAATTCTGCTCCCTCAAAATTAGTTTAATTCTGCCCCCTCAAAACTAGGCCTAATTTAATTCTACCCACTCAAAATTAGGCCCAAGTTTGTTCTACCCCCACAAAATTAAGCTCAATTTAATTCTGCACCCTGAAAATTAGGCCTAGCGTAATTCTGCTCCCTGAAAATTAGGCCCAATTTAATTGTGCTCCCTCAAAATTAGGCCTAATGTAATTCTGTTCCCTCAAAATTAGGCCTAAAATAATTCTACCGCCCTCAATATTAGGCCAAAATTTGATTCTACCCCCACAAAATTAATTTAATTCTGCACCCTGAAAATTAGGACTAATTTAATTCTGCTCCCTCAAAATTAGGCTCAATTTAATTCTGCCATCTCAAAATTAGGCCTAATTTAATTCTGGCCCTTCAAAATTGGACCCAGTTTAATTATGCCCCCTCAAAGTTAGGTCCCTAGTTACGCCCATGAGTACGAATATAAATTCCGAAGAACAACACCATTGCACATTTTTTTAGTCGAATAAAAGAATCTGATATTCTGACAATAAGAAAAACAAAATTACATCACAATATATCCATAACAAAAGGATTTTTCTTTTTTGTAAATTTTCAACCTAGAAAATTCACGTTACCGCAAAAACGTAATATTGGAAACTAGGTTGTGACTTTTCAACAGAAGAGTGTGAAGTGATGTGCCAACTTAGTTATTCCACTAGATTATTTACTCACAGCCAGTGATGTGCATCTACGCGTAAACAATGATAGTCTACATTCTACACGTAAACTATTTTATACACATAGATGACGTAATCTATGTGAACAACATGGCAAAAGGTGATAACTTAGCAAAGGGCGCCGGAAAAGTAAAACAAAATTATACTGAGTACCAGTTGCTAATGTGTGAGGAGAACTTTTCATACTCTTCCCGCCAAATTCCAACAATTTCTCACCTAGGAAGAAAATCTAACAGGAAATATTCTAGTGTTTTATTGGGAAAGAAACTAATTTTGCCTCACGACTGCCATCTGTTGTTTCTTTTTCATACTATTTATCTTCTTCCATAGTTGATGATAGAAGAGAAAATAAATTTTGTTGTAAATAGGATTCTTTTCAGTTAGTTAGGAACCAATATAGTTGAAAATGTCACTTTCCTTTCATCAAAGCCTTGAAAATTAATTTTAATGCACTTGGGATTGTCTACGTAGTCTATGTAAACTACAACCAAATGTAAGCTACGCGTAGATTACGTGTAGACAATGCATGTAGACGTAAACTTATAGTGTACGGCAAATAACTGGTGTGAAGCCGATCTCTGTGGCGGAGTGGTTAGCACAGCGCGCTATGATGCAGGGGTTCCAGGTTAGAATCCCGAGCTGGACATGCGTTTCCATGTCGAGTGTCCCTTCTTCAATTTCATCATAATCATTACTCATCATCAGGATTAGCCGAAGTGATAGAAAAGCGAAGTAAAATTATCTAATTCAATCTTGTATTCAGTTCAGTCACCACGGGAGTGCACAAGATATGGCCGAATGCCACGTCGTGAGTCTGCTATATAAATTCATAGTTTATCATCGTCGTCATGAATAAACGTAAAATAACCGAATATAGATAGGAATAGCAGTTGTCTCATTCCTTACTTCCATTTCGAATATTTAATGTAACTATTCTACCAGAGCCGGCCTTAGGGGTAGCAACTCTGGCACCGATAGTTCACAAAAGTTTTCCTTTCGGCGTTAAAATATATTTTCAACCAAACATATTATATTTCTATGTCCTTACAACTGCAAACAGATCACTAGAAAATTAGTGAATTACCACATTAGAAGAAAACCTTCATTAGCTGAATAGTTCAAGTCATTGATTACGTCACCGAAGGGTAGACGACTGGCAAGAAAGTACGTTTCTCTACCGTGCTCTAGAGATTGTAGTAAATCAAGTAAACAAGAGATTTCAATGTATGAAACAAATCAAAGAAAGCTCCACCTTTTCAAGCTCCACAACCCTAACGGAATACACAGACAGACAGTGGAATCTGCTATTTTCGGGTAGAAATATGAAGAAAATGAATCTTGCACTGTAGCTACATACATTGTTTGTTTTTGGAATGTAGTGTCAAAACATCAGAATTCCTGTTGATAGAAAACAAAATTCTGGCCAGTAGCATTCCTGACGTATGCAATGCTTATTTATGCTGTATTTGACCATACCTGTCACGTCATCATCAACTGAAAGGTCGTTTCCGATCAAAAATTGCTTGAAGCGCACAATAACAAGAGTGATATTGAGTGGCCCCATACCCAACCTAGGGCCGGCCCTGTTTTCTATGAATTAGCCTCAGCGATGAGGATGAACGAACTCAAGGTTATCCTCATCCAGGGATCGAATCTGAAACCTTTGACTTCTTAGATGTACCCTTATCACTCCGCTTCACAGAGGTTGGCTGTCTACTCAAATTTTCAGATTTCATTTATTATTCAGAAATAGGTCCATTAAACTTCAATATTAGTTTCTCAGTGGCGTGGGATGACGTTGTCAATACTCTTAAGCAATCCTAGGAATCCTTATCTCATTATTAACCAGTGCCTGCTGTGCAACACCAACAGCGGTTATGTTATATATCATATCCAATATATAGCATTATTATGCATGTGAACTTGCAGCTATGGCCAATGGTAATAGTCTGTGCATATATAGGAACTACAATGTGGACTTCGTTTATGTCTGACTTTATGTGTTAAAATGTAAATCCATCTTGTTATAGTTAAAATAAATGTTTTATGAAGTTCCACTCTTGACATCTGTATTTATGTTTATGTCATAGAGATTATGACACAACAAAAATGGCGACGAGGCTAAAAGAAGATAACAATACTTATAATCACTAAGCCCAACTTGAGCCAGAATGGAGAAACACAAGTTTTATACCAGCCTTCGTATGGTATATATACCAGCCTCCCACATGCTTCAGCTTAAGGGGTGACGTGTGGTCAGCACAACGAACCCCAGCCGTTGTCGTATGTTTCCATGACCGGGTTACGCTACGCATTCGTATCTCCCCAATTTCCTCACGATAGTGGGTGGCCACCGTTCCTATATACAGGCTGAAATCTTAGGAGAAAAATTACTACGTTTGCCCCACGAGACTCGAACCAACACGAGTTCCGTAGCGCGAGTCCAAAGTCTGACGCCTTATACCGCACGGCTACGGTGCTGGGTTGAATACACGCCACGCCCCTGCTCATATTTTATCTCAACTTATATCCTGCATTATACTTCTCTTGTGACACGAAAGGTTGCTGAACATATGCAAATTGCATGAAATTTGCAGGAGATGTGCAGCAGATTTGCAGGAGATGTGCAGCAGATTTGCAGGAGATGTGTAGCAGATTTGCAGGAGATGTGCAGCAGATTTGCAGGAGATGTGCAGCAGATTTGCAGGAGATGTGCAGCAGATTTGCCGGAGATGTGTAGCAGATTTGCAGGAGATGTGCAGCAGATTTTCCTCCAGAGAATGAATATTCTTGTGTAACAGACATCCAACTCTGTTGTTGTGACTAAGAAAATGGTCTTGCTTTGAATAAACAACATCCTACACAACAGTTGCGGATGACAAATACAAGGTAAACATTCGAAGGCAAATATGAGCACCATCTTCAATCGATTCCTCTTCTGCAAGGCTCGGACAGCTCAAATTACACTTTGTTTTCTGCAAGCAGAGGAGCGTGACAGTAACAGGTGGTGTTACTGCCTCCTATTCTCTCATCTCTTAAACAGGTTTGGGTGTCTTCTTGTCTTCCAGTCGCCTCTAACGCAACTGTCTCCGTTCGAATGCCATTACTACCCTTCTGGAAGGAACATGGGAACCATTTGTTTCAATGGAGCAATGGCTTGCCCAAAGGCTGATGGTCAGGGGCTTATATCAATCTGTCATCGAAGATTCTTCATTGATATCGAAACTGAATTACTAGTAAATTTTAGAGGTTCTATGACACAATCGGAATTGAATTCCTGAGTAAACCTATTGACATTCTATGACACCAGGGGAATTGAATTAATGAGAAAACTTACTGATATTCTATGACACCACCGGAATTCAGTTCTTGGGAATTCTTATTGACATTCTATGACACTATCAGCATTGAATTCTTGGGAAACCTTATCGACATTACATGGTACTATCGGGATTGAATAACTAGGAAATTTTATTTGAAATTCTGTTACTTTGTCCAAGTGAAACTCTTATTTCAATTTGTTATGAAATATATCGGAGGAGGGTTTTTATAGCGATGGAATAGAATTGCCTTGCCAGTATCTCCAAGTCTCCGCCAAGGTAAAGACATAAAAGTTGTGGAATATATCTGCTTGCATTAAGAATTTTTTTTAAAAAAACTTCCTAATGTAGCAATTTGTTCTTGCACGAAATGTAAATTGACAGTTCCAGCAATTGCCGGTGATAGATACAACACGATTCAATTGCGTTGCCACCAAAAGTCCCGGTACACACAGAAAATTAAATGCATCATATCGATTGATGCACCAGAATGCATCGATTGATGCACTAAAGTGTGTTTTATGGTTTCTTCAAAAGAATCAGATTCACATTTGATGCATTTGGGTTCATTTTTGTATGTCGTGAAAGAAACATCATCATTTGATTCAAGTGAGGATTTCTTTCAGTCGAGATGCACTTCAATGCATCAGTTGATGTTCCGTGATGCACCTTCCTGCATCTTTTTGGATAATGTATTCTGGTGCATCAAAACGCATCAACTGATGCATTGAAGTGCATCTCGACTGAAAGGAATCCTCACTTGAATCAAATGATGATGTTTCTTTCAAGACATACAAAAATGCACCCAAATGCATCAAATGTGAATCTGATTCTTTTGAAGAAACCATAAAACACACTTTAGTGCATCAGTTGATGCATTCTGATGCATCAATCGATATGCTGCATTTAGTTCCGTGGGTGTAATATGGAACGTCTCAATCAACACCCAAAATGAGTGTTCTGTTACATGAAATTTAAGCAAAGGCCACGCTTGGTGTCACTTTGCACTACACGTTTTACAGTGTAGCAATAGTCAGAAGAAAATGCACAAAACCATCTTGGCGAACACTGATTGGCTTGACCAATCAAGACGTCAATTTTCTTCCAGCGGGGGGAGGAGGGAAACAGGCTTGTAAAAATAGCCGGATGATCTGGAACACTCCCCCACGGTATTGAATTACCAACAGATCAGGTTACCCGCACCGCTGCTTAAGATCTTCTAAAAACAATTTTGGGAAACGAACTTGTGGACATTTTCCAAGGTGTTTGCAGAGCATTAGGCTATTCCCAAACCACGCCTATCGCTAATTGTACAGGATGAACGCTCGCTCTCAAAGCTTCCATTCATTAAAACATGTAAAAGCAGGGGCGGGGCGAAGGGGGGATGCACAGATGTGTATCGTAGAGTATAGTTCCCGCTGATTGCTGCGAAATTCGTTTCTCCCAGCTAATGGTCCGAAGCCATTCACTTAATTCAAGAGGACCAAAGGAAAACAAAAGAGGAAACAGGAAGAAAAAGATGAGAAAGTAAATTGGTTAGGTTTATTACTTCTTTATGTTTAAGTCTTTTCGATAATTAAACTATGTTTGCTCAAACAGGCTGACTCACAGGAAGCTGCTTAGTTCATTTCCTTTATTTTTTTCTTCTTCTTCAAGTTCCAAAGCACTTTTCTAGCTTCTAATTTGGTAACGAACGTATTGCTATATTTGCTTTGCTTAGTGTACGTGTAAGTGTGTTTAAGGCAAGCACTACTTAGCTATTTCCTCTGTCGTTGATGCAAGGGTGAGAGCTTGTAGGATCTGCCAAGTTGCAAGTCTGGTCAGCAGTTCCATGTCGCAGCAAGCATCGAAAATATAAACGAGAACCTGATTTTCGATATCATAAATGTACAACAATGAAATACAGTGTCGAAAACAATGCCGACCTCAGTAGCGGAGTGGTTAGCACAGCGTACTATGGCGCCAGGGGTCCGAGATCCGAATCCCGGCCTGGACATGGGTGTTCTTTGTGAGTGTCCCTTCATCAATACCATCACTCATCATCATCTTAGCGATTAGAACGTGGCAGAAAAGCGAAGTTAAAATAAACCAAATTAATCAACAAGCAACAAAGGCAAGAATTAAAATTACTTTAAATTAAAATAGCAAAAAACAGAAGGCATACGTAAAGTTAATTAACTGTAAAATCGCAACAGCAGACAAACCAGGAGGAATACTTCAAGTAAATTCACTGCAAAATAGCAACAGCAGACAAAACAGGAGAAATGCTTGAAGGAAATTAACTGTAAAATAGCAACAGCAGGCAAAACAGAAGGAATACTTGAAGTAAATTAACTGCAAAATAGAAAAGTCAGACAAAACAGAATGGATACTTAAAGTTATTTAATTACAGAATAGCAACAGCAGACAAAACAGAAGGAATACTTGAAGTAAATTAATGCTAAATAGCAACAGCAGACAAAACAGAAGGAATCCTCGAATTAAATTAACTGCGAAATAGAAACGTCAGACAAAACAGAATGGATACTTAAAGTTAATTCATTACAGAATAGCAACTGCAGACAAAACAGAAGGAATACTTGAAGTTAATTACCTGTACAATAGCAACAGCAGACAAAACAGAAGGAATACTTGAAGTTAATTAACTGTAAAATAGCAACAGCAGACAAAACAGAAGGAATAATTAAAGTTAATTAATCACAGAATATCAACAGCAGACAAAGCAGAAGGAATAATTAAAGTTAATTAATCACAGAATAGCAACAGCAGACAAAATAGAAGGAATACTTAAAGTAAATTAACTGTAAAATAGAAACAGCATACAAAATGGTACTTGCTAAGGACACCCAAATATCAACCTCTCTTCCACGTAGTACACCCAGACTGCATTTTGTAGACTAGCGAGTCTCTGGCGTCTGGAATCGCAGTCAGTATAATCCTCTGTGGGGGCTTGTGTTGTGTTGTCCATAAAATGTTTTTGATTGGGTCAATCCATATGAAGTCATACAACATGGTTGCTCGTCCATTTTTTAAAAAAAGTTTATTTTTTGTGTGGTGTGAGCCTCATATATTGACAGTTCAGAACCACTCTTATTTTATTTTTACTATCACCGATTTGAAGATGGCGGGCATTTTTTATCATGGCGCGCGTCATTTTCTCCATTCGTAAGCATCAGCGGCAACTTTTTTTATCTCAGCTCTGGTAAGTCCTACGACAATGAGACAAAATCTGTGATGTTAAGCACATTATAGGCTACAATTATATTTCTGTGTAAGTTTCTAAATATTATTCCTTCATAATAAATTTTAAGGTCAAAATTGTGTATTTTAATCGCTCAAAATGACATTTTTGAACATTTTTTTTTGGGGGGAAGGCAGTTTTTTTGACACTTGATTTTTTTGTGCAAGTACCTGTGTACCAATAGAGTATGTCAAAATTATTTGAAGCTTGAGACTTTAATAACTTTTTTCTACAGGGTCATAAACATGTACTTTTTGTTAAAAAATTCCAAGTTCAGGGTTAAATATCTCTGGTGAGCAGTTGTTTAAAAATTTGAAATTTGTACACAATACAGTAGTCCATGATAAGTAACTTCAGTAAAAATGTTGAGTTTGAGATTCAATTGGTTTAAGAGATACAAAACTCGTGAAAAATTCAATATTTTGCATTAAATATGCAATGCCTAATTTCATTTCTTATTAACATTTTGTGTTAAAATTCTACAAAATGTAATTTGGAATGTCAATGAACAACATTACAATCCTAAAATGGATCTGCAATAAAGTATATATACGAGGGCGTGCTGAAAAGTAAAGCTTCCTATCTTTTTATTTTCTTTGTTACCTTGTAAATGCATTTTGGATTTTGAGCAACCATACATTGCACTTATAAGACTTTCCCGCTTCTCCATTGAAGGTTTCAAACTTCTATCGCCAGGTGGTGCTGAACTATTGCGAGGAAAATGGCAGCATGTAACCATGCAATGTTGGTGAAGCGCCTGAAGTAGCGTGCCGTGATCGAGTTTCTAAACGCAGAAAATGTGCTACAAATTGACATTCATCTGAGACTGAAGGCATTTTATGGGGATGAATGTGTAGACATCAGTTCTGTGCGATCTTGAGTTTATCATACTTTTAAAGAAAATCCCAGCTGAAGAAATCTCAGCTATGTGAGAGAATGGAATGAAAGGCCGCGAACTGCAACTGATGGAGATAATCGGAATCGTGTTCAGCTTGGGTTTTCTTTACGAAAATGAACAGCCCAAGATCGCACAGTACTGATGTCTACACATTCATCCCCATAAAATGCCTTCAGTCTCAGATGAATGTCAATTTGTAGCACATTTTCTGCGTTTAGAAACTCGATCACGGCACGCTACTTCAGGCGCTTCATTGTCGTAGGACTTACCAGAGCTGAGATAAAAAAGTTGCCGCTGATGCTTACGAATGGAGAAAATGACGCGCGCCATGATAAAAAAATGCCCGTCATCTTCAAATCGGTGATAGTAAAAATAAAATAACAGTGGTTCTGAACTGTCAACATATGAGGCTGACACCACACAAAAAATATATATTTTTTAAAAAATAGACGAGCAACCAGGTTGTATGACTTCATATGGATTGACCCGATTGCCTCTTCATCCATTTATTTGTATCACCATTCATCCCCATCTTCACAATTAGCCAAAAGTGGCAGAAAAGCGACGTTAAATACAACCAACCAATCAAGAAGAGCATCATACTTTATAAGCCTTGTAACTACATAACGGACAATAGTGTCGGTAATGTTCGATCCTAGATGTGTCAATGTAATCAAAAGCACCCCCCCCCCCTTCATGCACTCAGAACTAAAATAATATCTTCCATATCCAGCGCCATTCTCCACAGCCTCCTGTTAACCGCTTGCATTTCACATGACTTTTATCGTCGCATTCCTTGTCATATTCTATTTATACCCAATGTCACATGGCTCAAAATTCATTCTCTCTCACTTTGGCACCGCCACATCGGTGATTCATTGCTGTCAAGTTGCCCAAGACGCGATGCCCCCTCCCCTCCCCTCCCTCCCTTTTCGTCACTCGCCCACCTAATTTCTCTGCCCAAAATATTTTCTCGAAAAGTTCCTTGCTGCGACAGCGGGGCAGGAGCGTCGTTTGAAGGGATAAGCTTGCTTGGGTTGGTGAAGGATTACTAGCTACTTGATAATAGTTCTTAAATACTAATCCAATATATAGCCCCAATCCCACCATTCACTGACATAAATGTTCTCCATGAAGGAGGCGAAAAACACCCGCTTACGACCCCCCATGAAATTGTCCCAAAAGACTGAGAAAATTTAAAAAATCGCTCAATTGGCCCTTTCTTAAGGGTGAAAATGCCCTTTTTTTCACGTCCTTAGCAACCATTCCATGGCTTTTCCCTTTGCTCACATTGTTTCCTTTAATTCTTAATTGTCTAGCTACATTATATTTCTCACAGATTACACACAGATGAATGAACTCCTGGTTTTGAAAAGGTGCCTCAAACAAGGGTGACATCTACATAAGAAGAAGATTCAGTCCAGATACAATTACGTATATATTGTTATACTCAATGCGAGAACATGTACATCGTGCTCGTTTCAACTAAATGTTTAGGGGTATAATGACAAGCAATTCTTTAGAGAGTTTGCCGTGCTTGTTGTTGATGTGAATTATGTTAGACTTTTCGAATTTCAAAATATGAGCGTCAGAATTTATTACTGAGGAGAGGTTGGAATTCGATTAAGTTATGACAAGAGACGTAAACTATTGCTATTCCGATTTAGTGTCGCTATTGAATTCGTTTATACAAAACATCCAACTAACTAAGCTTGAAACGGTTATTAATTACTTAGTTTATTATTTAGGGAAATAGACAATATTTGTACCATATTAGAGCCCAAACACACATAACATTACGTTGAAAACTTTTCAAATAAGCGAACCACGTCGGCGAGCGCACGAGACGTGGCCTAAGTGCGCGAGTCATCTCCATATAAAACAGACCCCAGATGAGGTAACAACTAACCATGACCTGTTGTCTAATTATAACAATATTAATTAATTTGCCCATTTAAATTATCACTCTCATGAATTGACCTATTATTATTGATTGATGAATTTGACTTATTTTTAATTTGCTTTTCTGCCACTTTTGGTTAATCGCGAAGATGATGATGAAAGGTGATAAGGTGAGATGGATGACAAGATATCACAAACACATAGGGACGTCACAACACGAGCTTTCACAGCTCCCATGTCACTCACCACTAGACCTCCGATATTAGGTTTTTAACATATTTTTTCCTTTACAGGTACGTAAGAAATAATAAGTTATGTCAGCGTTTCGTTAGAAAAAACGCAACATTTGACGAAGTTTTATAGTGCCTAAAAAACTATTTTGCTCGCTAGAACCTATTTTGGGTTTATGCGCCTAAATCAAGCCTTTTTTATGGGTTTTATATATTTTTAAAGGTTTTACAGGATTTTTATGTCGCACAGAGGCATTTTCTATGTTTGGTCACGAAAAAATTCAATGACGAACTTGTTTGAAACGCACTCTCTGCCGATTTCCCTTCCTCCAAGTCCATGGCGATTTTTCAAAGCTCTAAACAAAGCGAAATGTATGGTGGCACTGTTACCTGTACAGTCCAAAGTGCAAAATTCTGATCTGTGTTGTCCTGCTCACGCCTTGGCATTTACGCCTTGCAAACTAACATTGCAGCATCGAGATTTGCACCACTGACTATGTTTTTGTTGAATTATTATTTTCAGCATATGAGATGATCCTCACAGACAAAATTGACGAGTTTCACTTTGGATAATATGAAAAGCAATTGTTGCCTAACTATACGGTGAAGAGTGGATTTTAATAGCAAATTTCCAAGGGTAAGTTCTGCCATCACCGTAGGGTTAGGCAACACACATAACGTTATGCAAGATAGTGCGTATTTTATGATATAGATGTCCTTTTTTTAATTGCCGGTGAATATACCTAATCAGTAGGGAGCGGAAGTTGATGAAATGTCATCTTTTTTTCTGACATCTCGGACACGATGCCCATTAAATATACACAACATTACACTTCATCTAGAACCCAAAAAAGGCATTTTTTTAGCATTTTTTTTTTTTTGCCAATTTTCAGGTTTTACGTCATTTTCCCCAATTTTCGACATTTTCCCGTCATTTTTCGCAATATTCGGTGTATTGTTTCGTCATATTTTGTCACTTCTTTCATTTTGTAAATATTCTTGAGTCTTTTCACCAAGGTGAATTAATGCATTTTATACCAATTCATTCAGTGTATACGACTTTTCATAAATTGTTTTAAAATTATTCGGAAATCCTCGTTGCATATTTTAATTGAATGTGCATGTGGTATCATTTGGTACCTTTTTCTTTTAAAGCCAGATTGCATTTTGTTTAAATACCTATTCATTTCAAATTTTTAACCTGGAACTAACAAATTTAATGGTCATTTTATGCATTTTTACGTCATTTTTTCCCATTTTTTTAGGGCATTCTATAGATCACATACCTATATTTTTTAGGTCATCAACTTCAGCTCTCTACTAATCAGTATTTTTCAGGAATTTTGAACTATTTTAAGTTTTTTAACTTCAGGATTTTTCGAGCCTAACTTAAGATTTTTAGTCGAGGAAGGGGGACAAATATGGAATACCATTTTGTTTTTGACCATTCAATGGCACATTTTTTGAAGAATGTATGTCAGAAACTACCCTCTTCTTCCTTAATTAGTTCTTTAATAGAATATAAGGTTTAGACTACGTAACATTATAGTAAGTATTTGCAATTAACATTTTCCTAAAAGTTGACATGATTGCTCCAAAAGAAAATGGGGTACAAATATGGAATACTGGCTATATTGTGCAGAAAATGAACATATAAACACAATAAACACCATTGTAGTGAAAACATGAAATAAATGAACACTGTAAAGTCACAAACACGAGAAAGTTTCTGAACTGTACATGTCTGTATGACTATGATTATGAGGGCACTATTTACCTACTTACAAAAATTGCAAATGTAAAGTCCATTATCATATCCTGCACATTCAGTATGAGCCCACATATCACACATTTCGCACTATCATCAGAAAATTGTCCAGAACAGAAGAGACATTCAGCATCATCACTACTTGCTGTTCTGGCATCTGACATACTGAGATCAGAAGAGTCATCTCGCACGCTGAATATGCCGTTGCTGTCCGAGTCTGATGATTCGCAGTCTTTTGGTAATGGCGCTTTCCCTTCTTTCCAATTGTTGTTAACAGGCTGTTTCTTAACAGCAGTGAATATTTCAATGGAAGTCTTATATGGTGATGAAGTCAGGATATGAGAGGTCCCTTCTTTCCTCCCCCTACTCCCTTGTCTCTTCTTAATTGCAGGAACAGGTGAGGTGGCCACTTCACTTCTAGCAGTAGGTCCTGCTCCATCTTCGGGTTTGGATCCGGATGCAAGTCCACGTTAATAATTTTTATAATTAAATGGGGTATAAATATGGAATACTACTATTCCATATTTGAGCCACTGTTACCTTCGAGTATCGAGGGCCAAAAGTGTATTCAAACTCACCTCAACAATATATGCAAAATACCAGAATAAAGCATGATTGATATGCTACAAAACTGTATACCATGTATTTTCATTCTGTGTACTAATAAGAAGCACAAGGCAAGAAGGTACTTCCCTCCAAACGTTTCACTTTGGGCGGGAACCACAACAATCGTTCTAACGCGCCCTGTGCAACCTCGAGATTCAAACTAACTGCTTCCTGTGGTGATGAGGGACACTGCCCATTATTTCACGTATTTCTTGCTAGAGTGCAGCACTTACCAGGCGAGATATAATGGTATTCCATATTTGTACCCCTATTTCATATTTGTCCCTCTTACCCTACCTATTTTAGAATTTTTAGAACCTATTTTAGAATTTTTAGAACCTATTTTGGGATTTTTAGAGCCTATTTTAGGATTTTTAGAACCTATTTTGGGATTTTTAGAGCCTATTTTAGGATTTTTCGAACCCTTTTTAGGGTTTTTCGAACCTATTTTGGGATTTTTAGAACCTATTTTAGGATTTTTAGAACCTATTTTAGGATTTTTAAAACCTATTTTAGGATTTTTAGAACTATTTTGGGATTTTTAGAGCCTATTTTGGAATTTTTAGTACCTATTTTAGGATTTTTAGAACCTATTTTAGGATTTTTAGAACCTATTTTAGGGTTTTTAAAACCTATTTTAGGATTTTTCGAACCCTTTTTAGGGTTTTTCGAACCTATTTTGGGATTTTTAGAGCCTATTTTAGGATTTTTAGAACCTATTTTGGGATTTTTAGTACCTATTTTAGGATTTTTAGAACCTATTTTAGGATTTTTAAAACCTATTTTAGGATTTTTAGAACCTATTTTGAGATTTTAGAGCCTATTTTGGGATTTTTAGTACCTATTTTAGGATTTTTAAAACCTATTTTGAGATTTTTAGAGCCTATTTTGGGATTTTTAGTACCTATTTTAGGATTTTTAAAACCTATTTTAGGATTTTTATAACCTATTTTGAGATTTTTAGAGCCTATTTTAGGAACCTAAAAGCACACCTTTTAGAACCTAGAAATCCGAGGTCTACTCATCACATACTGGTTGTGATACCAGGCGCCAAACTCTCGTTAGTCTGCAAAATGCAGTCCAGGGTGTAATGCATGGAAGGGAGGTTGATATTTAGGGTTTCCAGAAAGGGTCGCACCTTACATCCCAAAAATGGAAACGGAAGATCAGATCCATCGAGACAAGAACGAGCTATATTTTCGTATAAACCAAAATTACTTTATTATTAAACTCATGTACACATTGTTTGTGGTAGAACAAAATCACACAGCCATTAGAGGAATACAAACTGAGAGAAACTGAAAGAAAAATGTACAGATAATAGGACAGGAAGCGATAGAAAGAGAAGGACAGAAAGAGATGGTAGAAGTATATAATATAGGCAAGAAAGAAAAATAGATTTATTGAGAAAAATTGAAAGAAAAAAGAGAAACAAAGGAAAGAGAGCAGGAAGAAGGACGGAAATAAAGAGAATAGTGGAGAGAGGAAGAGAGCAGCCAACTCATAAGAAATCAGGTTGCCAACTAGTAGTGGTGTTTGTGGTGGGATAAACCCGAGAAAGTATGAACCCCCCTCTAGCAGATTTGCTTACACTTAAAACTTGCTCAACATGGCCATATGAGTTTTTTGTTCAAGTGTGGAACCCCTGTTTAATCCAAGATTTTTGTAAAAAAGCCCTCATGGATTCCATGAGAAAGTATGACCCCCCTCAGATTGATGAGGCTACACTTATAAAAGGCACTTTTGTGAGATTGTTGTCCATAAATTTGTTAAAAATATGCCCCTCTTGTGGCCACACTTAAAACTAGGCCACACACACACACACACACACACACACATATTTATTTCTGGTTTAAGTTCAATTGGATACTAGCTTCAATTTGTTTATCTAATATTAAAACAATGTAATTCTTCTAGAATTGCTCCGTGACTCTCTCATTTCTTACATCATAAACATATGATTTTTCTCCTATGAGAATGACACTACATATGGTGTCATCGGGTAATGCCTCATGGAATTCACAGATAATTTTAATGTTTGTCCTGTCATTCACTACAACCTGTTTTCTTTTTGAAGTGTTGATTACAAACATGGGTCTCTGTGTCTTGAATTCATCTGGTGAGTAATACATGTCAGTATTGCCTGTAGTGACACGTTTGAAAGCCGAAAAAGCCTCATATAATTTGAGGAAATCATTCTTGGACATGTCTAAATTGTAATTTTCTCTAGGGAATACCTCATTTCTGCCATTTTTAAGATATATGTTTTTGATGTTGCAGTTATCAAATTTACTTGAATTTTTTTCCTGATTATTGTGTCTTCCAGTCTGAAACAGTACCACTACAAAATCAGGCATGTCGTATTGTATGCTGGAGAATGAATTTGTAGCATCAAACTCATAATATGTACCAGCGGCAGGCTTCTGTACGCATTGATATGTGTAAAATTGCAGAGGAATGTGTGGATTTTTTAGGATATCAGCTTTGTATTTAAGAGCATAACTGGCCTCATATTCAACAACCGGGATTCTTAGCTCCATAGTCTGAATAATGCATTTGCCCTCATCAGGTAGGGTATTGGGCAGAGCTTCTCCTGTAGGGTTTATTGCACTGTACCTCATCAAAGCATTATTATCATTTGCAGCTCTTCTAAATGTAATTCTTAACCCACCCTTCCACATAATTTCTTTGTAATCCGAGAAGAATCCTGGCAACAGGCGCATGGGGAACAGCACTGTGTGGTTCTTAGATAATATCTTATCACCAGCCTCAAATCCACCTATTTGGTAGTATGAAGCCTCGGTTTTGGATAATTTTAATGTGGCCAAAGCTGTGGAGGCAATGCCGGGATAATCCACTCTGTTTATAACAACACCATGTTTTCTAATCTCAATTTCAGAGAACAGATGCGGCACAAAATTGTCCACCAATCTTATATTTGAATTTGCCGGATAATCTGTTCCATCGAGCTTTACAACATCAAATTTGATGTATAAATCTGCTCTGTGGGGGTGTATAAATCCATCCCCTACATCAAGATCAACCTCGATCTCTGTGTTGGGTTGATTTAAATTTGCAAATGTCCTCCTGTTTGGGGGGAATGATTGTAGCTCATAACTCTCAATATTTTCCATTGTATGTATTTTTATTTAAATGTTAATCTCTATGATTGCAGTTGTTGTGGCTCCAGCAAAATCAACTAATTCTTCTTTTTCATTAGTGACCATCAATTCAATGTAATCTATTCTATTATGGCACACGGGAAAATATAATGTTGGGGATGGATTGTAGATGATGGGCTCCATGAATTCGGAATTAGGTTTGAATGTTGCAATGATGCCAGTTTGTTTGTGAGTGCCTATGCCATTTGATTTGGTGATCATACCCTCGGCTACATTACAGTGAATATTCAGAGTCTCTATGGTTAAGAATTTGGGTATATTCATAGCAGTGTGTTTGATGGCCGGTTCGAGTTTTGTGTTGTTCTCAAATCCTAACAGCTCTCCTATAGTACCCAGATGTACTGTCTCTGTAGCAGATACAATCTCTACTCTGTGAGTGACAGAATTTTGACTTAACACTACACCTCTGGGTAATTGAGCATTTAGAGTGGACAGATTATATTGCCCTGGAGTGATGACAATTTTTTGATCCCCTACTGCAATTTTGTTGTTGTGGTGTGTAATATTAGGGATCAAGTACATGCCGTAAAATGCTCTGAGAGCTATTGTTTTGGGATATACTATGTCATCATGCAATTTGAGTTTCAATATTGAATTTTGGCTGGTGAGATGGAATACCCCCATGATGTTTCAGATACCACAAGGCTTTTTGAAAATCTTCAATTGATGGTTTATTTATTTGAGACATATATCTGAGAACAGATAAACATAAATGTCCGCAATTAACATCTTTGAAGTTTTGAACACGGGCATTATTGTAATAAAGATTAGCTGATTTTAGATATTTTATTAAATTTTCAGGTGGAACACCTCCAAATGAATCAAACACAAATGCCTCATTTTTTAAATATTTAAGATAACAGATCCAGTGAGTGCCCTGATTTTTGTACTCATCCAAATTAACAATGCCACACTCTTTGTTGAGTGGTTGTTCTGGTAAAGAATCAGACATGTACACACCCCTAAAATGTTTGATGCCCAGTGGCTTGATTAAAGCTTCAATATCTTGGTTTGTAAGCGGCTCTTGTTTTTTTTAAACTTATTCATGGCTCTCTTAATACCTTTGCCTTTTTTCTCCATGGCCAGGTTATGGCGCTTCTGCTCATCTAATTCTGCCCTATTTTTCTTGGCATCTATTACTGTTTTTGCTATGGCAGCTGATCCCCCAGCCAAGCTCCCAACAGCCCCGAGAGCAGCTAAGATGGCCGGGATGGTAAATATGAATCCCCCTGTATGCAATTTTTTTCTAGATTGCTGTAATTTTTTTAATTGGGGGGTGCTAAGCAACAATTTCATACCATGGCCCTTGGCAAGACAAGAATTTTTTTTCTTGCGCTGCTTTTTGGTTAAAAGACTATCAATAGTTTTAAGAGATTTGAGACCTGCATAAGGTATTTGATACATAACACCCTTGGCCTTCATCGTAGGTTTATTATATACATATTCACAACCCCCACCCCAGTTTTTGTTTGGTGCTCATAGCTATGGTGGTTCCCAATGCTGCTATTTTTTCACTCAAAGAAGCATCTTTGCTTACAAATCTACCAAATGCGGCCTCTTCTAATTTCTTGTCTGCAACATGTCTCTTGTCAAGATCAGAATGTGTGTTGTATGCTATGTCATGGTCTCTACAAGCAGCATCTAGGGGATTTACACCAGGATCCCCTCTGTTTAATCTATGATCCAGTTTTGTGCCTGGACCACAATACTGATAGCCTGGAATGTGTAGTTCAAATGGCAACTTGTTTATAATGTCATTAACAAGGCCCCGACCCTCAGAGATATTCCAAAATTTGGGGGGTAGAGTATTAATAATTTTTATGAGATATCCAATCCCCTTAGTGTCATTCACTATAAAATTAGACAATTTTGTGCTTATCATGTCCATAATTCCAACCTTTTCATTGTAAAAATTGTTGTTGCCAGCATTTTCCTCCCCAGCTATCACCAATAACCTATCTACAAGTTTCCTGACATCATCAACCCAGACAAATTCTTTAGGCAGGGTGTTGTATTGTTTGATTCCACTACCAGTTTTGATCTGTGACCATATGGGCTTGATTAAATTATTGTATTTTGCTCCACTGCTCGACTTGACTCTTTTTTGTGTGGGATCATTGTTCTGGTATAGAGCATCTGATTTTATTAATATTTCTTTGTAATGTTCATAATCTTGATCTGTATAGCTGCCAGGCCTTTTCCTAGTCATCAGTTCCCACAACCCAGGTGTTCCGGGGTACTTAACAAAAGCACCTTTTTCTCCGAGACGAGATTCTGAATAAACAATCAGATCATCCCCCATAAAAGTTACTCTGAAATTACCAATTCTGTGTATGATACTACCATCAAGCTCTGTGTCAGCATATAAGCCAAACACCTCATCTTTGTTGTCTTTAGGTGTGGTTAAATATTTTTGAGCAAGAAGACCCAATTCAATAGGATCCTGAGTAGCTTCAATTCTTCTAGGAGCAACAGGACTAGGTGTATGAATACTGGAAAGTGGGGTGAATGGATAATCTAATATGTTCCTAGCAGCTACAGGCACAAGCTCTGTGATCAAATTTTGATTCTGCTCTGTAACAGTTTTGATATTCTTACCTAAATTATTAATAGCATCAATTACAGGCTGTTCTGTTTGTTTGTGTTTTTCATAAATTCCACGGTTCTCTGATTTCCATCCCTTAAATCTTTTTACAAGATAATCTCTTAACTTAAGATCATCAATGACTGGTCGTTTCATGGTTGTTTATTTATGTCTCAACGTCTAGAAAATCGTTGATTTTATTTCTGTATTTGCCAGTATTAGGTGTTCTTGTCATATCAATTGTGACAAACCCATAACTGTCCTGGTTCCAGCACTTGCTGCAAAATTTGGAAAAATCATTGTAGCTCAAGTCCCCACCTACATATTCATCATGTATGTGTTTGAGGTTGGTATGGTCTTGATGAAACACACATATAAAATTGCTGTTGTCTCGGATCAGTTGCTTCGGAATTTTAGAAAAAGTCTGTGCCAGGTAGAAGCAGTCAATGTTTTTGTGCCGGCCCTGTGTAAAGAAATTTCTAACCTTGTTTTGATTATCCAGTATAATGTCATCAAACACAACAACAGAATTATCGAGACATTCATGAAGTGGCTTAACATCTGGTTCAAAAGTGGCAATATCCAATCCATCATATAGTTTCATCAGCTGCTGATATTTTAATTGTTCCAAGCTCTTAGAGAAAACATACAAGTGCCTGTTTTTCCAGTCTAACCAGTTGGGTGCCAATAAAAAATTATCAACCATTAGTGTAGTTTTACCACAAGCAGATGGCCCAACAATAAGACACCTAATATTATCAGGCAGCAAGTTGCCATTTCTCTTATTCTGTTGTTCAGGTTCTGGCAGCCTTTTTATAACATCCCAGGTGCTCATATTATTATTTTGTCTGCATCGATCCAGCTGTTTTCCGGATGACCCAGCCATTTGACAAGTAACTTGTTGCCTTTTCTGCGGATGATTTTTTCTATGAGATATGTGTCAGGCTGTTTAGTTTTGCTGAGCTCTTGTTCATAGAACCTGCCTTTGAGAATTTCTCCTCGGTGATCTTTTATTATATATGTGTTAAGGGTCCCGGGTTTTACTTGAACCACTGTAAATAATTCAGTGCTCCAGTTTCTTGTAAAGCCTCTTTTGAATAAGTGCTTATATTTGCTGATTCTTACTTGATCGCCCACCCTGTATTTGGCCCTTCTTGTTGTTGGCTGGTATCTAGGATAATAAACAGTCCTGATCAATTTTTGCTCATCAGATGAAGTTACTTCAGAGGGTTTCATGTTGATTGTGGAATGGACCGAGTTGTTATATTTATGTAGAAGTTCTGGAAGAATATTAAGCCATTTATAATTACCTAGAAGTGTAAATTGTTTATACATAAGATTTTTTAAGGTTCTGTTGAATCTCTCTACAATTGAGGCTTTGAGGTCACTGTAACTCGAATAATGTTGTATTGACCGGCTTTTAATAAATTGTTGAAACACTGAATTATAAAATTCTTTGCCATTATCTGTTTGCAAATAGCGCGGTGATCTTCCTGAATGATTGATGATTGTCCTGATGGCTTCTGTAACACATTTTCCAGTCTTGGATTTGAGTGGCAGAGCCCAGGCAAATTTTGAAAATGTGTCTATTACAGTGAGTAGATACTTGTAGCCCTTGTTGATTTTGTCTAAGTTTTTCAACTGCCCACTTGACAACTCAATCAAGTCGCTCTGCCATAAATCATCTATGCCCTTTGTGACTACTGGGAGTCTCTTATAATTATGTCTGGCTTGTCTGTGTAATTCATCAACAACTAGACATAATATGTAAACAAGAATATTGCAACTATGGGGTGTTCAGCAGCTGAGACTGCAGGATTTTCTAAATATAATTTGTCTCCAATATGTATTTTAAATTCCAAAGTGCCATCATCTTCAGTATAGGCTGTTTCTAATGTATTGGGGTCTGTAAAATCCTCTAACTCTACACTGGTGATTTTTACTTTGTTATCAGCATTTGTTATTGATAAGGTAGGGTAGTGGTGTGCCTGTGGTTGAAGCCAATATTTGATCTTGATTGGTCTCAGTGTGCCCCCAACAAAAAACTGGTAATAAAATTGTGCAGGGGACAGCATATATATTTTGCCACCTGGTGTAAATGGTGAATCATATTCTTTGTTGGGGATGCTGTACAATTCAAGAATTACTGTATGTTTTGGATTCTCGATTATGCCTGTTATTTCTTTTTCTGCTGTAAGCAATCTGCTTGTTACAGATTCAAGATGCTCATTGATGGTCCTAACAACATCATCATGGCCTGGCTTGATCTTTATGTCCACAACAAGTTTCTTGTATTGTTGCACAATCTCTTGAAGCTGGGTGGCAAAAACAGACAGAGCATTTGCTTGATTGGATTCCATGGTCCCTAGCTGTTGCTTGATATTAGCTACAATTTGTTGCAAATTTTCAATAACTGCCAATTTTGAATTTTGAGCAGTAAGATCATGGACCTGTCTTCTGATATCCTCAAACAGGGCATGCAGTTCATTAATATGTTGATTCGTTGGTAGAGTGGCAACTGTCTGAGTGAGATGTTTGATCTCTGTCTGGATATTCTTGATATCTTCTGATTTCAATATCCTATTCACTGCTCTCTTAATATTTTTAAGTTCCTGCGATGTGGGAAGATTTGATACTGTATTTTGCAAAAATTCAAGTGCCAATTTCACATTGTTTAATTCAGAAGCATCAGCCACATTTTGCATGGCATTTTGGAGCAGGGCTATATCTGCCTGAGAGGGTGTTGATTGCTGTAAAATTTCAAGCTTTGTTTGGATATCATCGATCAAGTGATGAAAATGAGATAGCTCAGATTCGGTGTTGAGGTTTTCAAGCTTTGTGATTTGTTGCTGGACACTAACAAGTGTGTCTACAATACCAGGCAGGCGGGATTCTAGTACATTTGCCAAATCATTTTGCACTGCTGCTATTGTACCCTCAAGATGGGTTATGGAACTTTGAATTTTTCCAAAATCTTCATATGTTTCAAGTTGCAGCTTGATGTTTGCAACACTCCGAGTTATTGCATTCAAAGCATCAGAAGATGGCAAATTGTTCATAAAATTTTCAAGTGTCTCAATTTTTTCTTTAACCTCGGCTATGGCATTGTGCAGAGGATCCAGATTTGGTATCTGGAGTGATTGAATCTGTTCTTTTAGAGTGGAAATCACTAGATCAAAATCTTCTTGTGATTTTATGCTTTTGACAATTGTTTGGAGCTGTACCTGGACATTATTTATCTGTTCCTCCAATTGCTGTTTCAATTGCTCAGAGTTGGTGGCCTGGGTCTTAAATTTGGCTTGAAGAGCTGCTACAGCTTCTTCCAAACTTTGAAAATTATCCAATGTGGCCAAGTCAGTATATTTCTGAAGCAATAATTTGAGTTCAGAATCAATTTTAAGAAGAGGGTCCATGCATTGTGATTGCAAATTTGTAATTTCTAATTGAAGACTGGCATTGAGTGTGGTCTGTAAAGCTTGTAAATCACTTCTTAATTTCTTGACTCTGACATCAAGCATCAGAATCTCATCACTGTGATCTTCATGCCTTGTATGGCCAAATATATCATTAGGCATTTTCTTTTAATGGTTATTTATTATAGAGTATCTGATTCTTAATTCTATAAAAAAAGGTATAAGCTTGTCATAAGATCCAGGGACCTCAATATATAAGCAGTCACCAGCAGAAACAGTATATACAGTGCCAGAAATCATGTTTGAGTGCTTGATTCTATAAATATTTCTCCCTACTGAAATCTTAACATCACCCTCAGGGGTTGTAATAAATTGTAATTGCCCACCTACAGGTAATTGGTAATGATTTAAATTATTGTTAAATATGTACAATGTTTTACCTGTTTCTTCATCATTATCTGTAAGTATGCTGTTCAGATGAATAATTAACAAGCCACTCAGTTTAGACAGCATATCAGGAGAGGCTTGTGGTGTTGGCAGCTCCATAATAGCCTGTTTTTTGAACCCAAATAAGTTCATAGGCATGTTTATTTATTTCAAATCATGCTCTGTAATTGGGCATTGTTTGCCATTTTTCAAATCACAATGCCCCCAAGGTAGAGTATGTATGCCACATGATAAAATGCATCTCTTATCATCATGTAGGTCCAGGGCCACTTTTCTTACAATATTGCTAGTCAACAAGTGATTTTTACTCTGAATTCTATTTTCTGATGTTCTGATTAAACTCTGGGATTTGAGACAATCTTCATAATCTTTAAATTCAAGATCTTTTTCAACAGTCACTCTGCCAATGCCCTTGGCCTTTTTGGCAACAGCGCCACTACATGTTTCAAAACTGTACATCTTGGCACTTAACCCAGCAAATTTCACAATAACATCACCAAGTGTCTCATCTTTTAACTTGCCAGGCACCTTTTTGTTGTGGTGTTGAATTATTGTATGTTCACTGGTATCAAAGTATTGAAACAATTCAGGCTGTGCAATATCTTGATAAACATCTTCTGTTTTAATATCAAGAATAAAACTATCCGTGTCCATGTACAATAATTTTACACGATCACCATAAAAAGGTTTCAACACATCATAATATAATATTAACATATGTAATTTGGACAATTCCAATATCACAGCCCCTACATAAATAGGTTTATCAAATTTGATCTTTGTTTTCATCATGTTGAAAAGAGCCATGTGCTCATCATAAATTCTTCTATAATTGAAGTTGGGCTTTGCAACCAATTTTTTGCTCCGGCTGGGGTCAGTAATTATTTTAACATCGGTATGTTTTCTGACATTTTCAATTGTTTTGCCATACACTGAATTCACCATTAATTTAAACAAGCCCTTATCAAATTGGCTCTTTGCAGATGTTCGAAGCTCTGTATTTGTATCAATATATGGTTTCAACCATTCTGAGTGCTTGAACCTCAAAACTTTGCCAACTTTGGTCACTTGAACACCATGTTTCATCAGGAACTGAAGATTTTTGTAATATGTAACATAGCCTTGTTTCGGCTCCAGAGTCATCATGAGCTTCTTCTGTTTAGAGCCAGGTGAGCACTGAACCTCGGGAATTGGGGGCAGATCAGAAAATTTATTGTGCAAATCATCAGGAATTATCAGATCAACCTCTAAGAAGAGGCCATGGTTACTGTCATCAAAATTCTGAAGATCCTCAATATTGAAATCTTCAACCCACTCAAGCCCTGCATATGGCAGTTTTTGCATCATAGCGTGACCATAGAGGTTGTTTGCATCTACATACAGTATATAATTTGATGGCCGTGCTGGATCATAATCAGGCATATGCTTGTTATTTGCTCTGGCATATCTCTGGGAACATTGCACCATGCCTCCTCTTATACATTTCTCCATAAACAGATACATATCTTGATCGTGGATCAGATCCAATTGCTTTTTGGTGTTGAAAAATGTTGCGGCCCATGCTAGGCCCGGGGCACTGTAAAAATACACTGGGTCCAGTCCATAATTTTGCATGGAAGATTTTCTGAATGCCTGCAATATATCAGCTAAGAGGGTGACATCAAGTTTCAAATATGCCATGTGATAATCACCAAATGTCTGGCATTTTAAATTGTTCCACATCAACTGAGCATGGCGATAATCATCATCACTGATTCCAGATCCTCTGATTCTGCTGTAAAACTCTTCTTGTGGTGGCAGGGAACACTCATCGAATTTAGAAAAATCTGTAACATAGTCATATGGATATACACCCTTCCGCCTAATTAATTTCAGGTCCTGATTTGGAAACAATGCACGTGTGATTTTTAATTTATCATCAGGTAATTGAGAGGCCAGTGTAGCCAGGCTAGCAGATAAAAATCTGTAAGAATCAAGAAATCTTATGCGAATAGGAACACCATCAACTTTAATTATCTTGCTAATAGATATATATTTCTCATCATTTTCAGCTAAAATATTTAAATTCTGCTTCTCAAACCCCTCGTACCTGATCAGATGATGGAAATCATAATTGGATGCTCCATGGCAAAATATGGGGATAAATCTTGGTCTCTTGATCTTAATATTACAGCTATTACACAGGGCCTGTTTATATCGACCATCTGTATGAGAATGGTGATGAACCTTGATATTTGTATCTGAAAATTCAGAATCACATACCGGGCATTTTTCTGCATTGTTGAAATCCTCAATCTGTTCCTCTGTTAAAGGCAACATAGGTTTTGATTTTAATAAGATGTTATATGCTATGTCACGGCACTCATTTTCTATTCTATGTGCAAATATTTTGATGGCATCTGGTCCCATGTATGAAAATTCTTTACTAACAACACCATCCTGTACAACCACATAACAAAAGCTGGAAGGTTCATGCAGCTGGTATGGTGTAATTGAAGATTCTTCGGGATCTGGGCTACAGAATGCAAGAGATTTGAGATTTGATTCGGAATCCCAGACAATACATGCTGGGTGTTCCAACGAGGCTTCATACTTTTTGAATTTGCAATTTTCACTTGGATTGGGCATCACCATATGAACAGGTTTATGGTTCCCACAGTATTTCAGATGCTCAATTAACTTGTTTTTTGCAATTTCTGCACTCTCTTCACAAACACCATTCACCATTTTTCTACCATCAAATTCAGTTAAACATCTTCTGCACAACTTGAATATTTTTTTATATTTGTCTAGTTGTGTTCTCACTAAAGCTTCAAGATTATGTATCAGAGTGTAATGATATGTACCATCCTTTTCAATTAAGAGCAGATCAATCGGAATTGCAGATTCATCATCAAGTGTACTGATTCTGAGAGGATCTATCAAGCAATTGCCAGTGGAACAAGTAAATACATTAATAGATAATTGTTTGCCATTGATGTGCCTGGCCCTTTTTTCAAATTTATCAATATTCTGAACAGACATTGGATATTCCAAACCCTCCATTGCATCGTCAAAAAGATGTTCATGCTGTTTGTAATAACTTATTCTCTCAGGATGCCTTGAAACTAGAAACAAAGCAGCTAATATACACCACAAAAAGCATTTCTGGTCGGTATTTTCAATATTAACCACTGCTCTTCTGTTTTTAATATTGTCAGGTAATGGCAGATATGTAGATCCTTGTAATGGGCTGAATTCAGAAATATTAACATATAACTTGTGTGATGAACCGCATAGGCTCCATCCGGACTCTTTTGCCGCAAATTCAGAGTGTTTGATATTTAATTGATTTATCAATCTGCTTATTATTCTGTCTAAATTTGCGTTTGAATATACAGGTACAGTTTCTGTTACGTGGGGCTGTGTAAATTTTGTGCCGTTTGGTTTCTTATATTGTGTATACAATTTGAGGGACAGTTTATAAGAGCCATTTTGTACATTTAGAATTGCCTGCACTTTAGGATTTATACTGTTCAAGAAATTCTCAATGCCGCATCTTGGCTCTGATACAAACCGGTGATCCCTTAATTGACCGTTAAAACTGCTACGGATAGGTTCATGGCGTGGCTGCTTTGCTGCTCTGGCATTAAGAGGTACTTCGTGCCTTCTTTTCAGGCCAGATGTGGATGGTTGTGCAGAGCAAGTATCTTTATGTTTATATGTGAAATATTCCATGTTATATTTTCTATTGCATTTGGGGCAAATTTTTGTAGGAGTTCTGTATTTGTCCGAGTTACAAATTTTTTGGTGCTTGGCCCAATTGGGGCTGGATATATTTTTATTGCACTGATTACAATATTTTTGATTTGGCATTTTTGCTGTTGTTTATTATATACAATTTCCTGGGATTCAATTCAAAACTTTATACTGAATAAAAAATATCAGTTGGGTTCAACACTGTGCTTTGTGTATGTGTGTATGTATGTATGTGTGTATACACTTAATATTTTTGGCTTTGGTATTTATATACAATTTCCTGGGGTTCAAATCAAAACTCTATGCTGGATAAAAAAAGCAGAAATAGGCCACAACTTGGCTACAAGTAGACCGGAAGTAGGCAAACCGGAAGTAGGCAAACCGGAAGTAGACCGGAAGTGGACCGGAAGTAGACCGGAAGTAGACCGGAAGTAAACCGGAAGTAGACCGGAAGTAAACCGGAAGTGAACCGGAAGTAGACCGGAAGTGAATATGTATGGGTGGGTGTGGGTGGGTGTAGGTGTGTATGGGTGTGGGTGGCCTAGTTTTAAGTGTGGCCCAAGAGGGGCATATTTTTAACAAATTTATGGACAACAATCTCACAAAAGTGCCTTTTATAAGTGTAGCCTCATCAATCTGAGGGGGTCATACTTTCTCATGGATTCCATGAGGGTTTTTTTACAAAAATCTTGGATTATACGGGGTTCCACACTTAAGCAAAAAGCTCATATGGGCATGTTGAGCTAGTTTTAAGTATAGCCAAACCTGCTTGAGGAGAGTTCATACTTTCTCGGGTTTATCCCACCACAAACCCCACTACTCCAACTCATAGGAAAATCAAGTTACCAACTCATAAGAAATCAGGTTGCCAACTCATAGGAAATCAAGTTACCAACTCATAAGAAATCAGGTTGCCAACTCATAGGAAATCAAGTTACCAACTCATAAGAAATCAGGTTGCCAACTCATAGGAAATTAGGTTACCAACTCATAAGAAATCAGGTTGCCAACTCATAGGAAATCAGGTTACCAACTCATAAGAAATCAGGTTGCCAACTCATAGGAAATCAGGTTACCAACTCATAAGAAATCAGGTTGCCAACTCATAGGAAATCAAGTTACCAACTCATAAGAAATCAAGTTATCAACTCATAAGAAATCAGGTTGCCAACTCATAGGAAAATCAAGTTACCAACTCATAAGAAATCAGGTTGCCAACTCATAGGAAATCAAGTTACCAACTCATAAGAAATCAGGTTGCCAACTCATAGGAAATCAGGTTACCAACTCATAAGAAATCAGGTTGCGAACTCATAGGAAATCAAGTTACCAACTCATAAGAAATCAAGTTATCAACTCATAAGAAATCAGGTTGCCAACTCATAGGAAAATCAAGTTACCAACTCATAAGAAATCAGGTTGCCAACTCATAGGAAAATCAAGTTACCAACGTAAAATAAATCAGGTTGCCAACTCATAGGAAATCAAGTTACCAACTCATAAGAAATCAGGTTGCCAACTCATAGGAAATCAAGTTACCAACTCATAGGAAAATCAAGTTACCAACGCAAAAGAAATCAGGTTGCCAACTCATAGGAAATGAAGTTACCAACTCATAAGAAATCAGGTTGCCAACTCATAGGAAAATCAAGTTACCAACTCATAAGAAATCAGGTTGCCAACTCATAGGAAAATCAAGTTACCAACTCATAAGAAATCAGGTTGCCAACTCATAGGAAAATCAAGTTACCAACTCATAAGAAATCAGGTTGCCAACTCATAGGAAATCAAGTTACCAACGCAAAAGAAATCAGGTTGCCAACTCATAGGAAATCAAGTTACCAACTCATAAGAAATCAGGTTGCCAATTCATAGGAAATCAGGTTACCAACTCATAATAAATCAGGTTGCCAACTCATAGGAAATCAAGTTACCAACTCATAAGAAATCAAGTTGCCAACTCACAAGAAATCAAGTTACCAACTCATAAGAAATCAGGTTGCCAACTCATAGGAAATCAAGTTACCAACTCATAAGAAATCAGGTTGCCAACTCATAGGAAATCGAAGTTACCAACTCATAAGAAATGAAGTTACCAACTCATAAGAAATCAGGTTGCCAAGTCCAGAATCAGCATATTGATCTCTCTGATATGAATAATATTATTTACAATTTCTGATCGAATTTTCTCCTGTATTTTATCCTCTAGTCTTCAGGCTTCGCACATAGCCTAGCTAGCCCAGAATATACGCTCCTGGCAACAACTAAACCAATTCAAACATAATAACAATGTCAGACGAAGCGGTTAGCAACAACATCCTGTCGGTATTACGAACCCATTTCCATGACCAGGAAACAAGGTGAAAAAGCATTTAAAAATATATATACTCCTGAAGAGGTTAAAAAAAAGGCATGCATGCATTTGCATTAACAGGAGCCGCCTTACGCAATAAACGTGCGAATGTGCACTGCTGAAATGCATATTTGAATTCATAATCTCCCGAAACGCTGACTGCATATGTATAATTTCCCATTTACGCCATCCCGATGGTCAAGTTATGGCATGTGGAGGAGCGGGAAGATCCGCATGAGGATTGCCTCTATTAGCCCACGGTATGTATGTATGTGTATATATATATATAGGCATGGGCGTACATATAGATCACGTAAGGGGGGGGGTTCAAGTATTTGTTCAATTAGGGTTCCTATATTTCATAAGTAAAAATCCGGGACACTACTAAGCGGTAGCTTGTTAGGGAGCGGGGGGGGGAAGGGAATGGTTGTATTATGGAGAGGGAAGAGTTCAAATCAATGTAGAGATAGATTGTTTTGTAAAATGAGCATTTTAAAATTACGTCCAATTTTACGTAAAATTTTAAAATATAAATAAAGTTCAGGAAAGTATAGTCTTAATTATTTCATCTTGCCCACCCGATTCTAGGACATTTGTGCATTCCGAAGAAACTATTCGGGACACCGGAACAAATGATACCATTCCGGGATTGTCCCTGAAAATCCGGGACGTATAGCGTCCCTAGGTATGATCTGGCTTTCAAAATGCACTCTGCCACCACATGAAAGGTCACACATTTATTAAATTAAGTCTATCTACAAACTTCTAACTTTTCTACATAAAATGAGCAGAAAATGCTATGAAAAAGCTAATCCCAGCTTATCTTTAAAAAGGAATTACAATTAGTTTTGTTCTCCTTGCTACAAAATTGAAAATAACTTCATCGGTGTTATTGTGATATTCGTATGTATACATACGGATCTCCCGTTGAATTGCGAGGACATTATTTCAACCTCCTTAATGTTAAACACATCCTCTCAGGTGTTGAAGATGAAGCTGGCAGTGTAGCCAAGATCACCAACAATTTGTGCATATTTGAGTACCAGAGCTCGTCACAATTTTCTACTGCCTACAATGCACACCCTGGACATGTCTTCTCAGTTACTGCTTGCCACATTTTCATTCAGATTTAAACATGTAAAAAATATCAACCAGGCCATCCAACATTTTGACACACTGTTCCAATGAATGAGGAATAGGCATTTCATATTGGAATAAGTTGTTGCAATTTTTCAATGTGTTGACTGTGTTCAGAGAAACTTGGGTTCATTTCTACTACGAAATGGTCCAAAAATGGACAACAGTAAAGTGTATACTATTAGTGTATACGATTTCACAAGTCACCCTACTGAGTATTGATACTTTTCTGTCTATATTGTGTCAAACAACTTGAGAACGTTACAGTTCTTCTTTAGCTATCTTGCACTGCATTTTTACAAACAAATTGCTTTGAGAAGATTGATTGATTTATTTGCATTATTTTACTTCGTTTTTGTGCCACTTTTGGCTAATTTCCGAAGATCGGGATGAGTGATGACATGATGAAATTGATGAGTGGACACCCACAAACGCCCATGCCCATTCCGGGTTTCGAACCCGGGACCCACGATGTGCTAACCACAGGGGCTGCTCCTTTCAGAAGATTCGAGGGGAAACAATTATAACTGATTTGACAGTCTCAATATCGCAGAAATTCCACAGAAATGGGCAATAGCCAGGGTTAAAATATGTGCTGAACAATGTACATATTACATCAGCTCCATAAACTAAGTACTTTTTTTTTTCTAAATCCACACCCACTCAACCCAGAGAGAGTAGAAGTACTAATAGCTGAAGCTAACCCAGATGCATTTACAATCTCCAATAGGGACAAGTTTCCTATTCCGATCTAGAGTTTGGAAAATGATTTATCGACTTTCGGGATTATCAAACAGTTGGGAAATTTCAAATTATAAAAAAATTAGAACCTGAGGAATACTTAAATCTTGAATGTTAACAAACCATATCGGTAACTTCTAATGAAATTATAATATTCGTGCTATAAGTTCACAAGCAGCTGCTTCGGGCAGAAATTACATGTGGCATTATAGAATTTGTGAAATATCAGGAGAGTATTTTCCGGAGAAATTCCGAAACTTTCAGGAAATTGCAGACATTTGCTTTGCAGTCCCATCTGGTGTGTGGAATTAATTTCTTTCCCATCCGTATCCCGTTCTATACGCTTGTAATTTATGAGAACAAAATAAGTCTGAATAAATTTTTACGAACAAGTCTCTGCGCATAGCGGATAGAACAGGTAATCTGATAATTTTACTGTTCCTAAGGGGGGTTTGGACCCGTTGAACCCCCACTTAAATACAGGGTGTATCATAATAGAGTAAACAACTTTTTGACTAAACAATATGGAATACAACAATAACATTTGTTGAGTATCAATCAGTAACACTTCAAGTTTCTACAAATGCTACAAATGTTCAATGTGGCTTCTACGAGTTATGCAACACACATCCCAACGAAATTTTAGCTCTTGCCGCACTTTTCACAAGAACTTCTCGTCCACCAAAGCAAGGCATTTCTTTTTATATCCTTTAGTTGTTGCACAAAGACTTTGTCCTTCACAAAGCCCCAAATGCAGAAGTCTAAGGGTGTAATGTCTAGGAACGTTTAGGCACAGCCTGCTTTTTCTGCACCTGTGAAAGTAGCCAGTTTCTTTCACACTACATCAGCGCCACGCTGACCGTGTTTACAACTCTTACAATATTATGACACACGTTGTATATTTGTGTCTGGGGGGTGGGGAAGGGTGTATATAACCTATCGAGAGAGAGAGGGGGGGAGAGAATCTTGAATTTTTCACATTTCACTACAAAGCAACAAGCACAGATTTGCTTTGCTCGGTAAATATTCTCCTTTTTCAAGTCTTCAGCGAGATTTTATGCACCCAGAAGTAGGGTTGCTACCAGTGATGTGCCGTAGACTAGAAGTTTACGTCTACATGCGTTGTCTACACGTAATCTACGCGTAGATTACATTGGGTTGTAGTTTACATAGACTACGTATACAATCTAAATTGCATTAAAATTAATTTTCAAGTCTTTCATGAAAGGAAAGTGACATTTTCAACTATATTGGTTCCTAACGAACTGAAAAGAATCCTATTTACAACAAAATTTATTTTCTCTTCTATCACCAACTATGGAAGAAGATAAATAGTATGCAAAAAAAAAAAGCAACAGATGGCAGTCGCGAGCCAAGAGTGGTCTTTTTTCCATAAAACACTAGAATTTCCTATATTAGGTTTCTTCCTAGGTGAGAAATTGTTCGAATTTGGAAGAAAGAGTATGAAAAGTTATCCTTACACATCAGCAACTGATACGCAGTATAATTTTATTTTAATTCCACGGCGCCCTTTGCTAAGTTATCACCTTTCGCCATGTTGTTTACATAGATTACCTAATCTACGTGTATAAAATTGTCTACGTGTAGAATGTAGACTATCGTTGTTTACGCGTAGACGCACATCACTGGTTGCTACACACACGTCCCAGATTTTCCGGGACAGTCCCGTGAAAAGTTTCTTCGGAATCGGGCGAGAAAGGAGAAATGATTAAGACTATGATTTCATGAATTTCGTTATTTATTAATTACTTTCCTACACACGAATCTATTATGCAAGGTTTTCTGAAAGTTTTATGGAAGTTCTATTTTTTAAAGTACTGATTTTTTTGTGACTTACGTTGCGAAAGCGTGTCTTCTAAAATCAGGCTACAAGGAGATGTTTTAATTTTCTTCCGCGTCTTGAAAATCGTTTCTGAAATACATTACCATCTTTGGAACCCTACGGCAGTTTCAGTGTAAAGCTCATAATAATTATGGTGTACTGGCACACTAGTTTATCGGATCCAGCCCCCCTCTCCCCTTCCGGTCAGCGGCGTTCCGGATTTTCACTTACGAAGCATAGCAAACCTACCCAGAACTCGAAATGCATCAAATGCACGAATGGGCATAGTTTGGTAGGGTCTAGGGGGTCTAAGCCCCCCCCCCCACCAAATGCACAACATAATTAATGAAAGATAAACTTTTGTGAAGAAAATTTATCATGGTAATTTCTTGCGGTGTGGAATGACGTTGAAATGAGTATATACGTATATAACAAGAAGAAATCTTAATCATCTTGTGGATGATCCCAAACATTGTTGAAAAATCTTCCTTTGATTTTGTGCTCATATTGTTTGTAAAATTTAGTCACAGATGGCAGAACGATCAGTCCTTATTAATATTGAAAGTTAAGCATCGAGTAAAGGGATTTAGACTATTGACTTTGAGAAAGAAATTGGGCTAGGCCAAATAATCATAAAAAACTTGCTCTGAATGTCGTATTCTTGTGGTATGGTTATATAAGAGTCGTTTGTTCTAGGATCCTCATTTAAATTAAAGTTTTCAGTATACTTAAATAATAATCTCTTTCACGCAGGAAATAGCATTAATGAATAGGAAGTTTTCCTTAAGCATATAGAGACCAAGAATGGCGCACACATCTCACGAATGATCCAACAATACGAGGTTCTCAATTTCGTAATAGTCTGGAATTCATCGTTTCTTTAATTAATTTCTTCAATAGATATATTCTTAAGATACAATAGCGTTATAAAACTTTTTTTTAAAAAAAGTTACACTTGGCACTCGACATAAACACAATTCAATTTCTTTTGGATAGGATAATGTTGGGATCACCTGTTTCCCAATTAGAATGTCGCTGATGATTTTCGTAATGGATAAAGACATTAATAGTATTAGCCCCAGTTAGCCTCACCCCCTTCCAAGTGGACTGACGAAACTCTGCTTATGGCATTATTATTATTATTCTATGGCACCCCAGTCCGTATTGGGTTCATGGTCTCCTCAATCTTCCAGTTCCTAGTTCTCAGCAGTTGTACTGCGTCTGCTCCAACCACTTCTTCCCATCTGTTTCTGGATCTCCCCACTGATCTTTTCCCTCCAAAACTTCCTTGCATTACCTTCTTGGGGATTCGGCTTTCATCCATCCTGATTACATGTCCTGCACACTCTAACCTTTTAGCTCTTATATAAGTTAAAATGGGGACATCTTTGTAAAGTTCAAATACTTCCTGATTGGTTCTTATTCTCCAAATATCTTGCACTTTAATTGGCGCAAATATTTTCCTCAATATTTTCCGTTCAAACAATTCCACCATTTCAGCTGCGCTTTGACTAAAGGCCCATGTTTCACTCCCGTATATCATTATGCTGCGAATAGGGTTTTAAAGTAACTTTGGCTGTATGGTTTACTCCATGATATTTAATGAATGGTAGTAATGAGAAGTATGCTTTATTGGCTCTTTGTATTCTATTTATTACTTGTATTATCTCATCATTTTTGTCTGTGATGAATACTCCTAGATAAGGAAAACTTGATACCACTTCCAATTCATGTTCTCCAATTTTTATACGATTTTCCTTTGACTTTGCTTTCTTCGTTTGGACTAATATTTTTGTTTGCCTATGGCAACATTCATGATCAACTGACACAGTTAAACGTGCAATTTTGGTTGCTTTGAAATGTTCGTGCCTGATCTCATATTGATGCATTTTCAGTGCGTCACTGAAAAAAGCACCCTCTTATGTATTGCGCATTGTTAACAGTTTATGCACTTTAAATTGTTGCTGGAGTCAACATATTTGTGTGAATTGAACCATGTTTCGTTCTGTGCATCGGGGTAAAAAAGCGAAATTCCATTCGAAATGTGAAAATTTTTCTTAGCGTCAATCAGTGCGCGAAAATGTTCCTTCGGTGCTAAAAAAAAAAAAGAAACAGCGGAAATTACAATGTTCAAATTTTCGACACGAGAAAAAAATGCTCAGGCTGCAGGGGAGGAAATTCCGTATTTTTGTGAATCATTTATAATATACCCCAAGTACTACATTACTTTGGGCTAATAGTAAACTTCTAAGAGGCAGTCCGATAAATCGGGAGGGCACCCCTCCGCATTGTATACTACATGAATACTTCACACATGTGTCATATTCTTATATCGTCGATGTTTTCACGAACTGGCGAATGTGTCAACTCCCCTGCATCACGAACCGGGGAATGTGCAAAATATTGATTTTGAGAAAAACGAAGTTGAAAGTAGCTAATTTTGCGTTACTTGCGAATCATTGAAAAAATATTCGAGCTAAACTATATTTTGAGATAACAATAAATGCTGTGTGAGAAGGTAGTTCACATGAGAAAGAACACCGTAGAAAGAATTTTAATGAACAATAAATGAACAAAGAATTTCATTACATCTATTCGTCAGTTCGTGAAAACAAAACTTTTTTTTTTTTTTTTGAATATTTTTAGCTTGATTCGTCATTGTAATTTTCACTAAAACTGCGAATTCTACAGTTCAAGGCTAAAAATTTCAACTTATTTATTGGATATTTATACAGAGTTAAATATTAGGCCAATCCTTAATACACTAATCATAACATACACCATAACAGTTTAATACATAACAGCGAGAAACGGAGAAATTCACACAACACTAGACGTACCCGCAAATAAATTTCAAGAATAATAAAATTCAGGAAATAAAATGTAAGGAACAAAATAGTAATACATTGACCAACACTAGTCTGTTATCAAATACAAAGTTAATAGAAGCAAAATGGTTGTACAATTAGTGAGGTAATCTGACATAGAAGTCTTTATAATCAGGATGAGAAATTACTGGTATTACTCCTTGACATAATGACAGCAAGTCCTGGTATTTTTTCATAGGCAGTTTTGGCTTTGAAGTAAAAGCCCTTGGTGGTAAATTGTCCTCTTTAGGACTGTGTGGATTAGGAAGTGATATACTTGAGTGGGTGTTTAGATTATGCGATGATTTTATAAATATATTGGGACAACCCTTGCGCACTTGAATTTGCATGACTTTTGTCCAGTCCACGGGTTGACCCTCATTTGTTGTTCTAACTTTTAGGATACGCAGGTACTGCGAATATTGTTTCCAATCTAAGACGTCTTTAGTATGCAACTCATGAACAGCATATGGTTGTTTCTTTCTTGTCATCCTGATTACCGGGATGAGTTGGGCAGGGATGAAGATATCTTCACTCCGTCGAAGTGCGTTTTCAATTGTACTGTGAATAGCATCACCTTTGCTTTGTTCGTGACTCGTTTCGAAGATGAAAACATGTATGGTGTTGATGTTTTGTGCTTCATTGTTTAAGAAATAAACGAACATAGAAGGCAGGATACTGTTCTTGTTCTGAGATGCACATCCATCGGCGAAGAACGCTACCTGTTTTACACCTTGTTCATCTTTCATCAGCAGAAACATCCTTAAGTTTGTTGCAACTTCATTCGGACCTCTTTTCGCTAATCCTTCGTGCCAAACGTAGCAATGACCGCTTTTACTAGCTAATTTATAAATTGTAAAATTGTAGGCTGATAATTATCTTTTGTAATGCAGTACAGTTCGTTTGCTCTGTGGTAGATTTATGACTTGCTCCATGTCAAAGCAAGCAGCCACGAACTCCTGTGGATTTTGTACAGCTGTATCTTTCATCGAACCTTTAATTTCCCTCACCTTCTGTTTTTCCTGTATGTGCCTGTTGTATTTTTCAATCAAGTCAGAATGATTACATAAACAATTAGCTGATTTCAATGAGTTGTACGTCTCACACAAACCACAAAGATCTTTTTTTTTGGAGAACGAAATTTTAACTTCATACATTTAAAAACTGATCTGTATAAGGAGGAACATGCCGAGCTGTTTGGAAATTCTTTTTTGAATAGTTCATACATCTTTGCAATACTTAAGTTGGACGACAAGTACTGTTGGCTAGAACTTCTGCGGCAAAAATGAGATTCCATCCTAGGGACATATTTATGTGCTTTTTAATATCTGTACGATTTTTCGTATCTTTCTTTAAACGTTGTCTGACGTCCACCTCTCTTTTCTTCTACCATGCACTGGTTCTTTAACTTCATTAGAATTGTCCTTACTTGTCTCTCAGCAATTGCAAGTGTGTCAAGAAACATTTTACGACATACTCTTCGTCTTACGTTATGGTCATCTGGTAAAAAATAATGAAGCGTTCTTTCCTTCCTCATTTTGTCTTCTGACTTCGTTGACCTTACAGGAGCATTGGAAGCGATGAACTTAATCAACCATTCTCGTTGTCGGGAAAGATTTCCTAACTTGAAATGCGCATTATTAACTTTCAATCTTGTGTTGTCATCAAAATCGTTGCATTTCAATCCTCTTGTTTGGCATGTCCGTGACTCACAACGTGGACGAAGCAATCTGGGAGAAGGAATAACTTGATGACTCTTTACACTTACATACTCATAACCCAAAGAACGACAGGCTTTTACTTTTTTCTTGCTTTTTCCTTTTCGGAAACCCTTCGCTTGACCAAACCATCTATTTCGCTTGATCCCGGAGGGTTGTTTTTCTCTTGTACACTAACACGTCTGTTGTGCCCGAATCCAATATGAAGTGATTGTAACAAACCAAATCCTGACACGTTACGCATGCAGCAAATATTTCTTCTTCACAATGCAAGGAACTACATACAGCGTGAACACTCCTCGGTGAGGAATGTACGGACGATTCATTATCACTGGAAGATATAAGAAAATCAGGATCCTTGTCCTCATCATCCGCTAACCTTTCTGAAGAACTGTCAACGTCACTAACTACTGCACTCGAGTCATTGATCACACCACCTGAGCTCTTGTTTGGCACTGACAGAGAAAGTTCATCACCTGTATCACCACTTTCAGAATCTTCTTTCATCCCGATCACAACACCTTCATAATAAATTTTCTCAGGATCCCACCACATTTTTACGTACTTTCGCTCCATATTGCAACTTCTTCATTCCATGGGGGAGTGTAAGTTCTTGGCTTCTGACGATGTTAGTACTGCCATCAGTCCACTTCACAAGCACGTCCTTATTCATATCTTCTGAATAATTACACAACGAGCCACACCACTAAAAGGGTATTCTTCAAAATATTATCAAAGAAATATGGCTTTATAAACCATTCGAAGTAATCTAGTTGCGAGAAGTAAACCAGATGATTGCCAATTTCATTGAAAGTCTCAAAATATAGACTGTACACTGTTCCAATAGAAACACAAAGAACTGTGCCTTACTACATGTTTTCAGATATCTTACAAATGGCTTATATTTCTTAGGAAAAAAATGAAATATAAAACGTTTTATTACAGCGGCATCTGTTAGGCAAAACGTAGTCGAACTGACACATCCTGAATGGATTGTAAAATGATATCATGTTTTTCTCCACGAAGAGGCGAATTTCATATTCGTCGGATCGTGAAATTATCACAATACTAGTTTTCATATTCGTCAAAACGTTGTCCATCTTTATCTTCTAAGCAATATTTAATAGAAATTTGAAACTTTGTGAGAGCAAAGTGCAAGTTGTTCCAACATATACAGCGTCAAAAACTCAAAATATCAAATTTTGCACATTCGCCGGTTCGTGATGCAGGGGAGTTGACATATTGGCCAGTTCGTGAAAACATCGACGATATGTAACACACACATTACTGTAATGATGACAATCTTCGATAAATGGAAAATATGGGGCCGTGTTTGGTGGAGGAAGTAAAAAACAATTTTGTAAGAATTTTCACTAACTTACAGATGTACCATGTCTGAGCCTTTTCTCACACAACAAATATTAATTCCATAATTCAGTTGGTGTGGTTCAGTACGGAGTGGTTCAGTATAGTCATGGACTAAAACAGGGAAATGCTCTTTCCCCACTGCTCTTCATAATTACAATGAAAGCAATTAACAAAGAGGTGGGGAAGAAGATAGGAGAGGAAGAGATGAAGGCCATGTCGTTCGCTGAATGACTTAGTAATATGGGGGAACAGGGAACAAGAAGTACAGAGGCAGCTTGATAGTTGGAATGAGGAAATCAGAAGAGCAGGAATGAAATTCAGTACAGAAAAGAGCGAGGTGCTAATAACAAGAAACAGAGCCAGAAATGTACCAAGAATAAAGATGGACATGGAAGAGTTGAGGGTAGTGGAGAGCTTCAAATATCTAGCAAGCATAATTGAGGGAAGTGGAAGAATAGATGAGGAGGTAAACAGAAGAGGACAAATGGATGGTGGACTATATCAAAGCGTTCGAAGATTAATATGGAACAGGGATGTACCTTGAAATGCAAGAAGGTAATATACCGTGCGTCCATTTCGATCTTCAGCCGAGAGATCGGGAGAAGCGTGGCGGGCGGCGCTGACGGAGATGCCGACATTTGCGGCTGTAATGTCCGTTTATTTTTATGGACATATGCAGACATTTATATAAATATTGCAAAACGAGCACTAACCTGTGTTATAAGAGTTGTGTAAACTGATATCCAGTAAGTGCCAAGTGTGTAGACTTTCGGGGAGAATACGTTGAATAGCCTGAAACTTTCGTGCCTGTAACTAAAGTCCTTCTGGATCGGGCCGAGAACTTATCAGCCCCACTCGTAACGTGAACCTTGCGGCTGGCATTCCAATCCTCTCACTGACACAACACACATACACACTGCAATAACACAAACAAGTAACGGCAAGTAACCAATAATAACACTCTTGCGCACAGTACGAAATTAACACGCTCTTGGTTTACATCTGCTCGCCACTATATTCACAGCTCTGTCGCGAAGGAACAAAAAACTCGAGCTCGGAGATTTCGGATTGCAAGGAAGCTCACGAACACCATTGACTTTTAACGGTTTCGTCTACAGCGTAATCTTGATACAGTGTTGCACATCATTCGAAACCTCCAATCGATCCCCATCGGCACAAAACTCTTTCAAGGATATGAACTTAAGCAGGACGTTACTAGTCAAAACTATGATTAAAATGTTTTATTATCTGTGGCTCTTAACATCGTTTCTAAAGCGTATTTTTTTGTGTATATAAGGGCAGAACTTGGATGAATTACAGATGATAAATTATAACACAGGTTAGTGCTCGTTTTGCAATATTTATATCATTGTCTGCATATGTCCATAAACATAAGCGGGCATTACAGGCCGCAAATGTCGGCATCTCCGCCAGCGCCGCCCGCCACGCTTCTCCCGATCTCTCGGCTGAAGATCGAAATGGACGCACGGTATAACACATGCTATGTGCCAATATGTGGAGCAGAGACTTGGACAATGACAGAGAGAGACAAAAGAAAGATGCAGGCAGTGGAGATGAAATTCTTAAGGAGCATGTTGGGGAAGACTAGAAGGGATAGAATAAGGAATGAGGAGATCCGACAGACAGTGGGGGTGGTGAAGCTTCAGGACAGAAGAGATCAGGCACAGATGAGATGGTTCGGACACATGGAGAGGATGGATGCAGAAAGACTACCAGTAAGAGTTTACAATGCACAAGGAGTGGGAATAAGGCCAAGGGGGAGACCAAGATGTCTGTGGAAAGAACAGATAGCGGAGAGTGTTAGAATAAGAGGATAAGATTGGAACACCGTGCTAAGAGAGTAGTAGTGGAAGACCAGGACAGGCTTGCCTTCTATGCCGATCCAGCCAGAGGCAGGAAACTGCAAAGGATGATGATGACTTCAATTCGTTCCAACCTCTAAAGAAAATGATCCTTTTCACACTCGCAACAAGTTTTGTGATGCATTGTTGAAAGTGTGCAATTCTAGTTCCTACTTATGAAAAATGTTCATTATACGTTACTTTATTTAAAAACAGTAGGTAAAAAGTAATGAACATTTTAAAAATGTTAAAAGAGTTACTAAATTCCAGTGTTAATCTTAAGTAGTGTGTGTATATGCCTATTAACTTTATTTTTAGTTTTATTCTCTCAAAAGTGATATTTGACCTATTTCGTATTTTTAGAATTTTCCACTCTCAGAAATTGCAATCCGGGGTAATTTTAAGGCGGGGTTGCATTTACCACTCTTCCCGAGTGATTTACGTATTTGCAAATGTTGATTTTCTCAAAATTTCGGAAGGGACTGTAGCCCATCAGCCCCCCTTTGCGCAACGCAAGTGCCGGGTTCCCTTAATTACGGAGAGAGAAGAAGTAAAAGTAAAGATGTGGTCAAAAGTTTCTTTCAATTAACAAGGTGTATTAGGTTTGATGCTGTTGGTAATTTTTCATGTGATTGAGATTGATTTGTTTTATTTTACTTTGATTTTCTGCCACTTTTGGCTAATCGCGACGATGAAGATGAATGGTGATAAGATGAAAAATGAATAAAGAATGAGCATAAACATTCAGGGAAAGACACAACACAGGTCACTGGCTGTGGGTCCAGGCGGCAGAGCCTCGTTAGTCTGCAAAATGGAGTCCATACCGGTATAGGTGTAGTATGTCTCCACATTTTTCCTCGATACATCATTGTGAACCACGTTGGGTTACGTTAGGTTAGGTTAGGTTAAGGTTAGGTAAGGTTAGGTTAGGTAAGGTTAGGTTAGGTAAGGTTGGGTAAGGTTAGGTTGGGTAAGGTTAGGTTGGGTAAGATTAGGTTAAGGTTAGGTTAAGGTTAGGTTAAGGTTAGGTTAGGTTAGGTAAGGTTAGGTTAGGTTAAGGTTAGGTAAGGTTAGGTTAGGTAAGGTTGTGTAAGGTTAGGTTAGGTTAAGGTTAGGTAAGGTTAGGTAAGGTTAGGTTAGGTTAAGGTTAGGTTAGGTAAGGTTAGGTTAGGTAAGGTTGTGTAAGGTTAGGTTAGGTTAAGGTTAGGTTAAGGTTAAGGTTAGGTAAGGTTAGGTTGGGTAAGGTTAGGTTAAGGTTAGGTTAAGTTAGGTAAGGTTAGGTAAGGTTGGGTAAGGTTAGGTTGGGTAAGGTTAGGTTAGGTAAGGTTAGGTTAGGTTAAGGTTAGGTAAGGTTGGGTAAGGTTAGTTTAGGTTAAGGTTAGGTTAAGGTTAGGTTAAGGTTAGGTTAGGTTAAGGTTAGGTAAGGTTAGGTTAGGTAAGGTAAAGAAAACATACACACCTTTTTTGTCTATTTCCTTTACCTAACCTAACCTAACGTGGTTAAGAAGAAAGTAAAGTGAAGAAAAGATACACAAATAAATAAAGGACTTGAAACATACATACCTATATTCTTCCAATGTGGAGACATACTACACCTATACCGTCCATACCATGCACAGTCGTGTAAATACATACTTCCTCCATAAGACTATGGGTATTAAGGCTATATGTGAGAAGTATTTTTTCCATGACTCTAGCGTACAAAGGCATCCTTTCGGAATGGGCTGGAATTGTAAAGGTGTATATTAAGTAGGTGCGTTGTAATGGGGGGGTGGATATATTATACAATATTTCGTAACTGCCATTTCTTTGGACCACTTTTCAAACGAAGGTTAAAGACGAACATGATAATCTCTCTCTCCTCTAGTCTTCTCAAACCCGAAGGTTCATGGCTGCAGCAACACAGACCTTCCATCTGTCCCTATCCTGAGCAAGATCTATATACTCTTTTCCATCCCTACCGATTTCGTTCAGGTCCATCTCGACGTTATCCCTCCTTCTTCGTCTTGGCCTTCCTACAGGTCTCTTACCATCAGGTTTCCCAACAAGAATCCTGTAAACTCTTCCTTCTTCTCCCATTCGTGCCACATGACCTGCCCACCTAAGTAAAAAAATGATAATCAGGGGTCATTTTATGGGAAATTTCGAGAAAAGCTGTAGCCCCATCGCTCCCTCTCTGGGTACGCCACTGGTTTCATATTCAAAGGTCGGGAGAGAGATACGTTTATGGCGGCGCATGTAGCAGCCGTTTGAGCTGATGGACCGTTGCATCATGGAAGAAACGTGCTACTATTGGCAGTTTCTATACACCACGCCCACAGTTGCAATACCCATGTTGGCTTTGTAAATACGGAGACGGGACTGCTTTCACCGAAAGTGAAGGAACGGCCACGTGGGAACACACACACACTCACACATAAATATGTATGCATGTTTGCGCAAATCTTGTCGGGTGCGGGGGAAGCAGAACTCCTTCCCACTGACCGCGGTGCTTCCGCTTAATATAAATGAAGACGATTTGAGAGTTAAGTAGCGCCAACCGTCACTCACACACACAGACGGATGTGGGAGTTCCCAGTTGTACATGAGGTGGTTCGGACTGCAATTTCTTGCAAGATGGCTTGCCAAGGTTCACGCACGCTACATTCATAATAATAGTTTCTCTCGCTTAGTTGCTGAAGAGATAACACCGTCACGGAAACGGAAATAAGAAGTCGAGGGTCAATCGGAAAGTAAGGTGACTTGGCGCTTTCATCAAGTAAATGTCCAACGACCCTCTATGAATTGGCTTAATCATTCACAGTACGGCTTAAGCTTAATTTATTGGTCATATCAGTTCTCTACCACATAATTAATACTTTTTATTAGCTTAAAACAATTACATTATCACTAATTCCATCTAATCAAAATTTGCTTCTTAAATTGCACATTGATATACCGTCGTTCTTACCCTCACCATACTATCTATATCGAATGTAGGTTTTCACATGATGAAGTATGTGCTTCATATCGTTAATGTCATGAAATGCATCCCTATACTATTTTGTTGTTACCTTCTACATATCTTGTTCACAGATCTCAGAAAGTTATGGAAAATGTTAGTCAAGTGTACATCTAATCGTGTTGTGCGCTCTCACATAAAAAATGTTATTTTTTTGAATTTTGAAAACTAACGGAACGTTCCTTGCATTTATTCTTTCCAACATAGTGCTACATTTTGTACCACTGTTGATAGAACACGTACTGCACTGTGGTGTACACATTATATATCCCCTATTTTTTTAATTGCTGCTTACTGCATAATGGTGCTAATCCTGAGCCACTTGGGAAATGGTACAAAAAAATGTACCACTAATTACAGTAGATACCAATAATGCAACGCAGAAAAAAAATCCAAAATAATATTTGTTAAAATCCAGGGCTTTGTCTAGAATTTGCAATCTGGGAGTGTAATGGTAAAATGAGCAGCAAAGTGACCATAAGTCACGTATTTGCGAAAACTTTTAGGAGGATGTTATAAGAATTATGAGGTGTAATGATAAATTTAGCACAAAAATAATCACGAATCGTGTATTTGTGGGGGAAAATGTTAGGGAGATGAGCAAAAACTGTGGGGTTGTACTGGCAAATTTAGCGCCAAAATGACCACATGTATTCGTGAATAATTTGTGGAGAAAATATTATGGTGGTGTCATGGTCCACTTAGTACCAGAATTATCACAAGCGAAAAATTTAAGGGGATGGTGCAAAAATTATGACAGCGTAACGGTAAATTTAGCGCCAAAGTGTAAACAATTTTGGGGATATCGCAAAAAAAAAAAAAAAAAATGTGGTGTAATAAATTTTGCACCAAAATGACAACGAACCATGAGTTTCTGTATAACTTTAGGGACAAGCATAGAGTGTAATGGTACGCTCAATACCAAAATGATCGTAAGTCATGTATTTGTAAAAGTCAAAGCGGATGTTGCAAAAAATATGGGGTGTAATGATGAATTTAGCACCAAAATGCTCACAAATCATGATTTTTTTTGGTGAAAATTCTTTTGTGGGAAAAATTACTGGCCAAAATAATGCTAAACACCGAATGGTATAAGTCTTCTGGCGTTCTTTTACCCGCCGTTTCGGAGCAGACCGAAAGTTCGTCGACACCAAAGGTTGGAGACAAGGCCGCGAAGAGTTTATATCTGGAAACTGGTGGGGGCGGGGCGTGGGTCAAAACCTTGGCGGATATTTCCGTTGTTGTGATTCAGACGGCGAGGCACGGCGTGGGATGAAGCGACGTGAGCGCTGCCAGATGCTCTGGAAACCAAGCAACAGACAATGACCATCTCCCGCTAAGGACCAATTAACCAGCCAGGTAACTATGATATTTACCCTTGCTTCGTCGCCATTTTGAACCCCGTTATTCTGCGCAGCGATGGTAGTAACGATAAAGCACAAAACAAAATTTTCACCACATCATTAATTGTAAAAGTTTGTTTGTACAAGAAGTACACAAACACCGAGAGTATTAAGTCTTTATACTTTTCAGACTGTAAGGTAAACCTGCACAATATCGGATACTTTTTGAAATCACCATAATTAACCCACGAAAATGAACAGAAATGCGTAATATTTGGTAATATGAACTATTGGTACCTTACCTTTTGCCTTGTGATGTGTGTATCTCCCTTATTGTTCAAAAAAAGCCGTCCTAATATTGGATAGTGGTTGTGCCTAATATCGGATAGGAATTTAACCATTATATTTGAAATAAAATTACATCTCATGATAGAAGCAATCTATTATTTATTTTGCTGGAGGTTTGCAAATGTTAAAAAATAACAAGGATCACAAAAGTATGATTGGTACAAAAGAGCATTGAATTACTTGTTATGCTTTATAGAAATCACATACATATATATCTTCCAGTTGTCACTATCAGCACATACATCATGTGCTCACTGAAGGCAATGGGTGCAACGAATCCACTCCTCACAGCTGCTGTCATACACGTATTGCTATTTGCTATCCGTTATTAGGCCGAACGTGACCTTGAGGGTAATATAACCTTAATATCAAACAAAGACATTTACCGGAACAGGACTAGCATGTCAACATACTCTATTATTCCATATTTCTATGAAATATAAGTAAGCTATAGTTTATCCTTACCTTCAATGTGAAAACCTTTGATGATGAACTTCTTCCAAAAACTCAGAAACAGAAAATTTCTGTTTTCGTCGTTCGTGGAGGCGCAGTGTGCTCAACGGCGTTCCCACTCACAATGGCGGCAATCGACGGACATGGTTAAGTGAATTGCTGCAGGTGGCAGCACCCAAGATCCGAGAAACGAGGGTATCCGATATTGGGCGGGTATCCGATATTATGCAGATTTACCTTACATTTTTCCCCCCAGTATGTCTATTTGTTGTTGTTGACTTTCGTATTGAGATGCGTTACACGCTCGAATATGCCGTTTTCTCAAAGCTGCCTCGTGTCGCGTCGGTGTGAATCTACCCTGTCGGTTCGGTCTGAAAGCTCCCCCAACACTAAACTGACAAGAGACCTCTTCAGTTTATAAGCAAGCATTCACTGCGCATGTGGCTCCAATATTATTTTCTCGTTTAGTTTGACTTTACCATTTCTTTAATCTTTGAACTGAACTCAGATTTATTGAAATCAGTGCACCAAAAATTATGCAATTAAAAAAAAAATGTTAATATTTCCTGATGTAATTGCAAGGTTTTGGAGGTAATGTGGATGAAGAAAAACAATGTTTTATATTACGAAAACCTATTCCTACCGTTTGTAACTAATTGCACATATCCACTGTACGAATTTACGGGGGTATGCGGGGGATTTCCCCCCACAAAAATGTTATCCCCGGAAGGAAATAGAACTGATAGCATACATAACTATGTAACCAACAATTGAAAATCATTCGTGTCCATTAATGATGGTCCCAGTCATCAAAGATTTCCATGGCGAAAAGAAAGCAGCCTTGTGGATTGAAGGACATCATTTTGTCACTGAGCCGAGACAACAGAGAGTTCATCCACTTAAGTTTTCATGCCATAGTGATGATATTTTACACGTATCAAAGTGTTCACAAGAAACTTGTAGGCAGGTTAGGTGGAGATTAAGTTTGAACTTCGCAATAGAAATTTTATCAAGTTTCGGTGTTTCTAGTTCAAAAGCACTCGTGTACACACAGAAAACTAAATGCATCATATTGATTGATGCACTAAAGTGTGTTTTATGGTTTCTTCAAAGAATCAGATTCACATTTGATGCATTTGGTTGCATTTTTGTATGTCGTGAAAGAAACACCAAAGTGTATCATTTGATTCAAGTGAGGATTTATTTCAGTCGAGATGCACTTCAATGCATCAGTTCATGTTCCTTGATGCACCTTCCTGCATCTTATTGGATGATGCACTTAAACGTTTGGTCTGATCTACAGAGTTTATGTAGCTCAGACGAAACGTTTAAGTGCATCATCGAAAAAGATGCATTCTGGTGCACCAAAACGCATCAACTGATGCATTGAAGTGCATCTCGACTGAAAGAAATCGTCACTTGAATCAAATGATGCACTTTGGTGTTTCTTGCACGACATACAAAAATGCACCCAAATGCATCAAATGTGAATCTGATTCTTTGAAGAAACCATAAAACACACTTTAGTGCATCAATCGATATGATGCATTTAGTTCTCTGAGTGTATGAGTTTGGGTTTACTTAGAATGTAAATACACTGTTTCTAAATTACGTTTACATGTTATCATAAGATTTAATGAACTAGAAACAATGTTAGATATACAAGGTGTACCAAAAAAGGTAACCGAAACATAAGTAACGAAAATTATTCGGTTACCTTTTTTTAGGCCACCCTGTAGTTACAATTGTTAGAACTGCAAGGGAATAGTTTTGTTTACTGACTGGTAACCATGGCTGGCAAGGTAATTTACTCGTTACGTTTGTTACGTAAATTACGCGTAATTTACTAGTAATTTACTTAGCATAGAAACCCAGTTTGTTACGCAGATGTAAAAAAAACTAATTATATTACATTTTAAACTAAAATTTTCTCACATATTTCAACACAAAATCATTATTTTCTGAAGATTGTTTATACAGACACCTCACACCCTCACCATCACTATCAGATTTTTTAAAAATAGAATTGTTCTTTCACATATTTTTAAAATTTGAGAAACCTGGTATTTTAAACAAGACATAACGATTAACGACAATTTGTTTGGATTGGATTTCAAAGTTTTAGTAACAGCTTCAAATTCCTTTTCATGCGTATTATACACTTTCATAGGCTAACTATGATGTAATTGTGAATATGGCAGTTTGTAAATTTTCAATATACAAGCCCATACAAATTCGAAAGGAAAGTTTTTTAAAGTCCTTTTTTGTTTTCTACCACTGTCAACTGTTACCTAACAATACCGTCGCAAAAAATGTTTTCTTTTCATTTTTATGTTTGATTCTATTTTTTACGTTTCATATACATTTTTTACGTGTAACTTACGTGTCACGTAGAAAACCTTTTCTTTACGTGTAATTGCACAACCCTGCCGGTAACACCAAACTTTGCATACACGTAAAAGCCGAAATGAAATCACTGATATGCTACTAAGTAGGCACCGCCCTCCCTCCCCCAAAGCAATAAGCTTAATTCGCACAGTGCACATATCAGGGTAATTTGTACCCCCCTGTTCCTGCACCACTGGACATGGTAGGTTTATTATTCACTTGTCTTCGTGTGCACGACATTGTGGCTATACAAGTACATGAGCTAGCAATAAACAGAAATTTTTGCAAACTATTGGCACATGTAAACTTGAAATGTTTCACAGACTGGTTTACATCTAAGAACATTGCACGTAATCTCATTTTAAATCTCTCGTCGGCGCCTGACAGAGCCTCCCTTGTTACAAAAAAAATAACCCTTTTGTCCCAACGTTATTGTTATTCTGTGAAGTTGCCTTTATCAATGGCGGACATCTTTCCCCCAGTTCACACTCTTTCATTTTTTTGTACCGGTGTTACGTCACGCAACAGTCACACCAAGCACAGGAAATGGTTGGGGGAAGAGCGGAGCGGTAGTCAGGGAAGCAACTATATTTAAAAAAAAAAAAACAATACAAAAGACCCATTTATCAATGTTGGTTTACAACTGCTTCTTCGAGACTAGGAGTGGGGTTTCCCAAAAGCTGTCTTCAGGGGGAAGCATGGTGTAACCTAAGTAACGCGTTGCATTATGGGTACTTTCGCAGACGGAGCCCTAAGTGTAGGGAAATCTATTCTGATCACTGAAAAAATATTATCATTATTACAAGATCACGTGTCTGTATGCTTTGATTGATTGAGTTGGTGTTTTAAGTTCAATTTATGCACAGTAAGGCTAATCGGGACTGGACCTACAGTTTAAAGTGGGATCCGACCCACTATGTGCCTCCACCGGGTATCGAACCCGGAACACCTTGATTACAAGGCGACGACACTACCACTGCGCCATCGGGGAGGCCCTATGTGTTGTGTGTGTGTGCGCGCGTTGGTACACCCGTCATTAGGTGGAAGAAGATCAGAAAAATTACCAGCATTAAGAGGAATTTTTTTTATTGCGAGGTATTTTTGGCTGTTCCTCGGAACGAGAGAGCACATTATTTAATATTATGGTCGAACAGGCAAAGGAAAATTTAATGTCGTGGTATTAATCGACTAAGGGGACCAGGATCTACATTTTGATATCAGATAGAACCATGTCCTACAATTGTACTCGGATTTATGCTACAAAACAGTGTAGTTTTTCTGGTTCCTCTTTTCGGGCTATTGTACCTGTACGTGTGTATCAGGTGTTTATGGGTTCCTCTCAACGGGGCTCTGTGCTTATCACCTACACACAACTTGTGTGACGTTCGAGCGGCGACGCCAGAGATATCTGTGTGTGTATATATATATATATATATAATTTTATGATAATAAAACGAATTCTGGTAATTAATGCCGATTTAGCATTTATGCAATATAATAGTTCCGTAACGGATTTGGCTACCAGAAACTTTGCTACAAGAAACTTATTAGCTTACAGCGTCATTGATTTGGGTGTCCAACGATACTCAAAGGAATGTGAAAGGGATCTACTTGTCAAATAAATTACAATTCATTTATTAATCTTGACTATTCCTAAGGTTGTGAATTTTGAGTCTGATTTGTAAGCGAGAGGACAACATGCTTTGAGTTTGTAGTTTGGTTATATTTTCTTGTAAGCTGGTTATATCTGCTCATTAATTGCTTGAACAAAAGAGAAATTGATATTTTATACATAGCAAATAGACTCTGATTTTGGAACGTATTCATGAGCGCCATCTATACTTTGCCATATCCTGGTTTTGTTATTACGAAAGGAATTCAGTTAAATATAATAAAACATGTATCACTCAAATTTTGCCCCTTAAATAAGAGAAAGTTGTAATATATGTGGATCAGCCTCTTGTATTAGTGATAACAAAATTAATTATACATATATGTAACTTACACATATATTTATTTACGAAAAATATATTAATTTTATAATTTTTCATTTTCACTAGGTTGTAGTGATATGGACGTGAAGCGACACCACTTGGAAGCAACTTATTATCAGGTAAGTTATAATTCTTGTTCTTATTGTTTAGATTTTTACAATTAACTAATTTATGTCCCACCCTAATTATAATGAAGATGGATTATCGATCAGGAGATTTAAGCATAGGTTTTCGAGCTCATCTTTAACTCGGTTTCTGAATAACGTCTCGAACTTTGGTGAATAACTTCGCTTGAAGATAAGTGACGTTAACTCACGAAAGATCTGATTTTTTTCCATAACTTACCTGGCCAGTATGTAATTCGTTTCCAGAGAAGCATCAAGATAGAGTTTCGAAATGATTTGATCGGCAGTAAAACTTCATGAACCCACGAAAGTCTGGAAGGAAGAAAAATAAAGTGAAAGAGTTTTTCCATAGTGTTGGAGTTTATGGATTACCCAGATGTTCCAATATGTTTCTTCTAATAACGGTTACTCAAAGAACTCCGCAGAAATCTAAGCCTGTGAAGCAACGGCATACTGTGTATCAACGGCAGACTGTGCAAGAACAGGAGACTGTGAACAAACAGGAGAACTGTGCACGAACAGAAGACTGTGCAGCAAAACAAGACTGCAATAACAGGAGACTGTTCAAGAACAGAGGACTGTGCAAAAACAGGAGATTGTATAAAACCTGGAGACTGTTCAGAAACAGGAAAATGTGTAGCAAAAGAAGATTGTACAGCAAAAAGAAACTGTTGAGAAAACAGGAGACTGTCCAGCAAAAAGAGACAGAAAAATGAACAGCGTGAGGAAACTGTTCAAGAACATGAGACTGTCCGGCAAGAAGAGACTTGACTGTTCAGAAACAGGAAAATGAGCAGCATGAGGAAACTGTTCAAGAACAGGAGACTGTCCGGCAAGAAGAGACTTGACTGTTCAGAAACAGGAAAATGAGCAGTATGAGGAAACTGTTCAACAACATGAGACTGTCCCGGCAAGAAGAGACTTGACTGTTCAGAAACAGGAAAATGACCAGCGTGAGGAAACTGTTCAAGAACATGAGACTGTCCGGCAAGAAGAGACTTGACTGTTCAGAAACAGGAAAATAAGCAGCATGAGGAAACTGTTCAACAACATGAGACTGTCCGGCAAGAAGAGACTTGACTGTTCGGAAACAGGAAAGTGAGCAGCATGAGGAAACTGTTCAAGAACAGGATTATTGCAAAAACAGGAAACTGTCCAGCAAGAAGAGACTGTTCAGGAACAGGAAAATGCGCAGCAAGAGTAAACTGTTCAAGAACAGGAGACTGTGAAGCAAAAGAGAATTTGCAAAAACAGGAGAATGTCCAGCAAGAAGAGACTGGACAGACAATTAACAATGATGCATCCAAAACCGGCTTTTCTTAAAAAAAAAAAAAAAACTAGCATGACTAAACAAATGTTAGTGAGTCAGAAATCTGAACATATTCTCAGCACTAAACTCAGTTATTTCGCAGTTGGTTGTACTGATGGGTAAATAAATGTATTCACAGCGAAGGTAGTGAATTTTCAGGCATCTTTCTTAAAATGCAAGCATAAAAGAGTTCTAGTTCGTTTAAATTAGTGGACAATTTTGATTATGAAATTCCCAGACATTTCCAGGTTTTCCAGTACAAACATTATATTTTTCCAGACATGTTTATCATCATGATTTTGCCTTGAACCTTGTATTTTTCAATTAAATACGAGGGTAAGTCAAAAATTATCTACACTTTTGCCACAACTTTTCTCAGGTTGGCCGCACTGCCTTCAGCGCTTGTGTGCTAAAAGGTGGTACTTTTGTGGTCATATGGCCAAGGTTTGATCTGATTTATCTGGTCTGAAGATGTGTCAGGGGTTGAAATTCATCACAGCCTTTCAATACAATACTGGGACAGCTTTTTACCATGTAGAATTGTGTATAAGTTGATCGGGGGGTTTAAAAATGGCTGGACAAGCGTGAAACACGAAGCGAGAGTATGCCCATCAACCTCCACCACTGATGGGAAGATTCAACAAGCTTGAGAGATGATTCTGATGAACCGATGGTCACCCATCATCCAAGGAGATTATTCTGACATCATCAGATGTACTGAAAACCTGTGATGAATTTCAGTCCCTGACACACCTTCAGACCAGAGAAATCGAATCACTGATTGTTGTTCTTCCTTGGTGCACACTGCCAGTGGAGCGGCCATGTTTAACCTGTAACAAAACAAAGAAAAAATGGAGCGATTAAGATCAAACCTAGGCCACACGACCACAAAAGTACAACCTTATAGCACACAAGCGCAGAAGGCAGTGTGGCCAACCTGAGAAAAGTTGTGGCAAAAGTGTAGATAATTTTTGACTTCCCCTCGTATATAATCCATTACTTATTATGAATATTCATTTTTACAACTTTTTTTTTAGCAAATTTCATTCTACACACACAATATCACGAAATTCGAAGAGTAAAATGTAAAATTACAATCGGCATCAAGTATTGGGTGCTACAATCACGTGCATCTAGCCTTCAGGCTAAGGTAAAAGAGGTACATTATTTGACCATAACGTATCTCCACAATATAAAAACAACATAAAAAGTTCATAAACCATACACAATTTTTAATTTTCTGGCGGATTTATAGTGTCGTAGAAAATGCTGCTTTCTTGCTTACATTTATAAGGACACAGCATCCGGAGAAATTTTTGTTGCATACAGGAATTCTATAGGAAATGCCAACAAGACCAAGATCTATAAAAAAATAGACGATAACCTCATCTTCACCAACCTTTCCGAAAATTATGATCATATTGTCAATGTACTTTAACTATCAATCAGATATCTGGACTGCAAGTTTTACTTCTATATTCTTTCTAATATCTAGTATTATAAAAGTGAAAATTTATTACAGAAATTCGAACGAACCATTATTTTGCACAAGACTGAGAATCGTAAGAAACAAGTTTCTAAACTGAATCTTTTTTGGGAGTGGAATCACATGAACCGAATCCAGAAGTGGAAGTGAACGGCTTGTTCATTTTGCAACTTTTTCTCTTGCAGACTCCAAAATGCACGTAAATTCCAGACGATCTGCAAAATTCCCTGACATTTCTCTGATGTTTCCTCGACAAGCCAAATTCACTGACATTTCCCTGTTTTCCAGATGCGTAGCAACACCTCAAGTACCTGTAATTCAGTTACTTTTTGAACCAAGTAATTAACTTAGTTACTTCTAAAAAGTAACTCTCCGAAAGACTGTAGTGCATAATTGATTGATTGATTGATATGGTTTATTTTACGCGAAGATGGGGATGAGTGATGATATGAAGAAATTGATGATTGGACACTCACAAACATCCATGCCCAGGCTAGGATTCGAATCCGGGGCCCACTGCGGTGCATAATGATGAAATGCATTAACAGTAATGTTTATTGGCATAACCAAGATGGCGTTTCTTTCCTTGGGCGTGCTGCAAAGTTGTATATCCATGGTGAGGCATGCATTTGTTACGCCGAAACTGTCGAGCGGCGTAATCTGGAACTACACAAGTCCCTACCGAATTATACGCAGAGGTAAGCACTTCGGGCGTTAACTTATTACTCAACGCTGCGAATACTTGTAACGAGTATCACTTGTCAAAGATTTCCTTGCAGCCCGGCCCTGGAATAACTGATATGTGTTTCCGGTGCACAGAAAGATTCCGTTCAATCTCTTTCTTCCCGCCTTAAAAGGAATGCGTGCCATGAAACACGATGCATCAGTCCTATCCGATGCTACACTGCGCCATGAATACGAATGTTGGAATTAGCAGCACCGGGATTCCAGACCGCATGGATGACTTAATCGCAGGTTTTATTTTTTTCTTCTCTCCCTCACCTGGAAGAATCCCGCAGTAGAACGGCAGCGTTCATTGACAAAAGAAAAACTCGACTGCAACTTGTTTATCATGCGGAGCGTGGATGCTTCATTCGCACATTGAGAGGTTTCAAGTTGTGACAAGTTTAGCAACAAGCAGGCACAGTGCTGTGTTTAATAGGGGCAACACGATATAAATGGCTAATTTCGCTTCAAGTGAACTCCCAATATTTCAAACTTGATTAATTTCTGCGGAACGAACATCAAATGGTTAACGATGATATATTTTATTCCATGTGGCATAATTACACTGTAAAATATTGACCGGATTAAATCACCTGTAGCTGGGACGCCAGTGATGTCAACGTAAAAATTCAGTTGTTTCGCCGTAAAAAAGAACAACACTGTCTGCAGAAACAGCAAACGACAACGTAAGCAACGAATACTGGATTCCGATATCTAATTCTAAATTCAGAAAGCGAATTATGGACTCTGGTAGCGAATACTAGAATCATGCAATGAAAGCTGACTTCTGGCAACGAATCCTAGATTCAGGAAACGAATCCTGTATTCAGGTAACGAATTCTGGACTCGGATAACGATTGATTGATTGATTGATTGATTGGTGTTTTAATCCACTATATGCACAGTATGGCTAATCGGGACTGGACCTACAGTTTAAAGTGGGATCCGAACCACTATGTGGCTACACCGGGGAATGATTCGGATAACGAATTGCAGACTTTGGTAGAGAATCCTAGATTCAGGCAATGAGATCTTATTTCAGGTAGCGAATTCTGGATTTGGGTAACGAATTCTGGATTCGAGTAACGAATTATAGATTGATTGATTGATTTTATATATTTTTCTTCGCTTCTTTGCCACTTTTAGCTAATCGCGAAGATGAAGATGAGTGATGATATGATGAAATTGATACAGGGACACTCACAATGAGCACCCATGTCCAGACTGTACTAAGCACCACCAACGAATTCTAGAGCCTTATAATGAATCCCAGATACAGGTAACGAATTTTGTACTCGGGTAGTGAATCCTAGATTCAGGTAACAAATTCTTGATTCGAGCAATGAGCCCGATAGTCAGGTAAGGAATTCTACGTCAGGCAGCTAATTCTGGAAGGAATTCTGGAGTCAGGCAACATATTCTTGTTTGATAACGAATTCCAGAGTCAGGAAACGAAGTATGAACTCAGGTAGCGAATCCTAGTTCAGGTAACGAATTATGGACGCGGGTAAGCGAATCCTAGATTCAGGTAACGAATTGTGGACTCTGGTAGAGAATCCTAAACTCAGGGAACGAATTATGGACGCGGGTAGAGAATCCTGGATTCAGATAAAGATTTATAGGTTTAGATAACGAATTGTGGAGTCCGGAAACGAATTCTGGAAAAGAGTTGGTTGAATTTGGATTCACATTAAGCAGAAATTTGCTGAGAACTTTAGTGATGGTCACTGAAGACACCTCCACCGGATTTGCAACCACAGCTTGTGGCGCAAAACGGATACGAGTTTGTATAACAACTTTCACGGTGAGTGTACCCGCCACTTAGGGTGCTGCTCCTCAGCAGTTTTAACATCCGTCCTTTATAGTTTGGCACATTAGTCGAGTGCCTCTCAGCGACAGGGACTCGCCTTCAAGTTGTTTGCGCCGGCGGCAGGGACGCTTGTTTCCCCTATAAAGAAGCTACTGTATTCCACGAGCAAATCTACTCGGTGTTGTTGTTTGCAGTCGCTTCTCGACTAATGGACAAGGTGGGGAAGTACAAAGCTGTGTCCACAGTATGTGTACCTTACATAATCCGCAAATGTGAGAAGGTTTTTATTGTAGTTTTTTCCTCTTGGAGATCTTCTGGTTGTGGTGTGCCTCTTCACTGTTTTTAGCGATGCTCTTTTATATTGGTCTTCATTCAATGCTTCTGGCGTCAATGACTTCGACGGGTCTTTTTCTTCGTTGTCGTTTTCCCGCCATATGTTTTGACCAGATGGAGGATTCCTTGTGGGAAACTTAATGAACTGCTTGTGTGATGGGTACCTGGAGTTCGATATTTCTATGTTGTGTGGGATGAACATTCGTCTGGTTTCATCTGGTTTCACCAAACTACTTATCCCGTTGCCGATGCTAGCGGTCAATGATGTGCGTGTATACGTGTAAACAACGATAGTCTCGAATTGTGATTACGACAGCTTGCGTTAGCGGGGACATGAAAGGGAGTTAAAAACCGACTATCAACAACAGAAAACTCTGTCAGGTAACAGACACTGATCCAGCAAATACAAGGCGAAGAAAAAGGGTCATTTGCAAGGGAGGTCGGGAAGGTAAGTTCCTAGTAACATAGCTTGATTGATTGATTGATTTTACTTCGCTTGTCTGCCACCTTTGGCTAATCACGAAGATAAAAATAAGTGATGATATGATGGAATTGATGAAGCAAGCAACACCCATGCCGGGATTCGAACCCGGGACCCCTGGCGTTGTAGCGCGCTGTGATAAACACTCCGCCCGCCAAAATAGTGTTGCACTCTCAAAGAAATACTGCTTGAGTTTGAAGTTATCATGTTCCTGCAACGCGGTTATAATAATTGAAGGGCTCTGGTGTAAAACATAGTAAGTGACATTTTGGTCATTTTTGAGTTACAAAGTAAAATGTGCCATCCTTCAATTTTTGAGTGAAATTGCCATGTCATACAATTTGGATTATACCCAATGAAGCCTTCTGAAATTGGTAAACTCAACACAAAAACAATTTATCTACAGTATAGCTTCTAATAACGTTTTTCTTAATGGACTCAGGAATGACCGAAATCTTACCATGTTTTACACCAGAGCCGTTCAATTAACATAATTTACTGTGACTGGAATGAAATTATATAGGTGAAATATATACTTTTAGATTGACATTAATTTTCCGGGGGGGGGCTCCCCGATGGCGCAGTGGTAGCGTCGTCGCCTTGTAATCAAGGGGTCCCGGGTTCGATTCCCGGTGGAGGCATGTAGTGGTTCGGATCCCACTTTAAACTGTAGGTCCAGTCCCGATTAGCCTTACTGTGCATAAAGTGGACTTAAGACAACAAATCAACAACATTTTCCGGGGGGAGCCACGGTCCCCCTTGCGCCACTTCCAGACATTCATGATTTTCTATGATCGGCCTGCCTTTCCTAAGAATAATAACTGTTAGTTGCGATTTTTTTCATTTCACTTTTATGGACAGGGCAACCCTGCTTAGCTAGCTACAAGCTCTCCTAGAAGTAAAATTAAGCCTTGTTTCCATAACACTAAGTTGCTGACCAAGGCAGTATATTAAGATGTAAAAACACTTAACATGTAACGTTTCAACTCTGTATCAGGGTCTTCCTCAGACGAAGAACTAAACTAAACTAAACTAAACTAAACATCTTCTAGAGATGTGAAACCTACACATTTTATCAACACTAAACTAGATTTCAATAATAATATTTCTGTATTCATAACTTAGACATGGTACATAACATTTTTACAAACTGTTTACTATATTCGATAGTCATTTGTTTAATTTTGAACACGTACGTTCATAAATTCACATTATAAACTCATCATAACTCAACGTAACACAATATTGTAAATATTGTGCTCGTCACAGGTGTAAGTACGAGTAGAATGGGTCGAATGTGACAAGTGTTTCCATACTAAGATAATAGTCTTTGATGCGAGTTTCTTTGAAATTACGAATGGGAAATTGTAGAATGGGGTTCTGACAGTGAACAACATTAGGTCACTCTCACATTCAATTCCAAGAATCCTCAATTTAAGTTTGAGTTTTTTTTGTTTTAAATACACTTTATGCACAAACAGTCGCGTACCGTACCATGGCCGTGTGTTCTAAGGCGTCAGACTTTGGGCAAGGGCTACGGGACGCGCGCTGGTTCGAGTCTCCTTGGAAGGGGCGCGGGGGGAGGGAAGGTGTAACAACTTTTCTCCTGAAATTTCGACCAGTCTATAGGACGTGAAGGAATGGGAGAGCTACGAGTAAGTGGAGTAACCCACAACGACTGGAGGTTCGTCGTGCTGACCACAAGTCAACCCGTAACTGGTTGGATCATCTCGCACCTCTGCTGAGGCATGTAGGAGTGAGGCCGGCAGTCGGTAGGGCTGTCCTGGTCCTCAGGCCTGTTGCGCCAGGGGTTATTATTATTATTTTTATACACAGCTAGGCTGGTCGAGACTGGAGCTACAGTTTAAAGTGGGACCAAAGACAGATATCGAAACTGGAACCCTTTGATTACAAGGCGACAACGTTACCATTGCCCCAGGTAATTACAGGCGGCACGTGTCGCTTGAGGATTTCACCAATCGAATGCAGGCTTGTGCGGCCGCTACGTTGTGCAACATTGCTGCTGATTGGCTCGTTCCCTAGCGTGAATTCTCGCTTAGTTTCAGATCTTATTATGCCCATCTTTAGACGGATTCAAGCTGTTGCGACCTTGATACGATCTGGTCCTTTTTGACACTCTGATTTGGCACCACTGAATGAAACAGCAGGGATTTAAGTTGCTCCATTGCCGATCTGTGCCAGATTACAGCAGTGGTAACGTCTCGGTTCCTGCAAACACCTCAACCCATCCGGAAACCCTAGCGCTGGACAACATCCTCCAACGTCCCGGGCGCGGTTCTCAGACGGTTGCTGTTCCTCGACTCTCCCCCGCAGAGATGAATGGCCCATGCACACGTCAGATCGATGACTCCGGGAGAAAGCGAAGACTGCCGTGCGTGGGATGTTACCACGGAGACGACATTTAGGAGCCGCAACACCATGGTCCGGCCTATACACCTGGATGAGGGTAGGCAACACTCCTGCGCCAACCGGAGGAATGGTACTTTCCAGCGTTTAGGTGGCTTTTCCCGGCGCTTGGGGGTGAAGGTGCCTCTTTCCATGAGCCATCGTGACTCTAGTAGTATCCGAAAGGTACAAGAACGTACTTGAAGCGAGCATGCTTCGATTGATTGAATTGCTATATTTTACCTCACTTTTTGGCTAATATGCTGCAACGTCCACCCCGGTTGTACACCAGTCGTCACAAAGTTAGTCCGCCGCTACTTTTGTCTGGAACATGAGACGCTTTTATCACTCATCAGGGCTTGCTGGGTAGAAAAGAAAACACAACATTCTTTTCAAAGTTAAACACAGTTTTATAATCGCTTATATTTCCTAATCACTTACCAATAAAACACTAGAACATTCAATACTAACGTTGGGCAATACATTCACATATAACGAAAGTCAAATGACATGATTAATTGTTTACTTTGAACTTATCGGCAAGAAGAAAACTCGAAAACCAAAAGCTATACTTCAATTCTCTCCGTTTCCAAGTTCTTATTATTTTTCACCTTCACCTGTTTTTCAAACTCAGTCTGTCGTCAGGTGATGAACATTTAGGTGGGTTCACTTCCTCGGCTCAGATTAGAAAGTGACGTCAACACGAACAGATTATGACGTATTTATAAACATCTACACAAATTCCAAACAGAACTGTATCAATATAACTATAATTATCTGTGACAACTTGAACATTATTTGAAGTAACAAACATTTTAAAAATCTTAACTTCTTACATATATAAAATCTTAAACTCTCAGGTTCGTTACAATGCGAAGATGGGGATGAGTGATGATTAGGAAACGGAAATTTAGGTAAATAAATAAGATAGAGACCCTAGTTTTTGCCAAAATTCTGATCATAGTCTTATATGTCAACACAGCAAATTTTATTTTACATATAAACACATATTTTCCAGTTTTCCGTATGTAAATACATAATTTGCGAATTTTCATTTTAAATACATAAAATTGCTCATTGACTTCAGCTTCCTCGCATCTCTTTGATATCGAGAGTGCTGCGTTTGTTTTGTCTTTGAACACGCTCGCTGGCAGACTTCTGGCGCCTCGCCTACGATCCTATTGGGTGAAAATATTACCCCCACTGGATCTAACGCACAAGTGCTAATGTCTAAATGTACATACATTTTTGGGGAAAACCAAGGTTTTCATGTGCCAAATTGGCGGTGTTTTGGAAAGGGAGCATAGAGGAAGAGGAAGCTTTGGAAAACTTCAGCGTTAGTGGCATTTCGTGCTTCAAATATGCAAGAATTGTTTCTTGTGACGTGGAGCGTTCTTTCTCACAATATAAGATGATTTTTAGAGATAATCGTCACAGATTTACAATCGAGAATTTGGAAAAAAACTATGGTAATCCAGTGCAACTCTTCCAAAAAAATAGCTCGCTAAGAGTTTAGCATTTAGAAACTGATTTCAGATGTTTAAAATGCATGTAATTTTTTGTTTTTGTTACCAAATGTTTTCTACTTTTGTCACATATTTTCCTGCTTTTATCACATATTTTCAACATTCATGGCACATAAAAAATAAATATTTCTGAGTTTTTTAGCACATAAAGTTCCGTTCCCTGGTGATGATATGATGAATGGACACTCACAAACATCAATGCCCAGGCTGGGATTCGAACCCGGAACCTCTGGCGTCGTAGCGCGATGTGATAACCATACTTCGAGAATGGTCCCGCAGTTCATTCTTGAACTCTTGGACTGAAGGAGAAACTCTTTCGCGTTGCACTTCGACTGCAGCGCCAAATACGCGCTATTGGTAGGGAATAACGCCAGGCCCCCAGAGCAGCCAATCAGAGGAGCATGCTCTTGAACTCTGCCCGCGCTCTTACGCTATTGGAGGCCGGAAATAACGCCGGCCGTACTCTACTCTTGTCGTCATCTGTACCAGGATGAAAGCTTCTTTCTTCATAGCGGCAAAGAATTTCACCCCTTTCCCTGAGCGACGAAAAGGCGACCTTCTACGTTTCATTTTCGAATAAGATGACCTTAAAGACATCAATAAAACAAGTTGCACCGTTACAATGTATCCTCAATTCAAAGTAGCCGGAAATCAATTCTGTTGCCAAAAGAGAAACAGAGAGAGATGAAAAAAATGAAGTTAAGGAAGAGAAAGAAGAGAGAAAATATTGATCGAGAGAGAGAGAGAGAGAGAGAGAGAGAGAGAGAGAGAGAGAGAGAGAGAGAGAGAGAGAGAGAGAGAGAGAGAGAGAGAAGTAAGGCACCTGGCCCCCTTTCTCTCTCTCTCTGTCTCTATCTCTTTCCGGTCTCTCTATCTCTCTCTCTTTTACTATCCTTCTCTTGTATCTCTCCCCAACTCCCTTTCTCTCTTTTCACAAAAAGAGATAAGATGGGACCCGATGCGCTGACCACGTGTCACCCAATGAAAAGTCTTGTCCTTCAAAGACCTATTGCAGCACGGAGTTTAGTTTTAGCCAGGGTTGTTAGAGGTACACGAACCCATAAATTCTAATGGGTTCCACAACAGGACCGGAATATTTTTTCTCGTACAATTTAAATTCGGTTCAAATTGCGTAGTGTTTCATTTCAATACGGAACTTGGACCGGATTTAAATTGATCCGGAAAAGGGTTCATAACCCGTATTTAGATTCATCCGGAAAAAAGGTCCCTAGACCGAATTGAAAAAATTTACAGATATAAAGGTTCTTTTACAGTCCAGAACCTTGGACCGGAATTAAATTGATCCGGAAAAGGGTCCTAACCCGTATTTAGATTCATCCGGAAAAAAGGTCCCTAGACCGAATTGAAAAAATTTACAGATATAAAGGTTCTTTTACAGTCCAGAACCTTGGACCGGAATTAAATTGATCCGGAAAAGGGTTCATAACCCGTATTTAGATTCATCCGGAAAAAAGGTCCCTGGACCGAATTGAAATATTTTACAGATATAAAGGTTCTTTTACAGTCCAGAACCTTGGACCGGAATTAAATTGATCCGGAAAAGGGTTCATAACCCGTATTTAGATTCATCCGGAAAAAGGTTCTTGGACCGAATTAAAATAATTTAGATATAAAGGTTATTTTACAGTCCAGAACCTTGGACCGGAATTAAATTGATCCGGAAAAGGGTTCATAACCCGTATTTAGATTCATCCGGAAAAAAGGTCCCTGGACCGAATTGAAATAATTTACAGATATAAAGGTTATTTACAATCCAGAACCTTGGAGCGGAATTAAATTGATCCGGAAAAGGGTTCATAACCCGTATATAGATTCATCCGGAAAAAAAAGGTTCCTGGACCGAATTGAAATATTTTACAGATATAAAGGTTCTTTACAGTCCAGAACCTTGGACCGGAATTAAATTGATCCGGAAAAGGGTTCATAACCCGTATTTAGATTCATCCGGAAAAAAGGTCCCTGGACCGAATTGAAATAATTTACAGATATAAAGGTTATTTACAGTCCAGAACCTTGGACCGGAATTAAATTGATCTGGAAAAGGGTTCCTAACCCGTATTTAGATTCTTCCGGAAAAAAGGTTCCTGGACCGAATTGAAATAATTTACAGATATAAAGGTTCTTTACAGTCCAGAACCTTGGACCGGAATTAAATTGATCCGGAAAAGGGTTCATAACCCGTATTTAGATTCATCCGGAAAAAAGGTCCCTGGACCGAATTGAAATAATTTACAGATATAAAGGTTATTTACAGTCCAGAACCTTGGACCGGAATTAAATTGATCCGGAAAAGGGTTCATAACCCGTATTTAGATTCATCCGGAAGAAAGGTTCCTGGACCGAATTGAATAATTTACAGATATAAAGGTTCTTTTACAGTCCAGAACCTTGGACCGGAATTAAATTGATCCGGAAAAGGGTCCTAACCCGTATTTAGATTCATCCGGAAAAAAGGTCCCTGGACTGAATTGAAATAATTTACAGATATAAACGTTCTTTTACAGTCCAGAACCTTGGACCGGATTTAAATTGATCCGGAAAAGGGTTCATAACCAGTATTTAGATTCATCCGGAAAAAGGTCCCTGGACCGAATTGAAATAATTTAGATATAAAGGTTATTTACAGTCCAGAACCTTGGACCGGAATTAAATTGATCCGGAAAAGGGTTCATAACCAGTATTTAGATTCATCCGTAAAAAAAAGGTTCCTGGACCGAATTGAAATAATTTAGATATAAAGGTTCTTTTACAGTCCAGAACCTTGGACCGGATTTAAATTGATCCGGAAAAGGGTTCATAACCAGTATTTAGATTCATCCGGAAAAAAGGTCCCTGGACCGAATTGAAATAATTTAGATATAAAGGTTCTTTTACAGTCCAGAACCTTGGACCGGATTTAAATTGATCCGGAAAAAGGTTCATAACCAGTATTTAGATTCATCCGGAAAAAGGTCCCTGGACCGAATTGAAATAATTTAGATATAAAGGTTATTTACAGTCCAGAACCTTGGACCGGAATTAAATTGATCCGGAAAAGGGTTCATAACCAGTATTTAGATTCATCCGGAAAAAGGTCCCTGGACCGAATTGAAATAATTTAGATATAAAGGTTATTTACAGTCCAGAACCTTGGACCGGAATTAAATTGATCCGGAAAAGGGTTCATAACCAGTATTTAGATTCATCCGGAAAAAAGGTCCCTGGACCGAATTGAAATAATTTACAGATATAAAGGTTATTTACAGTCCAGAACCTTGGACCGGAATTAAATTGATCCGGAAAAGGGTTCATAACCCGTATTTAGATTCATCCGGAAAAAAGGTTCCTGGACCGAATTGAATAATTTACAGATATAAAGGTTATTTACAGTCCATAACCTTGGACCGGATTTAAATTGATCCGCAAAAGGGTTCATAACCAGTATTTAGATTCATCCGGAAAAAAGTCCCTGGACCGAATTGAAATAATTTACAGATATAAAGGTTATTTACAGTCCAGAACCTTGGACCGGATTTAAATTGATCCGGAAAAGGGTTCATAACCCGTATTTAGATTCATCCGGAAAAAAGGTTCCTGGACCGAATTGAAATAATTTAGATATAAAGGTTCTTTTACAGTCCAGAACCTTGGACCGGATTTAAATTGATCCGGAAAAGGGTTCATAACACGTATTTAGATTCATCCGGAAAAAAGGTCCCTGGACCGAATTGAAATAATTTAGATATAAAGATTCTTTACAGTCCAGAACCTTGGACCGGAATTAAATTGATCCGGAAAAGGGTCCTAACCCGTATTTAGATTCATCCGGAAAAAAAGGTTCCTGGACCGAATAGAAATAATTTAGATATAAAGGTTCTTTACAGCCCAGAACCTATTTACGCTTGCTGATTTTCTCTCCTGGACCGGAATTGAATGTATTAAAATTCCCGGACCTTCAACAACCCTGGTTTTAGTTGAAAATATACCGCCGTGTATCCCAAGCATTAGAAATCCACAGTCTACGCCGATAACACACAACACAGGATCACAACAATGTAAGACCAACAATCACGGTTGAGAGTTCAACAACACCTCCCCACGTGATTTCCAATTCCAACTAACAATTCGCACATCAAAGCAACTCCACCGTGCCGGTGTCATACATCGTGTGCCGCGATACATGCTAAATCCGTTCCCGGCATTCCTTGCGCATTGCATCATCAGGCTATTTCCGGTTCCGTTTTTTCACCCTTTGGTCTTAGTATCCCTTTTTTTCCTCCCCCCCCTCTTCCCTCCACCGAATCGGAGAACACGTCTTTCACGTGAATAGCATCAACGGCACGTGCGGGCAGAAGTTAACTTGTAAAAAGGACTGGTGTCGTCTTTACTAAATTGTACACTGGTTTATCTCAGTGTTGCAATCCATAAATATTTAGGCCTTGGATTTAGTGTTTTTTTCGGTTTCGTTATACACTAACACCGAGACGAAACGATAATTGACACCGTCTCGTCTCGTCTCCTCTCGTGGACGAGGAAGCCTGACTCGTTATCGGTCTCGAAGGGAAATATCTTGTTCTCGTCTCAAGTCAGTAAATAAACAGAAACTGGAAAAAAAATATTAATTGATTTGGTTATTTGACGTCGCTTTTCTGCCACTTTTGGCTAATCGTGACAATGAGGATGAGTGATATGATGAAATTGATGACCAGGGAACTTTATGTGCTAAAAAACGCAGAATTTTTTATTTTATGTGTCAACAACAAAAACAAAATATTACATGCATTTTAAACATCTGAAATCAGTATCTAAATGCTTAACTCTTAGCGAGCTATTTTTTGGAAGAGTTGCACTGGATCACCATAGTTTTTTTTTTTTTCAAATTATCCATTGTAAATCTGTGACGATTATCTCTAAAAAGCATCTTATTTTGTGAGAAAGATCGCGCCACGTCACAAGAAACAATTCTTGCATATTTAAAGCACGAAATGTCACTAACGCTGAAGTTTTCCAAAGCTTCCTCTTCCTCTATGCCCCCTTCTAAAACACGGGCAATTTGGCACATGAAAACCTTGGTTTTCCCCAAAAATGTATGTACATTTAGACATAAGCACTTGTGCGTTAGATGCAGTGGGGATAATATTTCCCCCCAATAGAATCGTAGGCGAGGCGCCAGAAGTCTGCCAGCGAGCGTGTTCAGACAAAACAAACGCAGCACTCTCGATATCAAAGAGGTGCGGAGATGCGAGGTAGCTGAAGTCAATGAGCAATTTTATGTATTTAAAATGAAAATTCGCAAAATATGTATTTACATACGGAAAACTGGAAAATATGTGTTTTTATGTAAAATAAAATTTGCTGTGTTGACATATAAGGCTATGATCAAAATTTTAGCAAAAACGAGGGGGTCTATCTTATCGCAGAAAAAACATTTATTTACCTAAAAATCCGTTCCCTATTGATGACACACAAAAAACAGCCATGCCCAGACCGCGATTTGAACCCAGGCGCTCTGCCGCCGTAGAGCGCTGTGCTCACCACGGAGAACAGCCATGTATGTTTGTGATTCTTTTTTTCATCGGTTTTATTTTATCATTAATTCTCATCTTCGCGATTAGCCAAAAGTGGGAGAAAAGCGAAGTAACCAATGAAATTGAATTCCACTTTGAACTGTAGGTCCAGTTCCAATTAATCTATATCAGTATAGATCGGAAATAAAAGGTCTTAAAAGGAACTATTGGATTTTAATAAGGTAATTGGCAGAAGAAATTTTGCTTCATGTGAATGTCCGTCTGAAACTGAGAGATATTGGGAAATTAAACCTCTTTTCCCTGAAAGAAACTGGCTCTTGTGCTTATCGACAGAAGTCATGAACCAATTCACTTTTGGTCCAAATTTGGAGACTTCTTGAAGATAGGAGTTGGCAACCATGTTCATCCCGTGTCTTTTTCTGGTCCGTTTTGCTATTAGGGTGGATCCTCATAGATCTCCCATCCTCACCACCTGATCATAACGCATGGCGAACAAGTGCATAACGCAGGCATGGGGGATTACACAGCCATCAACATAAATTCCCCATAAACACTTCAAGCTCACAAGAAGCTCGAAGCAGTTATGGCGGTATAAATAAGGCAATGGAAGAAGTAATGCAACATATTCAACCTCGTATCTTTCCTCTTCGAACAGTCTTGGTTAATTTTGGATCGTTTCGGATTATGGAGGGAACCTGGGAGTTGCTCAGCTTGTCACGTGATCATAGTCTCTCTTTGAAGAAGAGTGTGAGCTACTGGGTCGTACGTTGTGGTCATGATCTTCTGAGGAAAGGTGGTAGAAGAGGCGGTGCACAGAAGCTTACATATGCCACGTCGTAAACAAACTACACACAGACATTTGCAGAACTTGCCATGTTCCTAGCGCACCTGCTCACAACTGGATTTGATTCGAGGTTTACAACAATGTATGTACCTGTTTTGCAGTTATTTTTATCTTGGTGGCACGAAAATGGCATTGTGGATTACAACGGCCTATTTCCCTTTGAAGCGAGAGCTGATACTGGTCGAATTAGGCGTTACGACTGATACTGGTCGAATTAGGCGTTACGACTGATACTGGTCGAATTAGGCGTTACGACTAATACTGGTCGAATTAGGTGTTACAGCTGATACTGGTCCAATTAGGCGTTACGGCTGATCCTGGTCGAATTAGGCGTTACAGCTGATATTGGTCAAATTAGGCGTTACGACTAATACTGGTCGAATTAGGTGTTACAGCTGATACTGGTCCAATTAGGCGTTACGGCTGATCCTGGTCGAATTAGGCGTTACAGCTGATATTGGTGGAATTAGGCGTTACGACTGATACTGGTCGAGCCCGACCCTGTGGCTGAGTGGTTAGCACATCGCGCTGCGACGCCAAGGGTCACGGGTTCGAATCCCGGTCGGGCTTGGTTGTTTGTAAATGTCCATTCATCAATTTCATCATTTCATCACTCATCCCCATCTTAGCAAATTAGCCAAGAGGCACAAAACGCGAAGTAAAATAAACTAAATAAAAAAAAAGATACTGGTCGAATTAGGCGTTACGGCTGATATTGGTCGAATTATGCATTACGGCTGATACTGGTCGAATTTGACGTTACGGCTGATCCTGGTCGAATTAGGCGTTACGGCTGATACTGGTCGAATCAGGCGTTACCACTGATCCTTGTTGAATTAGTTGTTACGAATGCTATTGGCGAAATTATACCTTACGACTGATATTGGTCGAATGAGCCGTTACGACTGCCATTGGTCGAATGAGGCATTATGACTCATATTGGTCGAATAAGGCGTTACGTCTGATATTGGTCAAATTAGGCGTTACGACTGATATTGGCGTTGAGATTTTAATAAATTGGAAATAATTCGATTTACGTTTCCAGTAATGTTATTTGTTAATATAGGTTGATAATTGATATGGTTACTCGACTGATATAAATTGAATGACTACTTCGACTGATATTAGTCAAACGACAAATTCGACTGCCGGCAATATTATTCGATAAATGAGTCAATTATTTCGTCTAATTAGTCGATATCTCCTTTCGACTGAAAGACGAAACACACGATGGTAGAAATTAGTCTGCGGTATGTGTTTAATACACCGCTGAGTACTGAATGCGATCAATTCGGACACACTGGGTCCACACATTACGAATGAATTGATTCGTGTGTGTGAAGCAGCAGCAGTGTGCAGCCTTCTCTACTGTCCAACACACTGCGTGGTCTCCTCGTTGTTCCTGCCCGAAATGCTCGCCACCCACATCGAGGACGAGGAAATGAGAAATCGCTTCCTCGCTTCCCATTCTCCACACGCACTCCGAATCACAAGAAACTACAGACCCCTTCCTCTATTCCACACCAAGGAACCACAAGTGTTGCCATCTCTGTGTTCCAAAACATCACCAACTGGATTTTTTTTTCGTTGTTTCACAGTAGTTTGCATTAGTTTTGACAAAATCGCTTTTTCCTTAACCGCCTTTTTTGTTTTGAAAACAGCCTTTCGGATTTCAAAACAACTTTTCTCAATTTCGATTTATGAGACCAATATATTGGTTTCAGTCATGAAAACAGTTTTTAGGCTTCGGTATTAAACGTGCATTACATGATAGGTTTTCAAAAACCGCCTCCGTGACAGAGTGGTTAGCGTACCGTGCTACGACGCTGAGGGTCCCGTGTTCGATTCCCAGCTGGGTGTTCCTTGTGTGTTGCTTCATCAATTTCAATACGTCATCACTCATCCTCATCTTCGGGATTAGCCAAAAGTGGCAGAAATGCGAAGTAAAATAAACCAAATTAATCAATCGATCAATCAAAACCGGCTATTAGATTTCAGAAAATGCAATTTCCTTCAAAATCGAAAACCAAAAGTGTTTGATCATTGACTATGCTGCTCTTCGCTTACACTCTATCAATCACCTATGTGCAATCGTACAGTTCACCTAACATTACTAGTAATGCATGTTTATGTTTAATTGTGACCGGTTCCGGGTTCGATTCCCGGTAGAAACCCTCCAAATGTCGGTGCTGAAATGTTCCTTCTCCAAAAAACAAATATCCTCGCAAAATGTTTATTATATAATAGATTTCGAATTTGAAACATGTTATTTCAAAGTTGCGAATCTTGCCTCAAGTTTTAGGTGTAAATGCATGCTTATGGATACACTGAAAATATGATTATTCTTGCTTCTTGTGTCCGCATCTCTTCTCGTGTTTACGAGGTGCCAGCGACACGTGCGCTCCAAGCGATGAGAATAGCAAACAGTGAAGCGATTGTCATTAAGTTACCGGGGACACCATGCTTCCATGCGCCGTGAGAAAAGATGATATTGGGAAAGTATTTTATGTGGTTTCAAACAGTAGGCACGAATTATGTATTTGCTTTCTCTCTCTCTCTCTCTCTCTCTCTCTCTGTGTGTGTGTGTGTTTGTGTTTGTTTGGAAATATTTCACGGCATTAGCTCACATGGTAAATTTTGAGGATCATTGTAAAGAAAGAGAGAGAGAGAGAGAGAGAGAGAGAGAGAGAGAGAGAGAGAGAGAGAGAGAGAGAAAGAGAAAGAGAGAGAGGGAGGGAGAGAGATAGAGAAAGAGAAAGAGAGAGATAGAAAGAGAGAGAGAGAGAAAAGGAGAGAGAGAGAGAGAGTGAATATGAGACAGAAGTGAAGAGAAATGTGATAGACAAAGGTACGAAAAAATACTGAGAGGGCAAAGAAACGTATAGAGAAACAGAGGTGCAAATAAAGTTTAGGAAGAAAGTGATAAGTACGGGCGAGGATAGTTATGCATTTTGCATATGGCACTTGTAAATGCATATTTTAAATGTTTCTTTGTAAATGCATTTTGCATAATGCAAATGCAATCATGTAAAGCTTCTTACATATTTTGACCAAATAACAGGTTTCTAAAATTATAAAAGTTGAACAATTGTATCTTGTGAAGTAGAACGAGTTTTCTCTGAATTAAAAATATTCTAGCCGAAAAGAGGAGTTCCAAGGTTGAAAATTTGAGATATCATGTTGTAATGGAGTACAATCATGATCTGTAAGAATGTAATTTCTTTTACGTTTATAAAACAGCATGTAAAGTAGACAAGAGTGTATGGAAGAATTCAAAACTGCAACTTTTACATTTATTACATGCTACAAAGATGAAGTATCAGTTTACATGTAGGATTTTTGCAGCAACCGAAAGAAAACATTTTAAAAAGGTAGGAAACGGCCGGAGTGCCATAGAAGAAGAATATGTTTTTCTAAAGTGCCTATTTATTTGCATATTTTAAGCCTTTTTAGTGCATATTTTAGGTATTTCAAGTGCATAATTAACCGACCCATGGATAAGCATAGATTCACAGAAGGGAAAATAAAAAGCACTAAATAGTTAAAGAAAGAGGAGATAAAGAAATAGAGGTGCAAATATAACAGGAGAGAGCGTAGGGACAGAAAGAAGGAAAGATGTTGACACTTGACAGACACACACAGACAAGAGAAAGAGAGAAGGACAGGTAGCAAAATTGATAAAAAGCAAGAAAGGAATTGAGAATCAGGGGAAGAAAGAGGAGATAAAAATGAACAGAGGGTGAGATAGAAATAGAAAGAGAGAGAAACTGATGAAGAAAAGAGTGAGACAAAAACTTAAGGACAAAGAAGGGAAGAGAGAAGGACAGGTAGAAATATTGATAAAATAGAAGGTAAAAAAGGAGAGCCAGTGGAAGACAGAAGAGAGAAAGATGGATCAGACGGGAAGAGAGATAAATAGAAGAGGAAAGAAAAAGAGAACTGAGGACGAAAAGAGAGAGAGATGAACTTAGGGAGAAAGAAAGGAAGAGAAATATTGAAAAAGAAAGAAAGAAAAGGAGAACCAGGGTAAGAGAAAGATGAACTGAGAAGGAGAGAAAAAGAGACAAACAGAGTGAGAAGGAAATGAAGATAGAAGGGCAGGTAGAAATATTGAGAAAAGGAAAGAAAAAGAGAACCAGGGGAAGAAAGAAGAAAGATGAACAGAGGGGGAGAGAGAGAAGAGTGGAGAAAGAGAGAAACTGAGGAAGAAAAGAGAAGCAAACAGAGTGAGAAAGAAAGGAAAAATGAAGGAGAAGAGAAAGAATGATGGGTTTCCAGAGTCAATCTGGCTGTCTAAACTGTAGTGGAATTTACTTGCAATTCCAGAATGTTTAGATACATCTGAAAACTATGTGACTGTCAAGTACAATTTCACTAACCGTCCCTCTCACGCAGCGCGGATAAGCCCTCTCTCATCTACTCACTCCATCCTGCGAATGGGACAGCAGGGACAAGAATAATCATTACATCAAGAAAGTGATATGATCCATATTTTTATGTGACGTCACCGGCAGAAAATATGTCGCTAATATATTTATTTTTGTGAAAGAAAGCGTAATTTCCTTGTTATTATTTGTAATATTGCACCTTGTTTGTAATGTATATCTTTTGTTTAATGTTTATTGTATTTTATGCTCTATTATGAGTAGTTTAATGTATCTTCATGTTTGCGAGAGTGCACTATGTGAATTTGTATTTCTAAACATGTATAGATGTCAGTTTTGTTGGTAGCATCTTTTTTGTAAATAGTGAGTGATTCATCTGTACTTGAATCTGTGTTCTCGAAATAGTATAAAAGCGAGGATATCGCGTAAGAAATATCACACTTTCGCCACGGATCGACGAAGCTTTTAAACCTAAAAAGAACTCCTCGGTGTTGTGCATACATCTTGGTATGGTAGTTCGGGGCGCAAGCTAGGCCTATGATATGCACAATACTGCAACCATTCTACGTCAAATAATAAAGTTAGCCTAAGGATTAATTTGGAAATAAAAGGCTAAAGAGCAAATATTGGCTCAGTTATCATTGCATATCTCTTGGTGTGGTAGTTCGGGGCGCAAGCTAGGTCTATGTGATCATAGGCATGCCGATAGCCACGCATTGAGGTTATGCGTTTTAGTTGAGTCAATTCATCGACAAAGCGAAATCCTCGCCTTCGTCTCAAGTATATTGGCATTATAATTGCCATAAATAAAGGATAAAATCTTTTAGTTTATCTACTGCAGCAATGTGGTGTTATTTCTCTGTGCTGTGAATATTGTCTTTGCATAACACTATCCCTGTACCTGAGAGGAGTCTGTGTACTTCACCGAGTCTCATCGTTCACCGCTGAGTATTATTAAGACAATATTAATAAATATAATAAGTAGTGGGGTTTATGCTATAGCAAGGACCACTTACAAGTGAAGAAAAAGAAGAGCTCAAATGATTGAACAGCCTGATTTGCATACACTTAAAATTATGTCAAGAGGGGCATATGCCCCAATTCTTCAAGTGTGATATGTTTTTAAATTTCATGAATTCTGAATTCTAGTGTAGAAAAAGAAGAAGCCTCTCAGACAGATTTGCTTACACTTAAAACTATGCTAAGTTCCTATATCATCTTATTGTTTATAGTGTGTTTTTCTGTCAAAATCCCAGGAATCTTGAATTGATATAAAGCTCATAGCTATTGGGTTCTGAGACCCAGTAGAGTGTGGTGCATAGCTCCATGGTTTTTATTGCCTTGTAAACAAGAGGCTCGGGTTTAAGTCCTCATAAAATATGAAGCCTCCCCTGATGGCAAAGTGTTAATATTGTTGCTTTGTAAGCAAGAGGCTCGGGTTTGAGTCCTGATAAAATGTATAAGATTGAAATACATGTGGCAAAATAATATCTCCACACGTGAGATTTTGAGAATAATTACTGCTAGTTGATATACAACTGATTGCTCCCAGATCTGAAACCTGGTAAAAAGTGTTGTTCAACAGCATAAAAAAAGCAAAATTATTTTATATTGGGAATCACCAGAGAATAGTTATTGCTGTTATAATTGTTTTGGCATAGTTCTGTTTTTTTGGACCAGGAAATTTTATATAAATAAGCAACAAAAATGCCAAAACAAAAATATTGCAATCAGTGTAATAAAAATATATCTAGTTCTAATTGGGCTAGGCAATGCCTTATTTGTGACCGTAAGAAATGCAGAAAAGCTACTAAATTGTGTCCAAGATGCCATAATTCTTATGTACAGTCATCAACATTGCCCTCACAACCATCTACATCTGGTCTGAAAAGAAAGCATGAAGCACCTGTTAATGCTGGACCTGCAAAGCAGCCACGCTATGCACCACCTATCCATAGCAGTTTTAATGGCCAACTAAGAGATTACCGGTTTGAATCAGAGCCAAGATGTGGCATTAAGAATTTTTTGAACAGTGTAAATCCTGATGTGCAGGCAATTCTAAATGCACAAAATGGCTCTTATAAGCTGTCCCTCAAATTGTTTACTCAATATAAGAAGCCAAATGGCACAAAATTTACACAGCCCCACATAACAGAAACTGTACCGGTATATTCAAATGCAAATTCAGACAAAATAATAAGCAGTTTGATAGATCAATTGAATATTAAACACTCTGAATTTGCAGCAAAAGAGTCTGGATGGAGCCTATGCGGTTCTCCACACAAGTTATATGTTAATATTTCTGAATTCAGCCCATTACAAGGATCTACATATTTGCCATTACCTGCCAATATTAAAAACAAAAGAGCCGTGGTCAATATAAAAAATAATGATGAGAAATGCTTTTTGTGGTGTATTTTAGCTGCTTTGTATCCAGTTTCAAGGCATCCTGAGAGAATAACTTATTATAAACAATATGAACACAATTTTGATGGGGCAATGGAGGGTTTAGAATATCCAATGTCTGTTCAGAATATTGATAAATTTGAAAAAAAAAAGGCCAGGCATATCAATGGCAAACAATTATCTATTAATGTATTTATTTGTTCCACTGGCCGTGGCAATTGTTTGATAGCACCTCTCAGAATCAGTACATTTGATGATGATTCTGCTGTTCCGATTGATCTGCTCTTAATTGAAGGGGATGGCACATATCATTACACTCTGATACATAATCTTGAAGCTTTAGTGAGAACACAACTAGACAAATCCAATACAATATTCAAGTTGTGCAGAAGATGTTTAACTGTATTTGATGGTCAAAAAATGGTGAATGGTGTTTGTAAAAAGAATGCAGAAATTGCTAAAAACAAGTTAATTGAGCATCTGAAATACTGTGGCAACTATAAACCTGTTCATATGGTGATGCCAATGCCAAGTGAAAATGCAAAATTCAATAAGTTTGAAGCCTTGTTGGAACACCCAGCATATATAGTCTGTGATTTTGAATCAAATCTCAAACCTCTTGCATTCTGTAGCCCAGATCCTGAAGAATCTTCAATTACACCATACCAGTTACATGAACCTTCTAGCTTTTATTATGTGATTGTACAGGATGGTGTTGTTAGTAAAAAAGATTCATACATGGGAGCAGATGCTATCAAAAAATTTGCACATAGAATAGAAAATGAGTGCTATGACATAGCATCTAACATCTTATTAAAATCAAAACCTATGTTGCCTTTAACAGAGAAACAGATTGAAGATTTCAACAATGCAGAAAAATGCCCGGTATGTGATTCTGAATTTTCAGATACAAAAATCAAGGTGAAACACCATTCTCATACAGATGGTAAATTCAAAATGGCCCTGTGTAATAGCTGTAATATTAAGATCCAGAGACCAAAATTTATCCCTATATTTTGCCATGGAGCATCCAATTATGATTTTCATCATCTGATCAGATATGAGGGGTTTGACAAGCAGAATTTAAATATTTTAGCTGAAAATGATGAGAAATATATTGCTATTAGCAAAATAATTAAAGTTAATGGTGTTCCTATTCACATAAGATTTCTTGATTCATACAGAATTTTATCGGCTAGCCTGGCTACACTGGCCACTCAATTATCTGATGATCAATTCAAAATCACATGTGCTTTGTTTCCAAATCAGGATTTGAAATTAATTAGGCGGAAGGGTGTATATCCATATGATTATGTTACAGATTTTTCTAAATTTGATGAGTGTGCTCTGCCACCACAACAAGAGTTTTACAGCAAAATCAGAGGATCTGGAATCACTGATGATGATTATCACCATGCCCAATTGATGTGGAACAATTTAAAATGCCAGACATTTGGTGATTATCACATGGCATATTTAAAACTTGATGTGACCCTCTTAGCTGATATATTGCAGGCATTCAGAAAATCTTCCATGAAAAATTATGAACTGGATCCAATGTATTTTTACAGTGCTCCGGGCCTAGCATGGGCTGCAATGTTTTTAAACACTAAAATGCAATTGGATCTGATCCAAGATCAAGATATGTATCTGTTTATGGAACAATGTATAAGAGGAGGCATGGTGCAATGCTCTCAGAGATATGCCAGAGCAAATAACAAATATATTCCTGATTATGATCCAGCACGGCCATCAAAATATATACTGTATGTAGATGCAAACAGCTTGTATGGTTATGCTATGATGGATAAACTGCCATATTCAGGGCTTGAATGGGTTGAAGATTTCAATATTGAAGATCTTAAGGATTTTGATGACATTAAGTATGGCCTGTTCTTAGAAGTTGATCTGACAATTCCTGATGATTTACACAACATATTTTCTGATCTGCCCCCAATTCCTGAGGTTGAGTGTTCACCTGGCTCTAAACAGAAGAAATTGATGATGACACTGGAGCCAAAACAGGGTTATGTCATATATTACAAAAACCTCCAGTTCCTGATGAATCATGGTGTCCAAGTGAGCAAAGTTGGCAAAGTTTTGAGGTTCAGGCACTCAAGATGGTTGAAAAAATATATTGATACAAACACAGAGCTTCGAACATCTGCAAAAAGCCAATTTGATAAGGCCTTGTTTAAATTGATGGTCAATTCTGTGTATGGCAAAACTATTGAAAATGTCAGAAAACATACCGATGTTAAAATAATTACTGACCCCAGCCTGAGCAAAAAATTGGTTGCAAAGCCTAATTTCAATTATAGAAGAATTTATGATGAAAATATGGCACTTTTCAACATGAAAAAAACAAAAATTAAGTTTGATAAACCTATTTATGTAGGGGCTGTGATATTGGAATTGGCCAAATTACACATGTTAAAATTGTATTATGATGTGTTGAAACCTTTTTATAAGGATCATGTAAAACTGATGTACATGGACACGGATAGTTTTGTTCTTGATATTGAAACAGAAGATGTTTATAAAGATATGTCCCAGCCTGCATTGCTTGAATATTTTGATACCAGTGAACATACAAAGATTCAAGCCCACAACAAAAAGGTGCCTGGCAAGTTAAAAGATGAGACACTTGGTGATGTTATTGTGGCATTTGCTGGGTTAAGGGCCAAGATGTACAGTTTTGAAACATGTAGTGGTGTTGTTGCCAAAAAAGCCAAGGGCATTGGCAGAGTAACTGTTGAAAAAGAGCTCCAATTTGAAGATTATAAAAATTGTCTCAAATCATGTAGCACAATCAAAACATCAGAATCCAGAATTCAGAGTGTGGATCACTTATTGACTAGCAATATTGTAAGAAAAGTGGCTCTGGACCCACATGATGATAAGAGATGCATTTTGTCATGTGGCATACATACTTTACCATGGGGTCATTGTGATTTGAAAAATGGCAATCAATGCACAATTATAGAGCATGATTTGAAATAAATAAACATGCCTATGAACTTATTTGGGTTCAAAAAACAGGCTATTATGGAGCTGCCAACACCGCAAGCCTCTTCTGATATAATATCTAAACTGAGTGGCTTGTTAATTATTCATCTGAACAGCATACTTACAGATATTGATGATGAAACAGGCAAAACATTGTACGTATTTAACAATAATTTAAATCATTACCAATTACCTGTAGGTGGGCAATTGCAATTTATTACAACCCCTGAGGGCAATGTCAAAATTTCAGTAGGGAGAAATATTTATAGAATTAAGCACTCAAACATGATTTCTGGCACTGTATATACTGTTTCTGCTGGTGACTGCTTATATATTGAGGTCCCTGGATCCTATGACAAGCTTATACCCTTTTTTATAGAATTAAGAATCAGATATTCAATAATAAATAACCGCTAAAACAAAAATGCCTAATGATATATTTGGCCATACAAGACATGAAGATCACAGTGATGAGATTTTGATGCTTGATGTCAGAGTCAAGAAATTAAGAAGTGATTTACAAGCTTTACAAACTACACTCAATGCCAGTCTTCAATTAGAAATTACAAATTTACAATCACAATGCATGGACCCTCTTCTTAAAATTGATTCTGAACTCAAATTGCTGCTTCAGAAATATACTGATTTGGCCACATTGGATAATTTTCAAAGTTTAGAAGAGGCTGTAGCAGCTCTTCAAGCCAGATTTAAGACCCAGGCTAACAACTCTGAGCAATTGAAACAACAATTGGAAGAGCAAATAAATAATGTCCAGGCACAGCTCCAAACAATTGTCAAAAGCATAAAATCACAAGAAGATTTTGATCTAGTGATTTCCACTCTAAAAGAACAGATTCAATCACTCCAAATACCTAATCTGGATCCTCTGAACAATGCCATAGCCGAGGTTAAAGAAAAAATTGAGACACTTGAAAATTTTATGAACAACTTGCCATCTTCTGATGCTTTGAGTGCAATAACTCGCAGTGTAGCAAATATTAAGCTGCAACTTGAAACATATGAAGATTTTGGAAAAATTCAAAGTACCATAACCCATCTTGAAGGTACAATAGCAGCAGTGCAAAGTGATTTGTCAAATATACAAGAATCCCGCCTGCCCGGTATTGTAGATACCCTTGTTAGTGTCCAGCAACAAATCACAAAGCTTGAAAACCTCAACACTGAATCTGAGCTATCCCATTTTCATAATTTGATCGATGATATCCAAACAAAACTTGAAATTTTACAACAATCAACACCCTCTCAGGCAGATATAGCCCTGCTCCAAAATGCTATGCAAAATGTGGCTGATGCTTCTGAATTAAACAATGTAAAATTGGCACTTGAATTTTTGCAAAATACAGTATCAAATCTGCCTACATCACAGGAACTTAAAAATATTAAGCGAGCAGTGAATCGCATATTGAAATCAGAAGATATCAAGAATATCCAGGCAGAGATCAAACATCTCACTCAGACAGTGGCCACTCTACCAACCAATCAACATATTAATGAATTGCATGCCCTGTTTGAGGATATCAGAAGACAGGTCCATGATCTTACTGCTCAAAATTCAAAATTGGCAGTTGTTGAAAATTTGCAGCAAATTGTAGCTAATATCAAGCAACAGCTAGGGACCATGGAATCCAATCAAGCAAATGCTCTGTCTGTTTTTGCCACCCAGCTACAAGAAATTGTGCAACAATACAAAAAACTTGTTGTGGACATAAAAATCAAGCCAGGCCATGATGATGTTGTTAGGACCATCAATGAGCACCTTGAATCTGTAACAAGCAGATTTCTCACAGCAGAAAAAGAAATAACAGGCATAATTGAAAATCCTAAACATTCAGTAATTCTTGAATTGTACAGCATCCCCAACAAAGAATATGATTCTCCATTTACACCAGGTGGCAAAATATATATGCTGTCCCCTGCACAATTTTATTACCAGTTTTTTGTTGGGGGCACATTGAGACCAATCAAGATCAAATATTGGCTTCAACCACAGGCACACCACTACCCCACCTTATCAATAACAAATGCTGATAACAAAGTGAAAATCACCAGTGTAGAATTGGAGGATTTTACAGACCCCAATACATTGGAAACAGCATATGTTGAAGATGATGGCTCTCTGGAATTTAAAATACAAATAGGGGTCAAATTATATTTAGAAAATCCTGTAGTATCAGCTGCTGAACACCCTATAGTTGCAATATTCTTGTTTACATATTATGTCTAGACAAATTATTGTTGATGAATTACACAGACAAGCCCGACATAATTTTAAGAGACTGCCAGTAGTCACAAAGGGCATAGATGATTTATGGCAGAGCGACTTGATTGAAATGGCAAGTGGACAGCTGAAAAACTTAGACAAAATCAACAAGGGCTACAAGTATCTACTCACTGTAATAGACACATTTTCAAAATTTGCCTGGGCTGTGCCACTCAAATCCAAGACTGGAAAATGTGTTACAGAAGCCATCAGAACAATCATCAATCAGAGTGGAAGATCACCGCGCTATTTGCAAACAGATAATGGCAAAGAATTTTAGAATTCTGTGTTTCAACAATTTATTAAAAGCCAGGCAATACAACATTATTCGAGTTACAGTGATCTCAAGGCCTCAATTGTAGAGAGATTCAACAGAACCTTAAAAAATCTTATGTATAAACAATTTACACTTCAAGGTAATTATAAATGGATTAATATTCTTCCAGAACTTCTACATAAATATAACAACTCGGTCCATTCCACAATCAACATGAAACCCTCTGAAGTAACTTCATCTGATGAGCAAAAATTGATCAGCACTGTTTATTATCCTAGATATCAGCCAACAACAAGAAAGGCCAAATACAGGGTGGGTGATCAAGTAAGAATCAGTAAATATAAGCACTTATTCAAAAGAGGCTTTACAAGAAACTGGAGCACTGAATTATTTACAGTGGTTCAAGTTAAACCTGGGACCCTTAACACATATATAATAAAGGATCACCGAGGAGAAATTCTCAAAGGCAAGTTCTATGAAGAAGAGCTCAACAAAACTAAACAGCCTGACACATATCTCATAGAAAAAATCATCCGCAGAAAAGGCAACAAGTTACTTGTCAAATGGCTAGGACTTCCAGAACACAGCTGGATCGATGCAGACAAAATAATAATATGAACACCTGGGATGTTATAAAGAGGCTGCCAGAACCTGAACAGCAGAATAAGAGAAATGGCAACTTGCTGCCTGATAATATTAGGTGTCTTATTGTTGGGCCATCTGCTTGTGGTAAAACTACACTAATGGTTGATAATTTTTTATTGGCACCCAACTGGTTAGACTGGAAAAACAGGCACTTGTATATCTTCTCTAAGAGCTTGGAACAATTAAAATATCAGCAGCTGATGAAGCTATATGATGGATTGGATATAGCCACTTTTGAACCAGACGTTAAGCCACTTCATGACTGTCTCGATAATTCTGTTGTTGTGTTTGATGACATTATACTGGATAATCAAAACAAGGTTAGGAATTTCTTTACACAGGGGCGGCACAAAAACATTGATTGCTTCTACCTGGCACAGACTTTTTCAAAAATACCGAAGCAACTGATCCGAGACAACAGCAATTTTATATGTGTGTTTCATCAGGATCATACCAACCTCAAACACATACATGATGAATATGTAGGTGGGGACTTGAGCTACAATGATTTTTCTAAGTTTTGCAGCAGGTGCTGGAACCAGGACAGTTATGGGTTTGTCACAATTGATATGACAAGAACACCCAATAGTGGCAAATACAGAAATAAAATCAACAATTTTCTAGACATTGAAACATAAATAAATAAACATGAAAAGGCCAATTATTGATGATCTTAAATTAAGAGATTATCTTGTAAAAAGATTTAAGGGATGGAAATCAGAGAACCGGGGAATCTATGAAAAACACAAACAAACAGAACAGCCCATAATTGATGCTATTGGTGAATTAGGTAAAAATATCAAAACTGTTACAGAGCAAAATCAAAATTTGATCACAGAGCTTGTACCTGTAGCTGCAAGAAACATATTAGATTATCCATTCACCCCACTTTCCAGTATTCATACACCTAGTCCTATTGCTCCTAGAAGAATTGAAGCTACTCAGGATCCTATTGAATTGGGTCTTCTTGCTCAAAAATATTTAAGCACATCTAAAGACAACAAAGATGAGGTTTTTGGCTTATATGCTGACACAGAGCATGATGGTAGCATCATACATAGAATTGGCAATTTCAGAGTAACATTTATGGGAGATGATCTGATTGTTTATTCAGAATCTCGTCTTGGAGAAAAAGGTGCTTTTGTTAAGTAACCCGGCACACCTGGATTGTGGGAACTGATGACTAGGAAAAGGCCTGGCAGCTATACAGATCAAGATTATGAATATTACAAAGAAATATTAATAAAATCAGATGCTCTATACCAGAACAATGATCCCACACAAAAAAGAGTCAAGTCTAGCAGTGGAGCAAAATATAACAACTTAATCAAGCCCATATGGTCTCAGATCAAGACTGGCAGTGGAATCAAACAATACAACACCCTGCCTAAAGAATTTGTGTGGGTTGATGATGTCAGGAAACTTGTAGATAGGTTATTGGTGATAGCTGGGGAGGAAAATGCTGGCAACCACAATTTTTACAATGAAAAAGTTGGAATTATGGACATGATAAGTACAAAATTGTCTAATTTTATAGTGAATGACACTAAGGGGATTGGATATCTCATAAAAATTATTAATACTCTACCCCCCAAATTTTGGAATATTTCTGAGGGTCGGGGCCTTGTTAATGACATTATAAACAAGCTGCCATTTGAACTACACATTCCAGGCTATCAGTATTGTGGTCCCGGTACAAAATTGGACCATAGATTAAACAGAGGTGATCCTGGTGTTAATCCCCTAGATGCTGCTTGTAGAGACCATGACATAGCATACAACACACATTCTGATCTTGACAAGAGACATGTTGCAGACAAGAAATTAGAAGAGGCTGCATTTGGTAGATTTGTAAGCAAAGATGCTTCTTTAAGTGAAAAAATAGCAGCATTGGGAACCACCATAGCTATGAGCACCAAACAAAAATTGGGGTGGGGGTTGTGAATATGTATATAATAAACCTACAATGAAGGCCAAGGGTGTTATGTATCAAATACCTTATGCAGGTCTTAAATCTCTGAAAACTATTGATAGCCTTTTGACCAAAAAGCAGCGCAAGAAAAAAATTCTTGTATTGCAAAAGGCCATGGTATGAAATTGTTGCTTAGTACCCCCCAATTAAAAAAATTACAGCAATCCAGGAAAAAATCACATGTGGGGGGATTTATATTTACCATCCCTGCCATCTTAGCTGCTCTCGGGGCTGTGGGGAGCTTGGCCGGGGGATCAGCCGCCATAGCAAAAACAGTAATAGATGCCAAGAAGAATAGGGCAGAATTAGATGAGCAGAGGCGCCATAACCTGGCCATTGAGAAACAAGGCAAAGGTGTTAAGAGAGCCATGAATAAGTTTAAAAAAAAACAAGAGCCGCTTACAAACCAAGATATTGAAACTTTAATCAAGCCACTGGGCATCAAACATTTTAGAGGTGTGTACATGTCTGATTCTTTGCCAGAACAACCACTCAACAAAGAGTGTGGCATTGTTAATTTGGATAAGTACAAAAATCAGGGCACTCACTGGATCTGTTATCTTAAATATTTAAAAGATGAGGCATTTGTGTTTGATTCATTTGGAGGTGTTCCACCTGAAAATTTAATAAAATATCTAAATTCAGGTAATCTTTATTACAATAATGCCCGTGTTCAAAATTTCAAAGATGTTAATTGCGGACATTTGTGTTTATCTGTTCTTAGATATATGTCTCAAATAAATAAACCATCAATTGAAGATTTTCAAAAGGCCTTGTGGTATTTAAAACATCATGGGGGTATTCCATCTCACCAGCCAAAATTCAATATTGAAACTCAAATTACATGATGACATAGTGTATCCCAAAACAATAGCTCTCAGAGCATTTTATGGCATGTACTTGATCCCTAATATTACACACCACAACAACACAATTGCAGTAGGGGATCAAAAAATTGTCATCACTCCAAGGCAGTATAATCTGTCCACTCTAAATGCTCAATTACCCAGAGGTGTAGTGTTAAGTCAAAATTCTGTCACTCACAGAGTAGAAATTGTATCTGCTACAGAAACAGTGGATCTGGGTACTATAGGAGAGCTGTTAGGCTTTGAGAACAACACAAAACTTGAACCAGGCATCAAACACACTGCTATTAATATACCTAAATTCTTAGCCATAGAGACTCTGAATATTCACTGTAATGTGGCTGAGGGTATGATCACCAAATCAAATGGCATAGGCACTCACAAACAAACTGGGATCATTGCAACATTCAAACCTAACTCTGAATTCATGGAGCCCATCATCTACAATCCATCCCCAACATTATATTTTCCTGTGTGCCATAATAGAATAGATTATATTGAATTGATGGTCACTAATGAAAAAGAAGAATTAGTTGATTTTGCTGGAGCCACAACAACTGCAATCATAGAGATTAACATTTAAATAAAAATACATACAAGAAGAAAATGGAAAATATTGAGAGTTATGAGCTACAATCATTCCCTCCAAACAGGAGGACATTTGCAAATTTAAATCAACCCAACACAGAGATTGAGGTTGATCTTGATGTAGGGGATGGCTTTATACACCCCCACAGAGCAGATCTATACATCAAATTTGATGTTGTAAAGCTCGATGGAACAGATTATCCGGCAAATTCAAATATAAGATTGGTGGACAATTTTGTGCCTCATCTGTTCTCTGAAATTGAGATCAGAAAACATGATGTTGTTATAAACAGAATAGATTATCCCGGCATTACCTCCACAGCTTTGGCCACATTAAAATTATCCAAAACCGAGGCTTCTTACTACAAAATAGGTGGATTTGAGGCTGGTGATAAAATATTATCTAAAAACCACACAGTGCTGTTCCCGATGCGTCTTTTGCCAGGATTCTTCTCAGATTACAAAGATATTATGTGGAAGGGTGGTTTAAGAATCACATTTAGAAGAGCTGCCAATGATAATAATGCTTTGATGAGGTACAGTGCATTAAACTCTACAGGGGAAGCTCTGCCTAATACCCTACCAGATGCAGGCAAATGCATTATTCAGACTATGGAGTTAAGAATCCCTGTTGTTGAATATGAGGCCAGTTATGCTCTTAAATACAAAGCAGATATAATAAAAAATCCACAAATTTCTCTACAATTTTATACATATCAATGTGTACAGAAGCCCGCAACTGGTACTTATTATGAGTTTGATGCTACAAATTCATTCTCCAGTATACAATACGACATGCCTGATTTTGTGGTGGTATTGTTTCAGACTGGAAGACACAACAATCAGGAAAAAAATTCAAGTAAATTTGATAACTGCAACATCAAGAACATATATCTTAAAAATGGCAGAAATGAGGTATTTCCTAGAGAAAATTATAATTTAGACATGTCCAAGGATGATTTCCTCAAACTATATGAGGCATTTTCGGCATTCAAACGGGTCACCACTGGCAATACTGACATGTATTACACACCAGATGAATTCAAAGCACAGAGACCCATGTTTGTAATTAACACCTCAAAAAGAAAACAAGTTGTGGTTAATGACAGGACAAACATTAAAATTATCTGTGAATTCCATGAGGCATTACCTGATGACACCATATGTAGTGTTATTCTCATAGGTGAAAAATCATATGTTTATGATGTAAGAAATGAGAGAGTCACGGAGCAATTCTAGAGGGCCGATTCAAAGCAATAATACCAACACTTTGCTGTCAGAGAGGCCCAGACACTCTACCAGCTTTGAAACCTCAACTGTATATCAGCTAGCAGTGAATATCTCATGTGTGAGCATATTATTTTGTTGTATGTATTTCAATCTTACATATTTTATCAGGACTCAAACCCGAGCCTCTTGCTTACAAAGCAACAATATTAACACTTCTCCATATGGAATATATCCACATTTTACTGGGTTCTGAGACCCTAAGACAGACAAAATTGGATTTTGAACTGTCATAATATTCTCTAAGCCTTGCCTATGCTCGTATTATCAGAATAAGAATTGCTTTCAGCATGAAAGGCAGTTCATTGCCACTGTGTCAGAAAATGTGTATCTTTATCTCAATAATCTTTGTTACACTTTTACATGTTGCACAGAAAATATGTATCTTTATCTCAATAATCTTTGTTACACTTTTACATGTTGCACAGAAAGATTAATAGCCCCTTCAGTGAAACACACAGAAATATTATTAATGGCCCCTTCTAGCTGTGTAGATTATATCTCTTGCGTGCCGGCAAGGCATGTAAGCAAAACATTAGTCTTTTGATAGATTAATATCAATTCATGCATTTTTCCGAGCTAAATAATTGCCTACCTCAAGCAATGGAATTGATCAGAGAATAGAAAAAAAGCAGCTAACAGCTCAAATTGTATTGAATTAGATCTGTAAGTTGTAGAGCATGGGAATATGGCCAAAAATAATATTAAAAGGGCCATATTTTTGACAAGTTTATGAACAACAATCACACAGTTATAGCTTTTATATACATGGCCGAATTTGTCTGAGGAGAGGGGGGGGTTCAGATCTGGGAGCAATCAGTTGTATATCAACTAGCAGTAATTATGCTCAAAATCTCACGTGTGGAGATATTATTTTGCCACATGTATTTCAATCTTATACATTTTATCAGGACTCAAACCCGAGCCTCTTGCTTACAAAGCAACAATATTAACACTTTGCCATCAGGGGAGGCTTCATATTTTATGAGGACTTAAACCCGAGCCTCTTGTTTACAAGGCAATAAAAACCATGGAGCTATGCACCACACTCTACTGGATCTCAGAACCCAATAGCTATGAGCTTTATATCAATTCAAGATTCCTGGGATTTTGACAGAAAAACACACTATAAACAATAAGATGATATAGGAACTTAGCATAGTTTTAAGTGTAAGCAAATCTGTCTGAGAGGCTTCTTCTTTTTCTACACTAGAATTCAGAATTCATGAAATTTAAAAACATATCACACTTGAAGAATTGGGGCATATGCCCCTCTTGACATAATTTTAAGTGTATGCAAATCAGGCTGTTCAATCATTTGAGCTCTTCTTTTTCTTCACTTGTAAGTGGTCCTTGCTATAGCATAAACCCCACTACTATAATAATACGTTTAATAGTATAATAAATACAGGCTTGAACGTATCAAAAGAATGTCCAAAACTGAATAACATACGCCTGAACAGAAAAATGTTGTACGTCCGTCACTTGTCAACTCATGCATGAATTTTCTTCCTCCACTCCATATCAAGTTAGGGCTTTTCAAAAACTTCGTTAAAGCGATGGACAAAAGTTATTAGAAGGAAAAATTTCCTCGTGTTAGTGACACAAAACTCAAGGAAGGAATTTGTGTGTGCTCTCAAATTAGAGTTTTGACAATTGATATAAAATTTGAAGGTCTTAGACTTAGGTGGTTAAATAACTCTGATGATACAAATCTAAACAATTATAATAGAATAAAGCGAGAAGTTAACCGCACGTTTAGAAGTAAAAAAAGAGATTACTTGAAAAGCAAAATTAACGAAATTGAAACAAACAGCAAAAATAAAAATATCAGAGATTTATATAAAGGTGTAAATGAGTTTAGAAAGGGGTGGCAACCTAAAGTAAACTTGATAAAAGATAAAGACGGTGATTTTCTAGCTGACCCAAGCGATATTCTAAATAGATGGAAGAACTACTTTAATGACCTTTTAAATGTCCATGTAGGAGATATATCAGAACTGAATGAAGTCCACACAGCAGAACCTTTAGTTCCAGAACCTAACTTGATTGAAGTTAAAGATGCTATTAAAAGGCTAAAGAATAACAAAGCACCTGGCATTGATTTAATACCAGCTGAGTTAATTAAATATGGTGGAAATTCATAAATATGTCAAATTCATAAATTAATTTGTTTAATATGGAATAAAGAAGAAATCCCTCAACAGTGGAAAGAATCCATAATTGTTCCTGTGTTTAAAAAAGGTGATAAAATGAACTGCAATAATTACCGTGGAATTTCTCTACTCTCAACAACATATAAAATATTATCTAACATTATTTTAACAAGACTAACCCCATATGCTAATGAAATTATAGGTGATTATCAATGTGGATTTAAACGTAACAGATCAACTACAGATCAAATTTTTCACATCAGACAGACACTTGAAAAAAAGTGGGAATATAATCAAAATGTCCATCAGCTATTCATTGATTTCAAAAAAGCATATGATTCGGTCAAAAAAGATAAATTATATAATATATTAGTAGAGTTTGGAATACCTAAGAAGCTTGTTAGTATGATAAAAATATGCACCAGTGAAACAGAAAGTAAAATTCGTGTGGGTATTAATATGTCTGACAAATTTACAATACAAAACAAGGAGATGCATTTTCTCCATTGCTCTTTAATTTTGCCTTAGAATATGCTGTTAGGAAGGTAAAAGAAACTAAAGAAGGACTAAAAGTAAATGGTGTGACTCAGTTGTTAGCATATGCAGATGATGTAGACTTACTGGGGGATGATGTGAATACAATTAAGAATAATGCTAAAATATTTTTCAAAACTGCTAAAGAGATAGGTTTGGAAGTTAACAAAGAGAAAACTAAATATATGCTTACAGGCCGAAAGCAAGTGTTAGGTAATAATCAAAATCTAATTATTGATAACAACTCGTTTGAACCAGTTTCCAAATTCAAATACTTAGGAGTAATATTAACAAATGAAAATTATATTAAAGAGGAAATAAAAAGTAGGCTTAATTCAGGAAATGCATGTTACTTCTCTCTTCATAAACTTTTGTCTTCTCGTTTAATATCTAAGAAACTAAAAGTTAAAATATACAAAACAGTAATTTTGCCTGTAGTATTATATGGATGTGAAACTTGGTCCCTTACACTGAAAGAGGAACATAAATTGAGAGTATTTGAAAATAAGATCCTTAGGAAAATCTTTGGACCTAAAAGGGATGAGGAGACAGGTGAATGGAGAAGGTTACATAATTTAGAACTACATAATTTGTATTCATGTCCAGATATTATTAAAATGATTAAATCAAGAAGGCTTAGGTGTGCAGGCCATGTGGCACGCATGGGAGAGGAAAGATGAGTTTACAGGATTCTTGTTGGGAAACCTGATGGTAAGAGACCTGTAGGAAGGCCAAGACGAAGATGGAGGGACAACGTTGAGATGGACCTAAGGGAAATCGGTAGGGATGGAAAAGAGTATATAGATCTTGCTCAAGATAGGGAAAGATGGAAGGCCTGTGTTGCTGCAGCCATGAACCTTCGGGTTTAAGAAGGCTAGAGAGTTAGTTAGTTAGTATTCGAAGGTCTGTTTAGCAAAGTTGAATTCATTTATAAGTGTTGTGTAGAACTTTTGAGGAAATCGTAAAGCTCCGAACTATCGTGAAATTGTGAGTGAACAGTTTCATACAAAGATATGGGGTGTATAATATGTCCCTCAAGAAACATTTCTTGGACTCTCACCTGGATACAGTATGTAACATTCTTATTCGTACACATGAATTTTCAAAGAAAATGCTTTAATATCTTAAAGGAAATGCACTCTTTATAAATTGTTTCTTTACAATTCAATAACTAATATCATTAGGAACATAAATTTTACCCAGATTCTGTATAACCAATGACAATAATAAATTAAATGAAACTGAAAGAGAAAGATGCCATTTTTTGTGCAACTTTTCTATTCGTACACTTAATAATATAAAAGAAAAAGTATATTCAGAGCAAATTGACTGACAGTTCTAATACTTCGATGCGTATCCTTTGGCTTTAATTACTGCTTGACACCTGTTCTTCATAGAATTAACCAGTTTCCGACATGTTTCAGAGCTTATTTTCCACTCGGCTTGCACAACAGTTTTCAACTCTTGTTTAGACTTGACGCCTGCTTTATGGACTTGCCTCTTCAAAATTGCCCATAAATGCTCAATGGGATTTAAGTCTGGACTTTGAGCTGATGTTTGTAGTAGTTTGGGAACATTCCATATTAGCCAATTCATGTTAAATCGCGCCTTATGCTTACTGTCATTGTCTTGTTGGAATCTGTAGATAGGCGGCATGCCCATTTTTTGGGTACTCTGCTTTATATTGTTCTTCAATATGTCCAAATAGACATATGCATCCATGATACCATCAATAAACTGGATGGTACCAACACCTTTGGACGACATATAGCCCCAAATCATTAATGACCCACCACCGTGTTTAACTATTGGAACTGTGTTAATGTGATCATTGTCTTTATTTCATTTTCTCCAGACCCTATTTATTCCATCTGACCCGTATATATTAATCCTGGACTCGTCTGATCATATGACACTATCCCAAAATTCCTGGTCCTTGTGGATGTGTTCTCTCGCGAATGAAAGTCTATTCCCGCGATTCACCTTACTTACATACGGCCTCTTTCGTGGTATTCTGCCATGATATCCATGCTTCCACAAGACATCATCTTGCCAGCAACATTTTCTACTAACGGTCGTAACTGACAAACACTTAGTCGGGTTTTTTTTCGCACTCTTTTTAAAATAAAGCGTTCATCACGTGTATTCAACCGTCTCTCTTTTGGTTTTCTCGGCACATTCTGTGTTGAACCTTCCTCTCTTAAATTTGTTTACTATGTATTGAACTGTGGAGTGTGATTTATTGACTGTTTGTCCAATTTTTCTTAACGAATAGCTTCTAAGGGCCAAATTTATAATAACATCCTTCACCTTGCCCATTTCGAACACGCTGATAGATAGACGATAGGCCTACAACAATACCTATGCCAGCATTCCGCTTGACGGGGAGCGCGCCTGCATGTTCAAACTTGTTACGAAGTTGCAAACTGCACGAAATCGCCCGAATAGCGGCGGCGCTGTATGCGAGGAAGATTGAAACTCTTGCCTGTACGAATAACAATGTTGCATGAAACAGCGTGTTTTTCTCTTTTCACATAAATTATATGCTCTGTTTATACACTTTGAACATACATTTTTATTGACATTTGTTGGTGAAACCTTCATTAACATTAATTTCCCGGCACATATGAAAATGATTATATTTACTAGTAGATATGACATTTTTTCCTCGGAAATTCTATGTGTACGAATAACAATGTTACATACTGTATCTTACCTGACAAACTTGGTGCCATCAGTGACGAACACGCTTCCACGAACACATATCTGTAGATGATCGAGAAAAAACTACTTACATATTTGAATTCAGCACAAAAAGTACTATTTGGATCAGCTATTCACCCTTGTGTGCCAAAAAAAGTTCAATTTTGTTCCCCAGTGTTACTTGAGATTTATCATCTTACCATTGCCACACTGCTATTTGGAATAAGACATACTTCCTGATCCCAGTTATAGTAAATAGTTAATTTAAATATTTCAAAGCATGTTCTGCAATATTAGTCATTTTCACGTTACTCAGTGCAGTAACGTTTGTAGTTTAGTAACAGAGCTGCAAAATCAATAATTATTGTATACCAGAGCGGTTGGAGTTTCCTGGGTGAACCCTCTCCTACACGTCACAGGAAGCGCTAGGAACAAACAATCAGATGAGCATGTTCTTGAAAATTGAGGACTAAAAGTGGTAAACGTTGTAAGTGACAAAAGCGAAAGTATTGGGATATCGCATCGTTCCGCACATCAGCCCGTAAGAACGTGCACACTAGTGACCTCTTTACACGCCCTTTGAACTACTTAGAGGGCTACCAGCCACATTTCACATTTACCACATTATAAAGCATGGCTCATTTCACAGTTTAACGTGGAAAACGGTGTTTGAATTATTGTGGCACTTACAGCGTTTACCAATTTTAGTTTTCAATTGCCCACTGTCTTATGCTTTGCAAATTGTCCATGGCTATGTTCATTATTTCATTATTTTTTCCCCAAGGGATATGCGACACGCGAAGTGGCTTATACCACCTTTACATAAGTATATAAAATTATTAAAGGATTTATAAGTTCATTAATACTTTTACACACTTATTCAAGTAAGTATTTTTATACTTTGCGTATATTATACTTAATTTTTAGCAAGCGTTCATTGACAAAGCAATTACTTTTCTTAAGGCATTGTACGTTGTTTCGATTCATACTTCTATAAATTGCTAAGAAGAAATTTTGACAAAATAAGCGAGCAGTGCCATCTATACGAGAATACTGTAAACTTCCATGCTACGACTAAGGCAGTAAGAGACCAACCACTTTTTAGCAACCACCTAAAGTCAACAGATGTCAGCACCACACTTCTGTTGTAAGAAGTGACTGGTTCTCTCTATCACGTGACCAATTGTTAGGTTTCGATAGGTCAGAATACATTTCTCTTTTACGACACGGTGCTTGCTATGTTCAGATACATATATTACATAACTTTTTTCTTTATATGTGTCCAAAATAAGGCCAGTGATGTTTATGTAATATAACAAAGCTTCAATAACGATTTGCTTTACATATTTCATTTGCTTGTTTTCTGCCCTTCATGGCTAATCACTACCATTGTAGTGGCGGTAACTTATGCGGGCACGTGGGGCTCCAGCCCATCGATTTAATTAAATTAATTGCAGTTTTGACCTCTGAGTGATCAATGCAAAAACTGAAAAAAAGCATCATCAACTATAATAATTGCAATATATATTGCATGATAAGTACTTATGATTTTTTTTAGTGCACGTTCTGAATACATTCTATTAAAACATCTGAATCATAAAGGATGCTAGTAGAAAATTGTTATTGGACGAGAACAAATATGTCACTGTTGTCAAGTAAGATGGATGTAAAAGCTTTTGTTTCGATATAAACAACATATGTCGCAAGTCTAGACACACACACCCATATTATATAATACTTTCGGCAGAATGGTCGTCATAACGCGCTACGAAGTCAGTGGTCCCAGGTTCAAGTCCTGGATGGAGGGATATGTTTTAACTTGTGAGTTCATTCGGTGGAAGTACCACTTTCTCTACCAATTAAAAAGTGTTGATCCAATGTTGGAAATAGTACATGAAACTCGCCGTGGTGGTCATATCCTACTCTGTGGATTCTGTCGCGACTAGCTTCTTTGTATAAAGAAGACGAAACAAGAACTTTGCCCAAAAAACTAGCGTTCAATCCAAATATATTCTTAGCAAAGTTTTGTTACCTTACTTATTGAACAGCCCTCGTACATGTAGTGATATTCCCTTTCTTCCATTGCCTGAACCGATATGTCTGTGCGAAGCAACAAGTGATCGCATAGACCTCTGCGAGGCGTGGGTTGGTCGAGGAAGACATCGACTTGCAAACTGCGTGTAGCACCACGTGACACTCGGGGCAAGTGATTCATGCTGTTAATAAGGAACGGACGCACTTTTCATTGGCTGCCGAGGCTGTTACGTTAACTGGACAAACAAATGCCTGCATGTGATGTCCAAAATGGGCATCGTTCGGCAACTCAAGTGCCAAATAGATCATATTTATTTTCGGTTTGCAAAGCTCTTCTTGTATTGCGTTGTCTTGTTTATACTACAGAAAACGTATATGTGCCACAAGAGGTTATGAAGTTTTGGAGTAGTATTCCTAACAGGGGTGGCACAAGATAATGTATACACCCGAGTGAGGTGTACTTTTGGCACCCTCCCATGTTCTCCACCCTAACACCCCTAACATTTCATCACTCCCAATAAAAACATTCTCCATGTTCTACATTTACCGTTTCAATCACGAAAAATAGTATTTTTTAAAACGTGTTAGAGCTAAACAACACGCTTATCGATACCTACATGATACCATCAAATATAACAGTTGCAAACTTCTATATTGATACATGATTTTGCAATATACTTATGATATTATGCAGCAGTAACTTCAAATATTTCTTACCTACAAAATACAAATTAAAAAAAACAAACAAATAGCTATACTTATAACCGGAAATAAAGTTTAGGCATTACTCAAGGGAACATCATGCCCTGATTCCTAACTGTGAGAGCCATCTATGAGGAGAGTTTTGCATTATATTTCACAATTGGTTGATTTTACCGAAAGAATTCTAGGAATTTCGTGCATTGTTCAGAGAAAACAAATATGTCAAATATATCTCGCAAGAAATATGTCCTTCATAAAAATTCATTATTATGAAATATATGTTCTCATATTCATAACCCTAATAATGGATAAAGTCAGGAAGAATAATTTGAGACAAAACCACCTTTCTGCGACACACAATAAGGTCATTATGTCGAAGAAACTGAAAATCCAATATGGCGCGAGGTTATTTCAATATGGCTGATTTTCCCGGGCCGGGAACCCTTGGGAATTTTTAAGATGAGTTCAGCAACACTGCATCAACACATCCCAAAAGGCGTTATTATGTTATTTATTCTGTTCAGATAAAGAAAGACACCTTAAGTGTGCTCCAGTTTTAAGTCAATACTGAACCGACAGGGGGAAAAAGTAGTCATTTCCCCACATCCCACTCGGCGAATGGTCGATTTGTCTCGGTGTGTTCTTACTACTTGTGCCAAATTTCATTTTGGTATCCAAACATGAACTATAATATACTAAGACGACAACAATATCGTCTCATATCTCTAAGGGCACGTTTCATGATATAATAAATGATTTTGGAAAGAAGCACATACTACACTATTGACACTAAAGTAACTATTCTACTGATAATTAAGCAACAGTTTTCTTGGAGTTCCTCTGCAATGAATTTCAAAACTAAACACTGAAGACTAAACAGAACTACCCTTAAGATACCTAACCAGATTTATAGCTATAAGTGAACAATTTTCTGTCACGGGTGGGACACATAAAAACACTACTTCTTTAGTTAATAAGAAATTTATTTCAATTTCTGCCTGCCTCCGTGGCGGAGTGGTTAGCACATCGCGCTACGACGCCAGGGGTCCCGGGTATGAATCCCGACCTGGGCATGGATGTTTGCGAGTGTCCATTCATCAATTTCATCATATCGTCAATCATCCCCATTTCACAAATTAGCCAAAAGTGGCACAAGTAAAACAAAGCAAATCAATCAAGCAATTAATTATTTAAATTTTGTGAATTTTCAAATTATGAAAAATAAATTATTTGAACCAAAGACAGAAGGTAATTGACCTTTGAATATTCTAGTGGAGTTAAAGAGGAAATGCAACAGTTAAAGGAGAAATGATTTGTTTTTGGTGTCATGGGTGGGACAATACAAAACAAAAGCAAATCAAAATGTTAAACGAACAATATGTAAGATATCTTCTAACCAGAAGCGTATATTCTAGGCTAGCTAGGCTATCTGCGAAGCCTGAAGTCTAGAGAATAAAATACCGGAGAATAATCGATCAGAAATTGTAAATATTATTCATATCAGTGACATGATGATGCTGATTCTGAAGTTGGCAACCTGATTTCTTATGAGTTGGCAACCCTGATTTCCTATGAGTTGGCAACCTGATTTCTTATGGGTTGGCAACCTGATTTCTTATGGGTTGGCAAACTGATTTCTTATGGGTTGGTAACCTGATTTCTTAGAAGTTTGCAACCTGTTTTCTTAGGAGTTGGCAACCTGATTTCTTAGGAGTTGGCAACCTGATTTCTTATGGGTTGGCAACCTGATTTCTTAGGAGTTGGCAACCTGATTTCTTAGGATTTGGTAACCTGATTTCTGAGGAGTTGGCAATCTGATTTCTTATGGGTTGGCAACCTGATTTCTTATGGGTTGGCAACCTGATTTCTTATGGGTTGGTAACCTGATTTCTTATGGGTTGGTAACCTGATTTCTTATGGGTTGGCAACCTGATTTCTTAGAAGTTGGCAACCTGATTTCTTAGGAGTTGGCAACCTGATTTCTTATGGATTTGGTAACCTGATTTCTTAGGATTTGGTAACCTGATTTCTGAGGAGTTGGTAACCTGATTTCTTATGGGTTGGCAACCTGATTTCTTAGGAGTTGGCAACCTGATTTCTTAGGAGTTGGTAACCTGATTTCTTAGGAGTTGGCAACCTGATTTCTTAGGAATTGGTAACGTGATTTCTTATGAGTGGGCAACCTGATTTCTTATGAGTTGGCAATCTGATTTCTTATGAGTAGGCAACCTGATTTCTTAGGAGTTGGTAAATTTATTTCTATTGATAGCCTAGTACCACGTGACATAGCCCAGATCTTGGATTCTTGGACTTAATTATGTATAATACTTGAAGTTATATCCAAATAACAAGTCTAGATTGTTCACTCACAATATAGAATAAAGTTACGACATTTCACTTTAAAAAAATGAGATTCAGGAATTATTTGCCCTGGAATGTCCCAATACACTTTTATTGGCATTCTCAACAGGGACGCTCACATTTACGCACCGTAGGATACGATTTCCTGTAACTATTACATATCATTTTAAAGGTTATGAAATTTCCAATATGAACATTTGCTTCATTGTTCTTCATAAACAATTATTCTCAAATGAACATTAATTTTTCATTATTCTTAAATTATGAGAAAATGGCTGCAACTAGACAAAACGTGCTATTAACCTTTCGTATTGGGCAATACAGGGTGTCCCGGTTAAAAGTAGTCCGGCTCCGATGAACAGTTACATACCAAGGATCATGAAATGAAATGAAGTGTGTGTACTTACTGATTATGAACTATTCCATTTTATTGGTGCAATATAGCCGTCATTTGCCTCATTGACAAATGTATTTCAGCCGGCCTACTTTTAACCGGGACACCAAGCAGTGGCGGAGATTGGGGGGGGGGGCGTGTGAGGTAACTGCTTTCCCCCCCCCCCCAATTTTTCACTTTTGCCTCCGCACTATGCTAAACTTTATGTCGGATTGAATTGTTGTTTTATGTCCATTTTATGCACAGAAAGGCTAATCAGAACTGGACGTAGAGTTTAACGTGGGATCCGAACCACTATGTGCCTCCAACAGTATCGAACCCGGGACACCTTGATTACAAGGCGAGGACCCTACCACTGCGCCATAGGGGAGCTAAACCTTATGTAACAAGGGAAATTAACTGTCCTCCCTCCAGTATTGGAACTCAATCGCCGCCACTGACACCCAGTATAAGAAATAATAATAATAATGAAAGAAAAGCAACCAATTTTACACGTTGAACAGTATAGGAGTTATGGCCGAAAAACAAATCTGATGCATGTAACCTAGCATGGCTGAAATATAGCACTAACTTACGTTAGTACCCTGCAGAGGCGTCTCCTGAACGCATGCGCAGCATGCACCGCATGCGTTCAGGAGACTCCTCTGACTCTAAGCTACAGTAAACTATTTCCTTAGTGTTTCATTACAGCAGGAGTTAATGCCAAAGAAAACTGTTTGGTGGTGTTAGATGAGAAAGACATTCAAGATATTAATTTGGTACAATTTTTCGATTATATGATCACATAGTACATAGGCGTAACTTGGCAGGGCAAGAGGGGGCTCTTGGCTCCCCAAAATTTACAGAGTTATTTAAATGAATAAGTCAGGGGTATACTTTTATTAATCTCTTGAGACTTGGCGAGCAAAGTAATAAAGGATAATATTTGTGATTTTGAAAATATCACAGTTAGCAAATAATGCAAGACGCTCTTCTTATGAGATGAAAAATAGTTTCGAGTCTGTCTCCTCGGAGGTAAGCCCCAAGTACGATTCTGCCCCCCCCCTCCCCAAAATAAAATAACGCCAGAAGTTACGCCCATGGTTTCCTAAGACCTTAAAACTAAGTATGGCCACAAAATCAAATATTCCGATATCCGTCTCGGATGCAACGGATATTCGAGATATCCAGATGGTGCAGATTTGATTAAGGATTTACAGAAAATGCGTATAGTGAAATATGAAATACGAACGTGATGAATAAAAGAATATGTGGATAGGCTGTGAAACGGATAAAACTGTCCGGATAATGCATTCGGATAATCTGTGTATTTGCATATCAGAATACCCGATATAAAACTGTTTCACTTTCATTTGGTTAGAAAAAATGACCATACGGTTCGGCAAATGACAGACAAGGTAAACCGCAAATAAGCAGGGCATGACTGCACTGATTGATGCATTCCAAAGTGCACAAAAGCATGCATCTGATGCATTCACTCCTAAACAGCCTCCGAATTCCTCCCATCCCCTTTAAAAACTTGCGGAAGGTCGGGCACCGCTCCCGACGCTCGAATCAATTTCCACCCTCCATCCCTCCCCGCAACCCCATCCCCAAGCGAAAGCGAGAGTGCCCCGACTCGTGATCGAACCGGCACGCGCCCCACGTTGTCATGGCAACGGATCAGCTGCCGCGAGAAACAAATGTAGGACCGATCCTCAGGTAACCCAGCGATGTATGCTTAAGGCTCGGCTGGACCTTTGGCATGCAAATGGGCGAATTTTATCAAATTTTCCTCTCCATTCGAAAACCTTTTTGGATATTTCAAAATATGAAACATTACATCAGCTTAGAATTCCTTCTAGAGCATTGACGTGAATTTTCATGTAGTTTTCTTCCACTGTTGTCTAGATATTATCAATAGTTTTGTGATTACATACCAGTCTATGTACAATACCTACAATAAACGTGCTCTTTAACAGTAACGTTAAAGTTTTAAAATAAAGGTATTATTTTTCATTAAAACAGAAAATATATAACATGGTCATGTTTCTTATTGGCGGAAAGTGTAAAGTAGGAGAGGCGCTTAAAGTCCATCTCGCCCGATTGAAAATTTTATCTTGAACCGGCCCTGGCTCAGTCCAGGCATCCAAGCCTCGTTAATCTGCAAAAAGGAGTCCATCGCGTATTACGTGGAAAAGAGCGATATTTGGGTTTCTTCAAACTGGTCAATCCTTACACCTCAAGATTAAAGAAACAAAGCAAGACAGAGAGATGGAAGAAGACAGGAGAAATAGAAAAAAAATGAGAATTGTTAAAAAAAGAAAGTATATACGAGGGCTGGGGCATAAGTCATGGCACATTTTTTCCCAAAGTTAAACTGTGACACCACAATATGATCGTATGTCCCGATGAACGTGGCACCCGTAGTATGTGGACACGTCACTAGATGGCAGTGTGATGAACGGTTAGCGAAGTGGTAATTCTTTGTTGGGTCAACCGCCGCGACCCGGCGTGAGCAGCGTTCGTGTATCGAAGTGGCCGTTCTTTGGAGGAGAAGTGCCAGAGAATGCCACAGGGAGTTGGCGTAAACTCTGGGGAATAGTGTCCCACCGGAGTATGCGTCTCTTTAGTTCTTGTAATGCTAATGTGTGCTATCAGACTTGTGAACACGCGTGGCACGATGCTATCTTTAAGGACGTTTGTTCGCTTCCGTATCCTCCTACATCTGGTACACATGATCTACATTGTTCATACATTCCACAGTACCATACACTGTCCCTTCTATTTGTATATTTCTGATTTTCGTGTCCGAAAAAAATTGTTGCCATAACTTATGCCCAACCCTCGTAGACAGAAAGATTTTTATATTTTGAATTTCTCTATCATTTTCCGTCACTTTTCCGCTTCCTTCCTAATTGGAACGATGAGGATGAATTATGATTTGGTGAAATTGATGAAAAGACAGTTGTCAAAGGAACGCCCAAGCCGAGATCTGGACTCGAACCATGACCGTTTGCGAGGCCAAAAAGTCGGCGAGGAAAAATAATTGAAAAATTTCTTCTACTTCAAAGACTACAGAGTTCAACTTCACTTTTGGGCAAATTTTCTCTTTTAAATAAGCTTCAAAGATGTACAGTCCCCCGCAATAAAAATGGGACACCTGTATCTTGAAATACTCAGTACCCTGCAAGGCATGTGTATTGCCTAACTCTACGGCAGAGGCGCAACCACGAATTTGTGTCTTGGGAGGGGCGGGCAAGTACCAGAATAAACGTACCAATAATAATAATAATAATAATAATAATAATAATGTTATTATAACAATATTTATTATTATTATTGATTTGCTTTATTTTACTTCGCTTCTTGTGCCACTTTTGGCTAATTTGCGAAGATGAGGATGAGTGATGAAAATGATGAATGGACACTCACAAAGATCCATGCCCAAGCCGGGATTCGAACCCAGGACCAACATTATTATTACTATTAGTAGTGGTGGTAGTATCAAAGACGTTATTATCCTCGTAAAGGGTGGAAGTTTGTGCTAAAACATTTGTGTTCGAACAAACGATTTGAATTATTTCTTTAACACGTTCAATTTCACATTAATAACGGAAAACAAGCACATTAACTATATTTGAAAGACAGAAAATGCTTGATAAATGCATTCCAAATATAATTATTTTTTACATTAACATGTACAACTTTCATGCACGATATATATGTTTCACATATATGCAAGGTGGAGTGACGTGGACACTAAATTGTGTACGTATTCGAAGTTTCTTTAATAAATATTATAAACAACATATATTATTTAAATACATTACACAACTAATTCATCCATCTCACAATAAACCAACAGCAACAATTACAAAAATTGTCTCTCAAATGTGCACGCTGCCTTTCCTCTAAACAATTTTTCATGCATTTAAAACAAAATAAATTAAAACGGTCGTATTTCTCTGTCTGGTGATTTACAATGCATTGCAGCGAACAAAAAATTCCGGGCGAAGCGAGCTAGAATTGAATAGGGCGCAAATAATTTCACGTAATGCCATGGCATTATATCATTTACAACTTTTGTGCCTCCCCTCACGCCTTGGGATCAAGGGGTCCCGGGTTCGATACCCAGTGGAGGCACATAGTGGTTCGGAACACACCTTAAGCCAGTCTCAATTAGCCTTTCTGTGCATAAAGTAGACTTTAAAAAAAGCACAAATCGATCAATCAATTTTACAACTTTTTTCACTTAGATCGTTCGGCGCCCAGGGACGTCTCCCGCCGTCCCCTAGCAACGGTTCTGAACTTGATAAGAATAAGAAAACAGGCATTGCGAGCGAGAAAATTTTACGAAAATTATTAAAACTTTAAATTCTTACCGGTAATTGTCCCCTGCAGGTACACTTGGCCGTCAATGTTTGACCCCCCCTTGAACTCATTTTCGACCAATTGCCCCCCTGCACTCCCCTGTGGTTGCGCCACAGCTCTACGGCGATAAGCAAATTTCCAATGGCAACTTCTATCACCGCCATAGAGTTAGGCATCACGCATAACGCCTTGCATGGAAGCGACCACCTCAGGATACAGGTGTCCCACTTTTATTGCCGTTGACTGTACATACAGTCCCTTTCGTCTGGGTGACCGCTCCGCCTCTGAAGGTAAGAAACCGCAGCATCGATCCCCTGGGAGGTCTGGACGAGACCGCTCCGTCTGATTTAAGGATGCAAAATTGATTGACGTGCGATGACGTCACATGGGCACTTTCGGTGTCACGCGAGGGGGTGTGCCCAGTGTAAATAAATGCGCGACGGATTAAAAATAACCGACCAAACTATCGATCCGAGTTCGACTCCGGGATAAATTTAAACTCTGTCTGCATGTTTTGAGGGGGCGCTTGCGTCACAGGGGGACCGTCCCCAAGGCCACTGCTCATACGCTTGGTAAGGATGCCGTGGAAATGTATATGGGTACCTGTAGAGTGTAGAGGATAAGTATTGGTGAAGGAAGCGAAACGTTTCGGGGATTTAAATTGTTCTTGCTTCAAACTATAACTAAGCTCCATGGCGTACTGAAATTTAACACCATGGCGTACTCAAACTAAACTGAATGGCGTACTGACACTAAAATCCATGGCCAACTGAAACTAAACTCCATGACGTACTGAAACTAAACTCCATGGCGTACTTAAATTAAAAACCATGGCGTACCGAACCTAAACACCATGGCGTACTTTAACTAAGCTCCATGGCGTACTGAAATTTAACACCATGGCGTACTCAAACTAAACTGAATGGCGTACTGACACTAAAATCCATGGCCAACTGAAACTAAACTCCATGACGTACTGAAACTAAACTCCATGGCGTACTTAAATTAAAAACCATGGCGTACTGAACCTAAACACCATGGCGTACTTTAACTAAGCTCCATGGCGTACTGAAATTTAACACTATGGCGTACTCAAACTAAACTGAATGGCGTACTGACACTAAAATCCATGGCCAACTGAAACTAAACTCCATGACGTACTGAAACTAAACTCCATGGCGTACTTAAATTAAAAACCATGGCGTACTGAACCTAAACACCATGGCGTACTTTAACTAAGCTCCATGGCGTACTGAAATTTAACACCATGGCGTACTCAAACTAAACTGAATGGCGTACTGACACTAAAATCCATGGCCAACTGAAACTAAACTCCATGACGTACTGAAACTAAACTCCATGGCGTACTTAAATTAAAAACCATGGCGTACCGAACCTAAACACCATGGCGTACTTTAACTAAACACCATGGCGTACTGCAAATAAATCCATGGCGTACTAAAACTAATCTCCATGGCGTACTGAACCTAAACACCATGGCGTACTTTAACTAAACACCATGGCGTACTGAAAATAGAATCAATGGCGTACTTAAACTAAACACCATGGTGTACTGAACTTAAACTCCATGGTGTACTGAAACTAAACTCCATGGCGTACTGAACCTAAACTCCATGGCGTACTGAAACTAAACCCCATGGCGTACTGAACCTAAACTCCATGGCGTACTAAAACTAAACTCCATGGCGTAATTAAATTAAACACCATGGCGTACTGAAACTAAACTCCATGCCGTACTGAAACTAAACTCCATGGCGTACTTAAATTAAACACCATGGCGTACTGAACCTAAAAACCATGGCGTACTTAAATTAAACACCATGGCGTACTGAACCTAAACACCATGGCGTAGTTAAATTAAACACCATGACGTACTGAAACTAAACTCCATGGCGTACTTAAATTAAACACCATGGCGTACTTAACCTAAACACCATGGCGTACTTTAACTAAACACTATGGCGTACTGAAAATAGAATCCATGGCGTTCTAAAACTAAACTCCATGGCGTACTGAAACTAAACTCCATGGCGTACTGAAACTAAACTCCATGGCGTACTAAAACTAAACACCATGGCGTACAGAACCTAAACACCATGGCGTACTTCAACTAAACACCATGGTGTACTGAAAATAGAATTCATGGCGTACTGAAAATAAACTCCATGGCGTACTGAAACTTAACTCCATGGCGTACTAAAACTAAACACCATCGCGTACTGAACCTGAACTCCATGGCGTACTTAAATTAAACACCATGGCGTACTGAACCTAAACACCATGGCGTACTTTAACTAAACACCATGCCATACTGAAAATAGAATCCATGGCGTACTAAAACTAAACTCCAAGGCGTACTGAAAGTAAACTCCATGACGTACTTAAATTAAACACCATGGCGTACTGAAACTAAACACCATGGCGTACTTAAATTAAACACCATGACGTACTGAAACTAAACTCCATGGCGTACTTAAATTAAACACCATGGCGTACTGAACCTAAACACCATGGCGTACTTTAACTAAACACCATGGCGTACTGAAAATAGAATCCATGGCGTACTAAAACTAAACTCCATGGCGTAATTAAATTAAACACCATGGCGTACTGAACCTAAACTCCATGGCGTACTAAAACTAAACACCATCGCGTACTGAACCTTAACTCCATGACGTACTGAAACTAAACTCCATGGCGTACTTAAATTAAACACCATGGCGTACTGAACCTAAACACCATGGCGTACTTTAACTAAACACCATGGCGTACTGAAAATAGAATCCATGGCGTACTAAAACTAAACTCCATGGGGTACTGAAACTAAACTCCATGGCGTACTAAAACTAAACACCATCGCGTACTGAACATGAACTCTATGGCGTACTTCAATTAAACACCATGGCGTACTTAACCTAAACACCATGGCGTACTTTAACTAAACACCATGGCATACTGAAAATAGAATCCATGGCGTAATAAAACTAAACTCCATGGCGTACTGAAACTAAACTCCATGGCGTACTTAAATTAAACACCATGGCGTACTGAACCTAAACACCATGGCGTACTTAAATTAAACACCATGACGTACTGAAACTAAACTCCATGGCGTACTAAAACTAAACTCCATGGCGTAATTAAATTAAACACCATGGCGTACTGAAACTAAACTCCATGGCGTACTAAAACTAAACACCATGGCGTACAGAACCTTAACACCATGGCGTACTTTAACTAAACACCATGGCGTACTGAAAATAGAATCCATGGCGTACTGAAAATAGAATCCATGGCGTACTAAAACTAAACTCCATGGCGTAATTAAATTAAACACCATGGCGTACTGAACCTAAACTCCATGGCGTACTAAAACTAAACACCATCGCGTACTGAACCTGAACTCCATGACGTACTGAAACTAAACACCATGGCGTACTTTAACTAAACACCATGGCATACTGAAAATAGAATCCATGGCGTACTAAAACTAAACTCCATGGCGTACTGAAACTAAACTCCATGGCGTACTTAAATTAAACACCATGGCGTACTGAACCTAAAACACCATGGCGTACTTAAATTAAACACCATGACGTACTGAAACTAAACTCCATGGCGTACTTAAATTAAACACCATGGCGTACTGAACGTAAACACCATGGCGTACTTTAACTAAACGCCATGGCGTACTGAATATAGAATCCATGGCGTACTGAAAATAGAATCCATGGCGTACTAAAACTAAACTCCATTGCGTAATTAAATTAAACACCATGGCGTACTGAAACTAAACTCCATGGCGTACTGAAACTAAACTCCATGGCGTACTTAAATTAAACACCATTGCGTACTGAACCTAAACACCATGGCGTACTTAAATTAAACACCATGGCGTACTTAAATTAAACACCATGGCGTACTGAACCTAAACACCATGGCGTAGTTAAATTAAACACCATGACGTACTGAAACTAAACTCCATGGCGTACTTAAATTAAACACCATGGCGTACTTAACCTAAACACCATGGCGTACTTTAACTAAACACTATGGCGTACTGAAAATAGAATCCATGGCGTACTAAAACTAAACTCCATGGCGTACTGAAACTAAACTTCATGGCGTACTGAAACTAAACTCCATGGCGTACTAAAACTAAACACCATGCCGTGCAGAACCTAAACACCATGGCGTACTTTAACTAAACACCATGGCGTACTGAAAATAGAATCCATGGCGTACTAAAACTAAACTCCATGGCGTACTGACACTAAAATCCATGGCGTACTAAAACTAAACACCATCGCGTACTGAACCTGAACTCCATGGCGTACTTAAATTAAACACCATGGCGTACTGAACCTAAACACCATGGCGTACTTTAACTAAACACCATGCCATACTGAAAATAGAATCCATGGCGTACTAAAACTAAACTCCATGGCGTACTGAAACTAAACTCCATGGCGTACTTAAATTAAACACCATGGCGTACTGAACCTAAACACCATGGCGTACTTAAATTAAACACCATGACGTACTGAAACTAAACTCCATGGCGTACTTAAATTAAACACCATGGCGTACTGAACCTAAACACCATGGCGTACTTTAACTAAACACCATAGCGTACTGAAAGTAGAATCCATGGCGTACTGAAAATAGAATCCATGGTGTACTAAAACTAAACTCCATGGCGTAATTAAATTAAACACCATGGCGTACTGAACCTAAACACCATGGCGTACTTAAATTAAACACCATGACGTACTGAAACTAAACTCCATGGCGTACTTAAATTAAACACCATGGCGTACTTAACGTAAACACCATGGCGTACTTTAACTAAACACTATGGCGTACTGAAAATAGAATCCATGGCGTGCTAAAACTAAACTCCATGGCGTACTGAAACTAAACTCCATGGCGTACTAAAACTAAACACCATCGCGTACTGAACCTGAACTCCATGACGTACTGAATCTAAACTCCATGGCGTACTTAAATTAAACACCATGACGTACTGAAACTAAACTCCATGGCGTACTTAAATTAAACACCATGGCGTACTTAACCTAAACATCATGGCGTACTTTAACTAATCACTATGGCGTACTGAAAATAGAATCCATGGCGTACTAAAACTAAACTCCATGGCGTACTGAACCTAAACTCCATGGCGTACTGAAACTAAACTCCATGGCGTACTAAAACTAAACTCCATGGTGTACTGAACCTAAACTCCGTGGCGTACTAAAACTAAACACCATCGCGTACTGAACCTGAACTCCATGGCGTACTAGAACTAAACTCCATGGCGTACTAAAACTAAACTCCATGGCGTACTGAAACTAAACTGCATGGCGTAAATGCTTCTTTTTTAAAACACACACACACACATACACACACACACACACACACGCACCCCACCTGACACACACACACACACACACAGACACACACACTGCAACACCCCATCACGCACACATTACTACTCTCTAGCCTTCGTAAACCGAAGGAGGCCTCCCCTATGGCGCAGTGGTATCGTTGTCGCTTGTAATCAAGGAGTCTCGTATTCGATACCCGGTGGAGGCACACAGTGGTTCGGATTTCACTTTAAACTGTGGGTCCAATTCCCATTAGGCTTAATGTGCATAAAGTGGACTTAAAACACCAACTCAATTAAACCCGATGGTTTTTGACTGCAGCAACACTTGCCTTCCATCTGTCCCTATCATGAGCAAGATCTATATACTCTTTTCCATCCCTACCGATTTCCTTTAGGTCCATCTCAACGTTGTCCCTCCATCTTCGGCTTGGCCTTCCTACAGGTCTCTTACCATCAGGTTTTCCTCTCCCATTCGTGCCACATGTCATGCCGACCTAAGTCTTCTCGATTTCATTATTCTAATGATATGTGGAGATGCATACAAATTCTGCAGTTCTAAATTATGTAACCTTCTCCACTCACTTGTCACCTCATCCCTTTTAGGTCCAATATAAAGGTTAAAAAAAAGGTAAAGTGCTCCCCTGTGCTTAGCTGCACGCCGTGAAGTCGTATAGGGGGTGTGGGGGTAACACCCCACACTTTCTTGATCCGGTCGTGAGTGATTGGGTTGATGTGATCAGCATCACGCCCCTGACCGCCTTTACCCCCCAGGGTTTCCCCCAGGTACCCATGTCATTCGACGCTGGGTGGGCGCCGGGGCCGCTTCCAACGTTAGAAAAGTTCCCGGATTTGCACCGGCCGGGGATCGAACCCGGGTCCTTTAGCATTGTAGTCAGACGCGTCCAATAGGTCCAATATGTAAAAATTGATATGCACAGTTGAAATTAAATATTAATAAATAACTTATGACAATCATACGCACTTTCATTATGTCATCAGAGGGGGATTTACCACTAGCCTATCTTTAGGCTATAGCTAAGTGGCACATGTCCAGTGGCAGACGTGACAAAAACCATCGACTATTAAAAATCCTTAATATTGTACTAATAATAGCAAAGTAAAACAACATGTCAAGTCCTTTAACTTGCCTTTTTCATGAAAGAGTGTAGAAGGAAGGATTTGTCGTTTAAATAACTTCTTACGTCAAGTGCAAGTCTACATGGTAGACTGCAAATGAATCCGTCAGGGGTCACGTAACAGTGTTGTAATAGAAACAAATGTTCCTCGAAGAAAGGAATGCATTTTGAATGCCAACAATTGAAGCAGGCAAGCCTGAAGCCGAGAGCTTAAAATTCTGAAGCAAAATGTTCGTTTCAATAAGATGATGATTCTTAGGGAGACAAATTTATGGCAAATAAAAACCGAGGAGAGCGGTACATAATATGTTAGATCAGCGGTATTATATACCAGCGGTGGAAAAATAATAATTGGCACACACTTTTTCATCATGAGAGGAAACAACATACAAAAGAGCTATAAATTGACAAACTACTTCATTTTTATATATTGTACACATACACAAGTACTTAGCTGTCCAACCAAAAAGAAAACATCAACACAAAATCACTTCATTTCTAAATTGCATATCTCAAGTGATTTATTCATTGTATGTATTTAAAGGATATCCTTGATGTCCAACAAATAAAATAATCACTACTGAACATACACAAACACATGTTGAAAATCACATGATGATAAACAAAATTAATTCATGACTGAACACAAATGACCCCATTGTTTCCCTTGATGTGCGGGAACAGGCTAATCTTATCGCTGCTACAGCTAGCACGTTCAATGAAACTGGAAGTTGAGTAGACATTCGGGGGAAGAAAGGAATGCAGCTTGACAGATAGCGAAGTTTTCGAACTGAGATTATGTGCATGGGAAATCCCAATTTGCAGCGTCTTCCTGATGTGATCGAAGATAAAACGTTCTTCAGCTGCAAGCGGTAGGAAACTTTAGGCAAACGTTTCGTTACAAATCAACAGTTTGAGTGCACAACCTCGATTTCCGGTTTTTGCGTGTTTTCTACTTAATTGGATGATATTTCACGGTTATTTCGAGAAAATCGTTCATTTCGTGGAAAAGCACACATTTCTCATTACTTCGCGAATAAAACTCATGCATATTTCATTATTGGGGGTGTAGTTACGCGTAGAATGTTCAAAATTGCATCTTTTTTTTCACATTTCGCGATTTCGCGCATCGCGAGAATTCAATGTCCCTAATGATTCTGGAGTTAGCAACCCGATTTCTTAGGAGTTGGCAATCTGGCTGCAGTTGGCATGGCAACGTGGCTTCCTCGGAAGAAGCAGAGAACGAGAAAAAAGTTGCGTCTAAACATTTATACGCGGCGTTTACGAGAGCCTATGGCTAGTGTTCTTCCTTTCCCCATAGACTAGGACCACGTACTATAGGAGTTAGTCCAGATTTTGAGGTTAGGTTAGGTTAGCATACGACACTCATAGAAAGTCAAGTGGAGGGATATTGACGGTTGAAATCAACATCTTTGTTTCTAAGTTCGTTTTAGTTTTTTCTTTAAGTCCACTTTTATACACTGAATGACTAATTGGGACTGGACCTACAGTTTAAAGTGAGATCCGAACCACCGTGTGCCTTAGATTGAATTCCCAGAAAACGATACGAAAGGCTTTTAGTTCACGTAATTTGCTTTCTCTGTATGATGTATTTGTGTATGTGTGTGTGTGTGTCCAGGTATAGACACTGTATTGATTTTATTATTAATTTTGCTCTTCAGTTAACTTTTCAATTGTATTAGTTAAAAATAATGACCACTGTAATAAATGGTTAATCCACGGCATGACTCATCATATAGAAACTATATTAATTTCATTTTATCTTTATTTTATTTTAATTACTTTACCTGTAATTTATCTCTTTATTTTTTAATTGTGCATAATAAATTGTAAAGAAAAACATTAACCACTATAATTAATAGTTAAGTGGAAGAGAAACAATAGCCACTATAATTAATGGTTAAGTGGAAAAGAAACAATAGCCACTATAATTAATGGTTAAGTGGAAGAGAAACAATATCCACTATAATTAATGGTTAAGTGGAAGAGAAACAATATCCACTATAATTAATGGTTAAGTGAAAGAGAAACAATATCCACTATAATTAATGGTTAAGTGGAAGAGAAACAATATACACTATAATTAATGGTTAAGTAGAAGAGAAACAATAGCCACTATAATCAATGGTTAAGTGGAAGAGAAACAATAGCCACTATAATCAATGGTTAAGTGGAAGAGAAACAATATCCACTATAATCAATGGTTAAGTGGAAGAGAAACAATATCCACTATAATCAATGGTTAAGTGGAAGAGAAACAATAGCCACTATAATCAATGGTTAAGTGGAAGAGAAACAATAGCCACTATAATCAATGTTTAAGTGGAAGAGAAACAATATACACTATAATTAATGGTTAAGTGGAAGAGAAACTATATCCACTATAATTAATGGTTAAGTGGAAGAGAAACGATATCCACTATAATTAATGGTTAAGTGGAAGAGAAACAATAGCCACTATAATTAATGGTTAAGTGGAAGAGAAACAATATCCACTATAATCAATGGTTAAGTGGAAGAGAAACAATATCCACTATAATCAATTGTTAAGTGGAAGAGATACAATATCCACTATAATCAATGGTTAAGTGGAAGAGAAACAATAGCCACCTTAATCAATGGTTAAGTGGAAGAGAAACATTAACCACTATAATGAATGATTAAGTGGAAGAGAAACAATAGCCACTATAATTAATGGTTAAGTGGAAGAGAAACAATATCCACTATAATTAATGGTTAAGTGGAAGAGAAACAATGTCCAATATAATTAATGGTTAAGTGGAAGAGAAACAATAGCCACTATAATGAATGGTTAAGTGGAAGAGAAGCCATTTAATAACTTCGCCATGTCAACAAAGCCGTAAAGAAATAAATAAATAATACAATATAATACGTTTGCATGGAAGATTAGGAGCCAGGACGCCCGCAGGGAGTGGCCAGGGAACACTTGCCCCCCTGAGATTTCTGGAAAGATTTAATGTAATTCGAATGGTGAAATTGTAGCGATATTGTTTTCTGTGACTTACAGGAAGTAAGTTGCAGGAATTATTATTGTTATTATTATTATTATTAGGTATTATTGAAGTAGGGACATTTAAGCTTAGTCTATTTTACACTTATTATCTAACTATAAAATACAGCTTTTTGTCCTACATGAATTAATGTTAAGTATACAGTTATGTAAATTGTATATAGATATAAGGAATATGGAAATTATAAATGAATGTAATTTTAAAAATAACATATGCAGTATTAGTAATAGTGGTGGTAATAATAATAATAATAACCACAAAAATAACAATAATATTATTATTAATAATAATAATAATAATAATAATAATAATAAAAGTTTATATAAATGTCCCTGAGAAAAAATCCTGAGGGTGCCTTTGATAGGAGCATACACATTTCCTCACCCATTAATTCATTATGGTATTACTATTACAATTATTGGGTCACTTGTATTCTTCCAATGGGAAAACTCCTGCACTAAAAAAAAAGGAAGACTTCTGCAGATTCAGTTGCTGTTGTCTTCCAGGAATCATATATTTAGAATTTAGAACAGAGCTCTAATGGTAAGTGGGCCGCCTGGTATAATACTTCTTCCCCGCGCTGTGTACGTCAGAACTCATCCTTTTATGAGACCGCATAGGCACAAAACGTTGACAAAGAGATGGCGCTGTAACAATAATAGCCACCCACCATCTTCGCTGCAGGTGATCTTTGGACTCTATAGAAAGAAGTCTTCCCGCCGGTGTTTTCAAAGAAAGAAATTCTGTACTATTTTTGTGGGACAATTTTCGACAACATGCATGCTTACTTGGAGATGTTGTCGTTGTTTCTTAACGCACCAATGTTTTCAAGATTTTTATGTCTAGAAATTATTAACTTATTTTGTACATGTTCAAGGGTTATTTATAACTCTTCTCTGTAAAAGTATTAATGCCAATTATATTATAAAGAAATATTATTTTAGGACTTACAAGGGAGGTTATCTACAACCTTAGTGACAATGAAGTTCGACCAGTCACAAATATAGGAGTGCGTTGTGAAAGAAGGAGAACACATGCATATGCTGAACATATTTTATTCAGCAGGCTACATGGAACAAAGGAAAACATAAATTTCCGCTGCAACGCAGCAATGTATGGTGTCCACACAAAATAAAACATTTTCGTCCATCTACACGTGACATTGAAGTTCGATCACTGTTAGAGGGGATCCTGTTTACCATGGTGTGACGCCGCCCCGTCGGCGAATAACTGTGGCAATGCGTCGGGGCATCCTACGGACGAGTCGTTAAAGGTATTCCACATCGATGCGGTGCCACTCCTCCTGCAGGCAGGCGATAAGAGCAGCCACTGTCGTGGGTCCCCTCTGTTGCACACGTCGCTTAAGAACACGCCACACATTCTCAATGGGCGAGAGGTCGGGACTCGATGGTGGCCATGGCAGAGTTCGCACGTGATGGCGAGTCAACCATTCTTTTGTCAGCCGCGCTGTATGAGGCCTGGCATTGTCGTGTTGAAAGATGAGACGCCGCCTGTGGAACAGGTGCCTTCGCACTGTGAGAAGATGCCGCTCCAATATGCGTGCATAGGCGTGTGCATTCACAATGCCCTCACAGACGTGTAGTGGGCCAACCCCAGATGCCGTCATGCATCCCCATACCATCACTGACGTAGGTTTCTGTACCCGACGTGCATAACATTTTGCTTCATTCTGTTCCTCCTTCCGACAAATGATTGTTTTCCGTATTTTCCCGTACACAACACTGAAAATGGATTCGTCCGTCCACAAAACCCTGTTCCACTGCCGAAATGCCCATCCCCGGTACATTCGTGCCCACCGTAGTCGATTGCCTTTGTTCAACGTGGAAAGGAAGGGTTTACGTTTCGCCTTGTACACTCGGTAACCGCATCGCTGTAGGTAACGGCGAATGGTTCTGGTTGACACTTCAATGTGAAAGCGTTCTCGAGTCCACAGTCGTAATTCGGCCACAGAAACATGATTGTTGGTCTGGATATAGCGCCTAAATATCCGTAGGTCACGCACGCTCAGCAGGCGTTTTCGACCGGGGGCCTTACCTGGCTCTGTAGTACCCGTATTTTGGTGGTGTTTGATGATGCAGTGGACGGTTGACTTGGGTAAGTTCAGTTGGCGCCCTATTTCCCGTTCACTGAGTCCATCCCGCTGCAACTCCACCACTCTTCTCCTCACGGTGTTGTCAATAGGTTTGCCCCTGGCCATGGTGATGATGCACTGCGGTTCCTCGGTGCACAGCACGCGCTTATATACGGCGGACTCCCTTATCGTGTCCGTGACGTCATGCTTCCGTCGAATGTGCCACTATCTGGAATTTTCCGTATGGGTCTGGTGCCTGGTCGAAGTTCAATGTCACGCGTATAGTTCCCCGTTTTCGTTCTTTACGTGACCTTGGGTGCAACATGCTGGGATCACGATTCTTGCCTGCTCACACTCCTCCTCTTACACACATGCGTCACTTCTGCGGGTCACCCATTCCACCGCCTATGCCTCTGTGCATTTAATCACGTATTCCTTTCTGGTCGAACTTCATTGTCACCAAGGTTGTAAGTCTCCCCCTCCGATTTCCATGAAACTTGGTAGGTATATAGAGGGGCCCAAAGGAAGAAATACGTGTTGTTGTTTTTTTTGTTTCGGCGCGGGGGCCGAAGCGAGTGGCGTAAATATACGCGACCAGCGGGGTTAGTTCCACCACTGCGTTGGCGGGAGAAAACTGCTTAACCCTTCCTGCTTTCTATGCCATGCTTGGCAGAGGCAGTGTTGCTACGTACGTGAAGAGAAATTTACCTTGGTAAAGTAAAATGCAGGTTCAATTTTCGGCGAGAAGGAAAATTAATATATAAACATATATATATATATATATATATATATATATATATATATATATATATATATATAGGGTGTTTTTTTAGTGATAGAACTTTGAATTGAAATAAAACACATAAAAAATTAAGTTTGAAGCCAATTGTGTTTTTATTTGAAAGATAACTTTCTGACATTTACTTTTTGAAAATAATTTCCGGCGTATGTCCACCATGACTAGCTGTGATGAACCGGATTCGATCAGTCCAATTTTGACCCACTTTTTCAAGTAATTGGGGACGTATGTCGTTAATAACACGAGTTATGTTGGCTTCCAAAGCGTCAATTGTTGCTGGTTTATCAGCATAAACCAGAGACTTTACATATCCCCACAGAAAATAACCCAGTGGCGTTAGGTCACATGATCTTGCTGGCCAATTCATTGATATGAAATGACAAAACAACATGTCATCAAAACAAAACAAATGACAGCTATCCCTATCGAAAGTTCTATCACTCTTAAAAAAACACCCTTTATATATATATACATATATATACACACACACACAGGGTGGGCAGAAAGTCCTTTCCCAGAAACAAGATTTCTTCATTTATTTGGGAAAGCGACTTTGTGCCCACCCTGTATATGGAAATTGCAGCTAAATTTGAAGTTGTCGTACTCCTCTTTTTGTTTTACTTCCATGCCTATATTGGGGTTTTACGCTGTAATCTAGGTCAAATTTTCAGGATAGACTTATAACGGTCAAATATTGAGTGACAAGTAATTAATCTAATTGCCCGTTAGTAGGAATTAATTGCAATTGGTAATATTAATATCCGTCGCGAATACAGGTGTCTAGCGAACTGCCTTAGCCAGCACTAGCTTGCTCAACCACCGTTTTTCGCCCGAATTCGGATTTACATGCATTCTTATGGGAATATCAAGAAAAATGCAACTTCTAAACCAATGGACCGAATTGGATGAGATTTCAACCAGCGGAAGAACACATCATGAAAGTACTGATTCCAAGATTTGAGCCTAATCAGAACAGAAATACGGGAGTTATGATTTATTAAAGATTCATCGCTGAATTGAAAGGGAGACGCTACCCTACCGAGTTGTCCTTGCTTTTCGTGACTGAATACAAAAGAGGAAGAGTTAGCCTAATCTCTGCGCGAGGAGCTGCTGCCAGGGGTTAAGGACCTGAGTGAGCATTGGCCAGGATAGGAGGACAACGGTCAAAGCACCAGAAACAATAAACAAGCACCTGATCATAGAGGGTACAGCGTCACTACGTTCAAATCTGGAATAAAAGGGATGATTTGGAAGAGCGACACACAGTTTTGCCACAGTTTTGCCTACAATCGCCACCGGAGTGTGAGCTACGCGCGACCGAGCTGCGAGTTGCAAGCGGACTCGAGGTCTGGATTTGTTTTCCGCGAGTGAGTGTTTCAGAGCCATGGAGTAGAGCAGAATAAAACCAGGGGGTCCTTCTCCCCCTCGCCGTCAACGCATCCGTGCACATACGTGTGGTTATGTGAGAATAACGCCAGACACGTCCACCCGTGTCAATCGTCCGAAACAACGTCCAAAGTAGTGAAAGTTAATAACATTTGATATCCATGTGAAACCGCGAATGGCTCATCGCGTATGTTCGTCTCATCGCCCAAGTCACGTATCTGTACTTACGAGTGACCGCGAAGAACTGACCTATTATTGCGCAAGTTGTCGTATGGAGTCGACAGTGAACGTGTACCGTCCGGGACGTCCCTGCGAAGTGAACGAGTGAAGCCAGGATCCGATGATGCCAGATGGAGCTGCCGACCGATCCACTTTCGCCAACCAGGATAATCGCGAGGCGCAACAATGGAGTGTGGAGGCCTTCCAAAACTGTAGGACCACTTTCACCCAACCCAGGTCAGAGGGAATGCAGCGAAGGTAAGATCCAACCATGTGCGTGTGTGAGAGAGATGACGACTATCTACCGCGAATCTGCGTGAATCAAATCATTGCTTAACTTAAATCAGTGCTATGGCATCCCTAGGCATCTGTTTTCCGGCGGAGTAATCAATGTTTAAGATGAGAGTTTATGTTAACAACAAAGAATAGTTCATTGAATATAATTATACCTTCAGAAAAGATAGAAGGGGTTCGCACAAGGAACAATTATTCACTTTATACTTAAAATCCTAAACGATAAATTGTAAAAGGCAATGTAGCCAAGACATAACAAGAGTATGGTCAAAGTAGTAAATAATCTAACCTTTGTATTTGTCATATTGTCGCAATATGCCATAGAATGAGAGAATGAATGTGAGATCGAGTGAAAGAGGGCAAGATGTAATGTGTATTTATCTGTGCTTTAATATATATGTATATTCAGAAACACCGTAGTATTATGTAACGTCATTTCAGGTATTTAAAATCAAATCCTCCTAGGTTTATTCTTGGTAACTCCGACTGTTAGGCACTTATCCTGACCGTATTATAATTCATGTAATGTTTAATTCGCCCAGCAGGTGAGGCGAGAGATTCTTCGTTGTTGCGTTGCTAAGCTCAGCTCAGTTGAGTTAGTTGAGTTAATTAGTTAGTTATTAAATTAGCAGCCCGTAACAGACTATTATTCTAACAATTTCTTTCATATTTATCCAGCGCTTGATTCATATGTGTAAAACTCACATCCCCCAAACAACTTCAGCAAAGCAACAAATATGGACATCCTGCACGGATGCTGTATTTTTAGTGATCCAGAAGTCATCTGTCTCCATGGTCCTGATGCGTGCGAACGACCTTTTATTTATAGATAAGAATTGAGACGTGTATTTTGGGCCTGAAACGAGTTTTAGAATAAGACTATTCAGAGATTTCTCAGTCGCTAATATTCATTAGTTTTTAAGGTAATTTCTGTTGTATGCCCGCGATAGGGTTAGGATTTTCATGACTTAGGGTATTTATTTTTGGTAAGGGGGATATGTTCCCTAAATATATAGAAATTCACATTATGATGAAAGTAATTAAATTAAGGTGCTTCTTATGGGCATATTTTGGCATATTTAGAGCATATTTTGATGGCTTTTCGGTCATATTCAGCATATTTTCGCTTTTTCAAGAAATATACAGTCATTTTCCAAGTGGATTCTTTCTTACTCCCAGTTTCACTCGAGGTTTTTTTTTACTGCAGAAAAATCGTTTCAAATTATAGTTCATATTTTGTACAAATTTAGGTCATAAGCACATATTTTATTTTGCATATTTTGGTGATTTTTAGGTCCTAGCCCTAGTAATCATTATATAGGGTGTCCAACTTGAAAGTATAACAAAACAAGAAAGCTTATTCATAATCTTTCACAATCCCACTACAAGGCTTTCCCTTCTACAGTTGTCTCTTTCTTATAGGCTTCCTCGCTTATACGTACAATGACCTGCCTCTTGTCAAAACCTAGTTTTCGACAATTATTAACAACACTAGATCAAAATGTGACTCACGAAATTACGCCTCTGTGCTGGCCAACAGAACATTCATATCATGTAATATATTGCACTCTCCATCGTGTCTTAACATGCAATATTTTTTTTTGATTATATGTATTTATTAAATATATTATATTTGTAATCTTACATGTAACAAATAGCTAAATAAAGCTATTGAAATACATAGGAATTGACGTCCTGGTATATTCTTAGGGACTCGCGCACTTTCGACGTCTTGTACGCTCGCATGCGGGACCTTGGGCTACGTTGTGGACGCAATCATATTATAGATGGGGTTCCTCAATGATCTTAATGACTTTGAAAATATCTGCATGTTGTATTGGATGATCGGGAACAAGTGTATAAGTTCGCTAATTTGAAAAGTTTAGAAAACATCTTTATGTGTGTACTCTAATATTGGACAAATATTCAACACATTATTGTCTATTTTCATAATAATAAACGGGGTAAATATTGTCCGTTTCAAAATAGTTAGATATTTCATATAAACGAATTGAATAGCGACACGTAAACGTAATTGAAAAATAATTGGTTTCCGTCATTCCCATCAAATCCCTACCTCTCCTCTGTAATATATTCTGATGCTCATATTTTGAAATTCAAAAACTCTAGCATAATTCACTTACAGTAGTTCTCGGGGTGAAAATAAACTTTCCTTAAGTTCCCTAGCAACGTCCGTTTCCATGGTCAATAAAGCTCGGCAAACTCTAAAGAATTGTTTGTTATTATACCTAAACATTTAGTTAAAACAAGCACGACGTAGATAATATTCTCGCATTTAATTACAACTGAACTGAATCTACTTCTTATGTAGATGTTACCCTTGTTTGAAAGCACATTTTCTAACCAGAAGTTGATTCATCTGTGTGCTATTGATCTGTGAGAAATATGATGTATCTAGACAATTAAGAATTGAAGGAAACAATGTGAGCAAAAAAAAGCTATGGAAACGCTTGGTAAGGACGTGAAAAAAGGGCTTTTTCACCATTAAAAAAGGGCCAATTGAGCGATTTCTTAATTTTCTAAGTATTTTGGGACAATTTCATGGGGGGTCGTAATCGGGCGTTTTTTTGCCTCCGGGGCTTCCTTCATGGAGAACATTTATGTCAGTGAGTGGTGGGATTGGGGCTATATATATATTGGACGAGGACAACAAGCGCATACCCTTGAATGTATGCGGATGGAGACGGGCTTAGTTCGGGGGGTGCCCATTAAAAAAAAAAGTTAATTGTTAAGAATGTATGTGTAAGTTTTATTTTTTCATGTGCAATGTTTTTTTGTGTGCTGTTTTCAGGCTGTTTCAGTTTCAGTATAAAATAGATATTCAGTGATATATATCTGAAACTTTAAGTACATAACCACTAAATTAGGCTACTATATTTATTTTTAAATACCTAACAATACCTCGATATGCGCACCCTAAGAAGTGCAATCTGTATCCAGTTTTTACCCATGTATTTAACAGCATTGTAGGCGTTCGTTACATTCTCGTTAGCAGCACAGATGTATCGTTGTTGATAAAGATGATTACTAGGGAAAGGGGAAATAAAAGTTTCTGAAAATGTTTTCAAAAAGGTGCTGATAAAATACCTTTATTCAATGCTCTCTTTATCTGCGCCTCCTGTATATAATGCGCGCGGACCGCACAGAGAACTGTGGTTGCGCGCGGACCGCGTAGAGAACTGTGTTTCTACCGAATAGATTTTGTTGAAGTTTGTGTTTTCTCTCGCGGGTTTTGCTACATTATCTTGGGAACTATTGGGCCTGCAATGATTATATTATACCATTTTAAAGCTCTTGTTCTGCTCTACAAAATGAGACTATAGGATTTTATGTAGCTGCTCAAGAAGAGTGAAAATCATTAATTTTTATGTCCAATTTTTTAACAAAACATGAAAGAAAAGATAGGAAAAAGGTGCTGAAGCATCAAAGAGGGGTTGAATATGTGCTAATCTCACGAAAAGGTGCAACAAAAGGTGCCGCACCTTAAAATACGTTCCCTAATGATCACATACAGCTCAACCAAGATGAGAAAAGATGCAGCAAATTCGCGAACTAACGTTGACAGTCATTTGTTTTTTTTCCTATCTTCCCCTTTGCTTGTATACAAGCGCCCGCGTGTTGCCATACTTAAAACTTCCCTCCCCTGCTTCGTTGTCGAAAACTTCAACACGTTAAATATTTCACCTGTACCTTTGCTTTTACTGTAATTTTACCGGTAGTATTATATGGATGTGAAACTTGGCCCCTTACAGGCCCGTAGCCAGGAGAAGGGCTAAGGGGGCCTGAAGCCCCCCTTGAAATCCTATAAATATCTAATTTAAATGTTATTTTTATTGTCAATAACAGAAATAAAGTTATATCTACACTAAAAACTGCATTACATCGAAGAAAGTTTAGTGTATAATAGATGAACCACGTTATATTTTTATATTATACCTTTTTATCCAAAGAATAAATCAATCCACATCGTCCTAAACTTATAGTTTTCTTTGCGAGAGGTCAAAGAATATAAACTTTAGGAGTAAAATTTACCACTAACTGTTAAAACAATTTCTTGAACGATTGTGTAAAGAAGTTAATAACAAAATACAAAGACTATGATTTTCGGTACAAAATATTAAAAAAATAATGGACAACAATTGTGTTTAATATTCAGTGATACGGTGGATCGAGTAGCAACGTATGTAATAATAACAATAAATTTGGATTGAAATTAGTATATTTTTAATAACTTATAATAGTTATTATTATAAAATAACAATAATTATTGTCATTTTTATTTGTACTAATCAAGTTTTATATATGGCCTGACCCCCTCTACAAATATTTCTGGCGACCCCGTGCTGATAAGGGATGAGCCCCCCCCCCCCCCGAAATAAAATTCTGGCTACGGGCATTAAAAGAGGAACATAAATTAATAGTATTTCAAAATAAAATCCTTAGGAAAATATTTGGGCCTAAAAGGGATGAGGAGATAAGTGAGTGGAGAAGGTTACATAATTTAGAACTGCAGAATTTGTATTCATGTCCAGATATTATTAGAATAACTAAATCAAGAAGACTTAGGTGGGCAGGCCATGTGGCACGAATGGGAGAGGAAAGAAGAATTTACAGGATTCTTGTTGGGAAACCTGATGGTAAGAGACCTGTAGGGAGGACAATACGAAGATGGAGGGCAATGTTGAGATGGACCTAAAGCGAATCGGTAAGGATGGATAAGATTGGATTCATGTTGCCGAGGATAGGAACACATGGTTGCTGCAGTCAAACACCTTCGGGTTTAAGAAGGCTAGAGAGTTAGTTAGTACTTCTGCTGTGTATGATTTCCCGTTCGTGATGATACAAGATTGAAGGAGAAAGAAATACAGGACCAGAAATACAGGACCTCCTTCTCCAATTTAAAATACATTATATGTAGTATGTTGAAGTGTATAAAAACATTACCGAACTATATATAAACTTACTTGTACCCGGAAAGGACAAATTAGTGGAAAATCTGAGAAAAAAATGTTGAAAGGGAAAATGTTAAAAAAGAAGTACAGAATTGTTTTTCCATGGAAGTGTTACATCAGAAGGTGGAAGGAGAAAATTATGAAATAAGAAAAAAGAGGGGTGAAAGGAGGAGAACAGAAGGAAACCAAAACTTTTGTAAACAACAACATGAGCGTAAGTGGCTGAGGTGGCGTCATATTGTGAGTATTGAGCAACGGACAAGAAAAAAATAGAAGAGTTAGAAGCATAGTTTTGCCGAAAATGCTAAAAATACCATTAGTGGATGAAGTTATACTTGACGTCCTGGGAATATAGGTGTGAGATATTTCGATGTATCGATACCTTTTTTTTAAAAAAAAAAATGTTATTTAACGTCGCATTTCTGCCACTGGTCCCGGTAACTCCGGCTCTTTCTGTACTTTCAAATGAGCTAAAAACAAAATGGGGTTTCCATTTTGAAAAAAACTACGTTTGTGTTGAAAACCATATTTCCTTACGTAGTTGAACGTATTGTGTCCACTAATTTCATGAGCCCCTCTCACACCTTTATATCCGCGAAAGCAGTTTTTCAATATTTATTGTTGTACACGAAATATTTCCCGTGGTAATTTTAGGTGACTCACCCTGTATATTACCAAATAAAAATTTTACAACATAGGGAAGCTTATTTATTGAACGACTCGTACGAAGTGACTTACCCTGTAACTGCACACTGTATTTATTATTATTATTATTATTATTATTATTATTATTATTATTATTAGACTTTTTCTTTTCTTGTTGTATAGCCTCATATGGCAAAACACTGCTGGAATTTTTATGTCTCCCAAAGTAGTAGTAATAGCACGTTTTTAAAGATATTCTTCAGATATTAAGGCATAACTGCAATATTAAAACATTAATATGCTGACCAAGGCACAATTTAATGTATAAAAAATATACAATAAAAACGTAACGTTTCCACCCACTAACTGAAGAAGACGCTGTGCCGTTCTCCCATGGATTAATGCATAAAACTTTGCTGCAAGCTTAACCTGTCGCGGGGCTAAGTGAGAGCCACGAAGCATTAATGTGGTTGTGACAAACTTTTTGTTCTAAGCATCCGCTAAATTCGTGAAAAAGTAAGTAGAAATTTTTGGTAACAATTAGATAAACCGGAAACACATTTCTTGAAATTTACAGGAGAAAAGACGAGAAAGTACTTACGGAATTTAGTTCTTGTGGACTTTCTGAAGCTGGGGAAAGCGTTTTTTCGAATCGTGCAACTTATTCGGCCAGTAAATAAGGTATTTTTCGACATTCATGTATCTCCGTTGCACGATAGCTCGTGTCACCATTACCGTCGACTACGTGAATCAAGGGATTTTTTTTTCCAATTTAATTTTCTATGTTTGCCTAACCTAAATGAACCTAACCTAACCTTCCGTGAATGGTTTGTGGATCAATTTTCGCTTGAAAACCTTTTGTGAATAGTTTGTGCGGCATTTATCGGTTCATAAGTTTGGAAACACTGCACATCAGCTGACGATAGACAACGTGAGTCAAGATTTGCCCGCCGAATTAGCAACGACCAATAAATAATTATAATGTTAAAAATAACGCTTTTTTCATGGAAAAAAAGTGATCCAAAGTATGTTCCGCTATGCATATGAGGTAAGTAGAAATGAATTTTATTTGAAAATAAACGAGTTAAATGTTTCTCCGGCATATCTAACTGGTACTAATTTTTCATTCATCTTACAAATCGAATAAATTATATATATTTTTTAAAAGAACGGATCAAATAGGTGCTATTCTACCATGCATGAGATTAACCATCATAATATTATTTTCGTCGCATGCATTGTTTCAAGGTTATCAACGAAACAGTCTATTTTGTTGGTTGATTTTGGTTTATGCAAACAAGTCTTAACAGTGTTACAACTGCAATATTTCTCAAATATGCTAAACTTTTTTTTAAAAAAATATCAGAAATCCAAACTGTGAATCTTTAAATATAACCTATATTATTGTTTAATGAGTTTTCTTTGTATCCTCATTTCAAAATTTGTTGGATGTAAATATCACAAGCCAAAGGCATAAGAAGAAATATAGATGGACGCACATAAAATGTCGGTGCTTTTGGCGAGGGTAGGGAGCGGGGGCGGGGGATCATAATCCTGGCCCAAAATATCTAGCTAAAGCTGAAGAAGTCAGCAATGTACTCCAGGATAGGTACAGGTGGGGTAGCAGTTAGCCAATCAAATAGACTGATGACGTCATAGGACACCCCTTGCATCAAAATACCGTGTGCTTCTTGATCTTTGATCTTTCTTCTCGGCGTTGTTATAGTAATCTTGCCTAACCTCTTTCTAAGACAGAGCCAACAATAGACCTTGTTAAGACTTCTGTTAATCACGGTCCAGCAGATGAAGCAATTAGCTTGTTGCTGGAAATAACGGCGTTCTCCCGAGATGAAAAATGTCCTCTCCGCCCAAAAAGGTTGCCTGGCGAAGGGATGGGCCTCGTGACGCCATTAAAAGCGGAAGGCGTATCCAGGATGTCCACTCGTAACTCCTCCGAAAGGAGTGTGCGCTCGGGCATTATCGTCCTGGAAGAAGTGTCAGCTAGGCGCCGTTTAGCGGTAAGTGACCATGACTCTTTCTATTTGATTGTCGTCTGTTTGCGTCTGTGTCTATGTATGTGCATTTCTGGGAGTGTTTACCAATAGGCGTAACTTCAGTGGGGCAGGAGGGGACTTGCCCTCCCAAAGGTTTGAGATATATTACTTTTGTTAACCTTTTGGAACCTGGGAAGCAAAATTATATAGAGCAATATTTGCGATTTCACAAATTATTTAGCAAATAATAAACTACAAAAAACATCCTCATAATATTTTCAATGCGTTTGGATGTTCGGTTTTTTAAATATTATTTTCCTTTCTTGTGAAAAATTGCCATTAATATTTATATTCTGTTATATCATTATCCTTATGGCAATGTGGAATCCACATATCAACAATGGAATTTTATTATAAAGCATATGTTAACTCATTTACCAATATGGATATACATACTCGCGTCTTGTACGCTCAAATGCGTGACCTTTGGCCAAGTTGTGGACGCAATCATATTATAGATGGGGTAAAATGTTGGAATGTTGGAATGCATGAAGGGGAACAAGTATATGAGTTCGCTAATTTGAAAAGTTTCGAAAGTAACTTTATGTGTTTATGGGCTCTAATAAGGTACAAATATTCAAAATAGTATTGTCTAATTTCTTAATAATAAACTGAGTAAGTAATAACCGTTTCAAGATTATTAGTTAGATGTTTTACATAAACAAATTCAATAGCGACACTAAATTGGAAATGCAATACTTACGTCTTTTGTCATTTTCACATTTTTAAGCGTAATTGGAAAATTATGGTTTTCCGTCATTTCTACCTTGCCTCTGTAATAAATTCTGACGCTCGTATTTTGAAATACGAAAAGTCTAGTATAATTCACTTACAGTAGTTTTCGGGGTGAAAATAAACTTTCTTTAAGTTCCCTAGCAACATCCGTTTCCATGGTGAACAACAAGCACGGCAAACTCTCTAAATAATTGTTTGTTATTATACCTCTAAACATTGAATTAAATCAACCACGATGTAAATATTTTCGCATTGAGTTTACCATACGTAATTGTATCTGGACTGAAACTCCTTATGTCGATGTCAGTTTTGTTTGAGGCACCTTTTCTAACCAGGAGTTGATTCATCTGTTATTGATCTGTGAGAAATAATGTAGCTAGACAATTTAGAATTGAAGGAAAAAATGTGTGCTGCAAAAAATGCCCGTGACAACGGATTACTAAGGACATGAAAAAGGGCATTTTCACCCTTAAAAAAGGGCAAAGTGAGCGATTTTTTAATTTTCTCAGCCTTTTGGGACAATTTCATGGGGGGTCGTAATCGGGCATTTTTTGTCTCCGGGGTTTCCTCCATGTAGAACATTGGTGTGAGTGAGTGAGTGGTGGGATTGGGGCTTTATAGATATTGGATATACATAAATAACTTCATAGCACGTTGCTATGCACAGAATATTGCATTTGGCTACAGTTACCTGTTCGCCATGCAGTATACAGTATACCTCAAACATAGCTATTCTTACATTTTTTCTTCATAATAATGGAATAAGTCCCGAGTTTAGTAACGATGCGTTCCATTTGATTTGATGTGACTTCTGTTATTTCGTGTCGCTTTTATGACACCTTTGGCTTATCGTGACGATGAGGATGATTGCTGATATGATGAAATTGATGAAGGAACACTCAGAAAGAACACCCATGTCCAGGTCACAATTCGAACCCGGATCCCTGTGATAACCACTCCGCCACAGAGGTCCTCTTTATCTGGTCTCATTCAGAGGAACGTTACATTCTCCTCCCTATATTCAATTAAAATTGCGTGAGAACGTTACAATTTTTGAACGTTACGTTCTTTCCCTCATAGTAATTCAAGTCGTTAGACGTTGCATCCCAATTTCGATCCGTAATTACTCGTTTGCTATTCCTCTCTCCTCGTGATAAACAAAAACTCAACTCCCATTGGTTGCTAGGACGCTCTTACGTCAGCGTGAACTTAAATCGAATAACGTTTTGTGTCGTTTGATGCTCGTTTTGGGAGAAATTTGAAAAATTCTTTTTTGTTATTTTTAAGTAATCATTACGTTGGTTTGTAGCTAAGAGCTACTGCACAAGAATACACTATAGACGCATATATGCGTATTTGACAAACCGCGTGCGTCTTTGAGAAACTTTCGTCAATCAAATCGAGTTATTATTAATAACAGTTGGAAAGTTATGACGTCAGTTTCCGTGCTGGGAGAGATGTAGCTTTTTTTGTACATCTTCTTTTTATTGCATAAGGATAAAGGGGAATTACCTAGTATATCAATTGCAAAACCTTCTGTGTGTGTGTGGGAGTGTTCTTTCCGAAGACAGAAATCGAAGCACAAAGGCTAATTTTCCTGGTGTAGGTGGACAGTTTGCCGCAATCCGCTTGTTCTCTTGCATGAAGCCATTACTGAAAATTTCAATTGTTCTAAGTCTCTTGAGAATGTACCATGTGGTGATCTCTTTGTGTTTTAGCTATGCTCGTTAAAGCACCTTACCCTTTACCTCTTCAAAAATTACCGAAAACTTCTTCTATGATTAACGTAATGTTAATATATCTGTTCACAAAATATTACCTTTAGAGAGTAAAAGTTCTTCGAGAACTTATCAAGGAATAGTTCTGATAATTTCTGGAAACGTATAAACTTGTACGTACTGGATCCTACTTTAAACTGTAGCTCCGGTTCCGATTAACCTATCTGTGCATAAAGTGGACTGAAAACGAACTTCAAAGCTTGTACAGTGACCGGCAATAAAAAAGTGACACCTGTATCCTGAAATACTCGCTTCCCTGCAAGGCATTATGTGTGTTGCATAACTCTACTGCGATAAGTTGATTTTAAAAGTATGATCATTTTCTAATATCCAAAACACATCCTATTTATGTCAATTGTTGGATATCCAGTTCTGGATAAGTTCTAGCTATGTTTTGGATATCCAGAATTGGATGTGTTTTGGATATCCCGTTTTGGACAAGATCTAGATATGTTTTGGATATCCAGAATTGGATGTGTTTTGGATATCCCGTTTTGGACAATATCTAGATATCTTTTGGATATCCACAATTGGACGTTCTTTGGATATCCCATTTTGGACAAGATCTAGATATGTTTTGGATATCCAGAATTGGACGTGTTTTGGATATTTCATTTTGGACAAGATCTAGATATGTATATATCCAGAATTGGATGTATTTTGTATATCCCATTTTGGACAAGATCTAGATATGTCTTGGATATCCAGCATTGGATGTGTTTTGGATATCCCGTTTTGAACAAGATCTAGATATCTTTTGGATATCCAGATTTGGATGTGTTTTGGATATCCCGTTTTGGACAAGATATAGATATGTTTTGGATATCCAGAATTAGACGTTCTTTGGATATACCATTTTGGACAAGATCTAGATATGTTTTGGATGTCCAGAATTGGACGTGTTTTGGATATACCGTTTTGGACAAGATATATATATGTTTTGAATATCCAAAATTGGACGTGTTTTGGATATTTAGTACTTGATATCCAATAGACGTACAATTGATATCCATAATATCCATGGATCTGATCTGGAAATTGTGGATATCCAATGGATATCCCTTGTAGATTTGTGCTGTATTAATTAATAGCAAATTTTCAATGGCAACTTCTACCAACGCCGTACAGTTAGGCAACACACATAACGCCCTGTAGCGAAGCGAGTGTTTCAGGATGTAGGTGTACCATTTTTTTGCCGGTGAATGTACATACCGTCACTGTCTTAAGCTTCCGCTCTCTTCAGTTGGCACTACTTAAACGTCTATGGACAGACCAGACTTCGGGTGCTGCACCACGATAACGCGCTAGCTCAGTTGTCACCGTCGTGGTCCACCCAACTTACTCTCCGGACCTGGTCTCGGAAGACACCCATCTTTCCAAGTTCGAAATCATCCTTAAAAATACGTAGCGAAGGGAAACTACCTTGAGGGAGAGCACACTTACTGTTATAAGGTTTTTGCAGCAGATTTCGGTGTATTTTTAGACACCCTCTCGTACTTAACGAATTGGCTTAACGGTTTCTTCCACCAACAACACCTTCTTGTTAATTCTCCCCCTCACGTTTCCACTACCATTCTGTCTCCATGACAACCTTGATTCACCTTTCCTGTCCACTATATTGTTCATTTATTTTGTCGCTTTTTTATTTTTTATTTTATTTTTGCGCCGATTCGATCTGAACTTACCCTCTCGTATTTTATGCTCAATTTGCGCGATATGCTTATCTGGAACAGTTTTATGATTTGAGATGGCAACACTACACCTTTGAATTCATTATTGAAGGGTTCCTGTTTTAAAGATGGTGACATTTTGGTCATTTTTGAGTTCATTAAGAAAAAAGGTTATTAGAAGCTATACTGTAGATAAATTGTTTTCGTGTTGTGTTTACCAATTTCAGAAGGCTTCATTGAGTCCAATGTAAATTGTATGACGTGGCAATTTCACTAGAAAATTGAAGGATGACACATTTTATTTTTTAACTCAAAAATTACCAAAATGTCACTTACCATGTTTTACACACGAGCCCTTCGTTTTTATAATTTGCAAAAGCGATCGGTTTTAATGGCGCCTGATCGTTGCGCGTAAGTAAAATTATCGCGGATAATCCTTTTCGAGCTCTACACTTTTCTACACCTATTAATAGAGGAGACGGTCTAAATATGGGAGAAGGTTTAAATATGGGTTTTGGAGTTATCAGCGCTCCCGGGTGCTGCAGCCTGGTGGAAGCCATTGGAACTGGTTATCTGTCAAGGACAAAGGTTGCGGCGCCAATTCGCAAGAGAAAGTGGTGGTTAGTTTCGGCCTTGGACGCTGTTATAGAATTGCGACCTCCGAAAACTTTTTGCAGGTATGTTTTAACTCAGCGTTTTCTGAATTCTCATCTGCTTTGTATAGGTTATGATATTAGCGGTACATAAAACAAATGTGGGCTTTTATAAATATTCAACAAATATTTGGATGTTTTTCTTAATTTCGATTTTTCCCATTCCGCTTGATTTTTAAAGCAACAGATTATTCATAAATATGAATTTTATAATGTTTTAGCGATAAATGACTGTTTTTTTTAAAATGTTAATTGCTTTTTATGATATTGCCACTAGTAGCCCATATTTAGACCACAATTTTGAAATACATCATTTTACCATTGTTTGGAAATTGCTTTTTTTCAAAAAAAAAATTGAGACCTTCTATACTTTAGCATGCTATTATATTTAAGACTATATGTTTCATAGATATGCATTTTAAAGGCAGGTGCTTGATATATTCATTTTTTCCCTCCGAAAATGACAAAATAAAAAGGGGGGCCCATATTTAGACCTTTTCCTCTAATAGCCAGTGGCTCGACAGCCCTTGAAGGGCCTATGCCAATCTCCCGACTGCCAGTCTCCATCCCAGAATCCTACCTTGAGGTGTGGAGATCTTCAACCGGAAATGGAGTGACGTGGGGTCAGCATATTGAACCCTTAGCCGTTATAGGTTCCCGAGACCGTGTTACGCTACTCACTCGTAGCTCCCCAAATTCCTCACGATGGTGGGTTGCCACCGGTCCTATACACAGGCCGAAAACCCAGAGCGTGAGCCTAGCCGGAGTCCAAAAAAACACGGAGGGCTTAGAAATTAATTTAATATAATTTATTTTATTAATTTCTGCACCAAATAATCAACGAAATACAGAAGCATCACTTAAATATTTCTTAAATCAGGCATTGGTATCATCAATAATTCTAACAGCTGCACTAGTTATAATAAATTCAATAAATATTAATTTACAAATTCAACTTCAAATATTAGTATGAATTTCTACACCTTTTCTTAAGATGAAATAATCGCAAAAATGTCACCGTAAATGTACAATAGTTTCACCGTTAAATTAAAGAAAGCTTCAGATTTAACATTAAACATCGACTTAGCGTTATTATCTTTCTTGTTTCTCTTTGTCTTCCCTTCTTCTTTCCTCTACTGTTTCTCTACTTCTTTTCTTCTCGATTTCTCTCTTCCTTTTTTCGTCTCCTCTTTGTCTATCTTCTTCTATCTTTCTTTTTTCTAGGTCTTCCCTGCTTCTCTATTTTCTCCTCTTCAGTTCTTCTATATTCCTTTCCCGGATTATCTGGAGTAAGAGAACGCGAACGCGTTCTGTGCGCATGTTAGGGTGTGCGCCTCGTCCAATGAACGCGCGGAGGGGAGGGGCATCCACGGGAGGGGGCGACTCGACTGCTCATTCGCGGTCCAGTAGTTCTGTAGTAAACATGTCAGCTCGCAAGTCTATGGGAACTCTGCATTCAGGAGAGTGCCTCATAGTGTTGAATGTGTTCGAGTTTAAAACACATGGCCTTGTTTTTTTACAAATGTTTAAAACAAAGTGTTTTAAACATGTTTTTCAGACTTGTTTAAAACACATTTTGATACATGATGTTTCATAGTTTGTGGTTATTTGCATGTTTTTTGAAAATGTATGTTTAAATTCGTTTTAATTTTTTTTCTGTTCTTCGTATCATCAAAAGACGTCATCAAAACGTGCAATATTATTTGTTATTTGTGTAAAACAATTCACTGGCCATTGTTAAGAATAAAAGAAGAAATTGGCAGCAGAAAGCGTTTTGCTTTACGGCCGTTAAACCGCGCAGCACTTCGTTGCTTTCATCAGGCACCCTTCCCCACCTAGTCTGGCCCCGCCCACAAGCTTTCCCCTCTGCGCGTCGCTACTCCAGAGCTTCTTTGTTTCTTCTCTCCTGTTTCCTTATCTCTTTCTTTTTCTGCTGTTCCTATATTTATTTATTTTTCTTCTTTTCCTTCAATATTTCTGAATCTCTTTCCACACTATTTCTTTCTATCCGATACTTGCTTCTACAACAAATATTTGTACAATGTAGAAGATTACTTATTACAATTATATCACTATAACCCTTAAAAAATTCCAACCTCTGTTTGAACATTTATCTATAAAATGTCGTTAATATGTCAAATTCAAAAATCAATTTGTTTAATATGGAATAAGGAAGAAATCCCTCAACAGTGGAAAGAATCCATAATTGTTCCTGTGTTTAAATAAAGTGATAAAATGAACTGCAGTAATTACCGTGGAATTTCTCTACTCTCAACATCATACAAAATATTAACTAACATTCTTTTGAGAAGACTAGCTCCATATGCTAATGAAATTATAGGTGATTTTCAATGTGGATTTAAACGTAACAGATCAACTGTAGATCAAATTTTTCACATCAGACAGACACTTGAGAAAAAGTGGGAATATAATCAAAATGTCAATCAGCTATTCATAGCTTTAAAAAAACATAAGATTTGGTTAAATGAGATAAATTATATAATATATTAGTCGAGTTTGGAATACCTAAGATGGTGGTTAATATGATAAAAGTATGTACCAGTGAAACAGAAAGTAAAATTCGTGTGGGTATTAATGTGTGACAAATTTACAATTCATGATGGGTTAAAACAAGGAAATGCATTATCTCCATTGTTCTTTAATTTCGCCTTAGAATATGCTGTTAGGAAGGTAAAAGAAACTAACGAAGGACTAAAATTAAACTGTGTGACTCATTTGTTAGCATATGCAGATGATGTAGATTTATTAGGGGATGATATAAATACAATTAAGAATAATGCTAAAATATTTTTCAAAGCAGCTAAAGAGATAAGTTTGGAAATTAGCAAAGAGAAAACTAAATATATGCTTACAGGCCGAAAGCAAGTGTTACGTAATAATCAAAATCTAATTATTGATAACAACTCGTTTGAACCAGTTTCCAAATTCAAGTACGTAGGAGTAATACTAAGAAATGAAAATGATATTAAAGAGGAAATAAAAAGCAGGATTAATTCAAGAAATGCGTGTTACTTCGCTCTTCATAAAATTGTATATTCTCGTATAATATCTAAGAAACTAAAAGTTAAAATATTCAAAATAGTAATTTTGCCTGTAGTATTATATGAGTGTGAAACTTGGTCCCTTACATTGAAAAAGGAACATAAATTGAGAGTATTTGAAAATAAGATCCTTAGGAAAATGTTTGGGCCTAAAAGGGATGAGGAGACAGGTGAGTGGATAAGGTTGCATAATTTAGAACTACATAATTTGTATTCATGTTCAGATATTATTAAAATAATTAAATCAAGAAGACTTAGGTGAGCAGGCCATGTGGCACGAATGGGAGAGGAAAGAAGAGTTTACAGGATTCTTGTTGGGAAACCTGATGGTAAGAGACCAGCGGGAAGGCCAAGACGAAGATGGAGGGATAATGTTGAGATGGACCTAAAGGAAATCAGTAAGGATGGAAAAGAGTAGACAGATCTTGCTCAGGATAGGGACAGATGAAAGGCTTGTATTGCTGCAGCCATAAACCTTCGGGTTTAAGAAGGCTAGAGAGTTAGTTAGTTATCTAGAAAAAGTTATTCTTGAACGTGGCCGTGCTGTATAAGGCGCTGTGCTTTGTGCTCCTACTGCGAGACGGCATGGGTTCGAGTCCGCCTGAGTTCAATCTCTGGGTTTTCGGCCTGTGTATAGGACTGGGAACCCACCATCGTGAGGAAACTGGGGAGCTACGAGTGAGTAACGTAACCCAGTCACGGCTATTTCCTATAACGGCTGGGGGTTCGACGTGCTGACCCCACACGTCACCCCATTACTGGTTGAAGATCTCCACACCTCTAGGCAGGATTGTGGTATGGAGACTGGCAGTCGGGCTGTAGAGCCACGGGTTGTTTTATGTTATTCTTGAACGAAGATTATTTGTTTCTGCAATTACGTATAAAACCTGTTTATTAGAATCTGAAATTATGAGGAAATGGTTACTCGTAGGAAGCTTTCAGACTGAAGCGACAAGCGTCAAGTAGCATGAACCTATTCAGTCTAGTCTAAGTAGCGTGAATCGTGACGCGTCGACCTGTTGTTCTCGCATAGGTGGTGAACAGTGATGTGCGTCTACGCGTAAACAACGATAGTCTACATTCTACACGTAGACTATTTTATACACGTAGATTACGTAATCTATGTAAACAACATGGCGAAAGGTGATAACTTAGCAAAGGGCGCCCTGGAATTAAAAGAAAATTATATTGCGGATCAGTTGCTGATGTGTGAAGAGAACTTTTCATACTCTTTCCTCCAAATTCGAACAATTTCTCACTTAGGAAGAAACTTAATATGGGAAATATTCTAGTGTTTTATGGGGAAAAGACCACTCTTGCCTCACGACTGCCATCTGTTGTTGTTTTCTGCATACTATTTATCTTCTTCCATAGTTGATGATAGAAGAGAAGAGAAATTTTGTTGTAAATAGGATTCTTTTCATTTCGTTAGGAACCAATATAGTTGAAAATGTCACTTTATCTTCATGAAACCCTTGAAAATTAATTTTAATGCACTTTAGATTGTCTACGTAGTCTATGTAAACTACAACCCAATGTAATCTACGTGTAGACAACGCATGTAGACGTAAACTTATAGTCTACTGCACATCACTGGTGGTGAATGTTATGTTTTAGGGAGAATTCACACCGAAGCGACAGGCGACACGTGTCGCTTCAGTATTTCCCCAATCGAAGACAGGCTTGCGCTGCCTGTCATGCCGCTACGGTGTGAATCTTTGCTGCTGATTGGTTCCTTCCCAAGCGACCACGCGACACGTGTCGCTTGGAAGCCAACCCTCAGTAATCAATACAACATTTCGAGCAGAAGCGACATGACAAGGTGCAACCTACGATTGGCCAGTTTTCTCAATACCGTGCACCGTGTTGCCTCGTACACCCAACGGCGAAAGAAACAGTAGGCGAATTGTCCAGCTCCATTTTCATTCTGTCTGGATTACAATGAATTGAAATAAAGACGTCAAGACGTCAATTAGCAGAGAACAATGCCTACTTCGAACCAACATTGTTTCATTCCTTAAAACAACACAGGATGTAGAATAAAAAAGTAATGAAAAAAGCGGTGGACAATTTGCTTACCATTATCTTTGCCGTTGACTGTACTCTGATTCACGCATTCGCGGTAAATGTCTTGCTTAAGACTGAATGGCCTAGTGTAGCTTGTCGCTTACAGCTTCGGTGTGAATTCTCCGTGTCGCTTGTCGCCTGTCGCTTGCTTCATAGAACCATAGGCGTCGCCAGAAATTTTCATAGAGGGGGGTCGAATTGAAGATGTCAAGAACACCCCTTCCCCTCAAAAATATTGTGATAAAGACCAGTGGCGTATGCAGGAGTATGTCTAGGGGATGTTCATTTTTAAAATTATTGCATTATCGATATTTTAAATTATGTTGTTATTATTATTATTACTAGTAGTAGTACTACTAATAGTAGCAGTTTTAGTTTAGTATATTTTAGCATCCAATAACTTTATTATATGAATAATATAGTACTTCTTACAACCAAGTTTACATAATAGTTACTTCTAACAATTAGTAGCAGCAGCAGCAAATGCAGTAGTATGAGAAGCTTCGGAACGTGTGAAAGTTACAAATTAACAGAGTTTCAGTGTTGCAAATTATGAATGTTTCGTACCAAATTCGATATCTCAAGACCATTTTTAAACAATGACGCAAAATAAGGTGAAGTAAAGTGCTTAGTTTATAAATTGCCATAAATTGAAAAAAAGTAGATGGAAATTTCCAGGGGGTCGACTGACCGGTTGGACCCCCCCCCCCCCCCCCCGACGATGCCCATGCGGAACCCATGCGAGAACAACAGGCCGACGCGACACGATTCACGATACTGAGAAAAACGGTCGAGTCCGAGCGACACGACGTAAGCAACAAGCGACACGTGTCGCTTCGTCGATCTGAAATCTCTTGTAGAAAATAAATGGAGAAATCATTTCATCCTCAACATAATCAATCTAAGGAACACTTGAAAAAATACCAATCCCTATGCTGATTGGTTTGGAAGTTATGGTCGAAAAACTAAACTGGTGCACAAAATCCAACATGGCGGTCTTTTTTCCAAAATGGCGGCTGTTTTTCCAACATGGCGGCTGTTTTTCCAACATGGCGCCCGTTTTTTCAAACTGGCGGGAAACCCTTCACTGGCTTTTGGGGGGAAATTTCTGTTCATTAATGACGAAGCATAGGGCAATATACCACAAGGTTTATTTTTTTAATTTTAAATGTCCTAATCTTTTCTTTTATCCAGTCCAATTTCTCTGTGCTAAAATAATTCTGAAAATTTGCCATATTTGATGGGCAAAGCCTATTTCACGGTGGGCCAAAGCTCACCCTAGCCCATACTGTGGCGACGTCTCTTGTCGAAGTTTTTGAACTAATCAACAGTCCACGTGCAGCTGAAATCTAAAATTGCGAAGGTGTAAGCGACCTGCCCACACACGTGCTTTCACCGACGGGAAAAATCTCGACCCATTCCAACAAGTTCCAGCTTCTGCCACCGGCGGCGCTGCTTGCTCTGCTCAGAGTCGGAACGGAACCACGTGATCGTGGAAAAGCGGAGCGGAGCGACCTTGACCCAGAACTTGCACCTTCCGAGAGGGTGGATCGATCGTGTCACGTGACTCGTGAGGTACCGGTGTTGGCGGTATCCGAGCGCAATGTGGATTAAGGATTTTGCAATTGTTAATTCCGCACTGTTTTTTTTGTAAATATACATTGTAAAGCGCTGAAAATGGTTTTTCTCTTCCTTTTTTTGAACAAGGAAGAAAACTTTCGGGAGTGTATGAATAGAATGAAGGTGAGATAATTCAAAAGCAAACATACTAGATTCATGCAATCCATTGCCGTTGTTGACTAGTGGCGGGGGGGGGGGGGGGCTAAAATGTAGGGCTGGTGTCAGATTTTTAAGCTGTGGGTGGCAGTCTGGATGCCTGTCAAAGATTCGGGTGGGCCACATACGTGATCTAAGCAAGCATTTTTTATCCAGTAAAAGGGAATGTAAGTATTGTTGTGAAGATAAATTATAAAGGATGGCGCAAAAGTCATCATCCTATTTGAACTGACCTTTATTTTGACATCTTGTTGTTTATATCAGTAGTGTTTTGTCAGTTAAATAGAAATCTATTGTGTGCAAAAATGAAATAAGTATACCCCACAAGAACGTGGAAAAATTGTGACAATTTTGCATGACACTTTTCCGGGCAGTATCCCGTTTTGGTGATTTGCCATGGCCGGCCAGGTCCCCCGATTTAACCGCTCCAGATTTTTTTCCTTTGGGGATATTTAAAGTCATTGGTTTATGTGAATAAGCCAGAGACGTTACAGCAACTAAAGGACAATATTCAGCATGAAATTAAAAACATTTCCCCGCAGATTCTTTCCAACACCACCAACGTAATAAAAAGAGCCAAAATTTGCATCAATTCGAACTGTGGTCATTTATTGGATGTTATTTTTAAAAATTGAGGACATAAAACTTACAAGTATCAATGAAAGTTTAACACAAAAAAACTACTTTGTGTAATTTAAAACCCAAGCTATAGGCTACGAAAATCAGGTGATGACTTTTGCGACACCTTGTACAAGCCTGCCTTTGTGACAGAGTGGTTAGCACAGCGCGCTACGACGCCATTAGTTCCGGGTAAGCAGCTGGTCCAATCACTCACACTCCCTCCGTTCATTTAGGGTTCAAAATTCGACAACAGCCCTAGAGGGTTTTGTCCCTTCTTGGTAGAGCAGCAACAACTGTAATGTTCTAGCGTGACTCATGAAGGTGCCGAAAGAAAACGCGAGGACTGGATCACTTGTGAGATCGTTTTTGAGCCTTTCAATCCATTCCCAGGCACCTCGTTGCTGTAAAACACCGTTCCCATATTGTGCTGAAAGTCTTCAATGGATTTCCACCCCTAACACACCTTCAGCCCACAATATATGGGAGACAGTGGCGAAGCGTGACATTTCTCCGTAGTCATCGCAAGACTTGCCAAACGTCAGGGTCAATCTTTCAAGGGGGGGGGGAGGATTACTACATTGATAATGATGATAACAGTGTTCGTACATGACGTGTGAAGTAGAGATGGCTAAATCTATTTTTTTTCTGCGGAGTATATGATCGTAAAATAAGGAACACAAAACTTTCTTAATAAATTCTACCCGAAAAAATGGAAAAAGTGTTAAACACTCTCTCCGAAATTCGGATTGCCTGTGTAGTAAAATTCCAGAATCAAGATTTGAAATTTTCCGGAATCCTGATATTTCTGGCCATCTCTGGTGTGGAAGTAGGATATGTTAGGAAAAAGGTTCTGTTTGAGTAAGTATGTCCGCCACCTCGAAAACAAAAATGTTGATCAGTCTTGTCATTTGTAAGCATAGTAAACGCAAAACAACATGAAGTACTTCGTGTTTTGTAAAGCAAGAACATTTATTTCCAAAATCGATATTTGAACAGCAGGATCCAAGAAAAAAAGGAGAAATACTATGAAGGAAATACAATGGATCCAGAACTACCGTTTAATTTAAGTTCTTTCTAGCACTAACCGTGTGGAAATTTATGCTTACTTACATTTTTTTCTAAGCACCATTACTTTCATGTATTCTATGTAAGTTGTGTTGCGATGCTCTTCAATAGCCTATGTGTTTCTATCTTAAAAAGAAGAGCGTTGCATGCTTTACGGTGTTGGACATTCTGATAAGTTTCATTTTGATGACGTCCCAGAAACCCTGCCGTGTTTGTAAACAAGGGGACTGAAAAAAGGGTATCTTATGACCCAGACCTTCAAGAGTTGAGGAAAAGCGGTCGAAGGACCTTGGATTCGCAGACCTGCTGCGATGACTTGGCCCGCCTGACACCATTGCACTCAACAGGAAACGTAGCGGGACGGTTGGGCACAGGGCGTAGAACTGGGCTCTCCTTTCGATGCGCTAATCTTAGCGAATCTCTGGGGTATTTCTAGCTGTTTCGTGATGTCGCTTGACTAATTTCGCTCAAATGTGCGAATATTCTGACGTATCTTTTTCTTCTTCTCTAAAGTATTTAAAAAGCAATATTTTTATTATTTTGCTTTGTCAACGCCGATGACCGGACGCCTCGCCTCCCCGATGGCCGGGTTCAATACCTGGTGGATGTACATAGTGGTTCGGATCCCGCTTATTAGGTCAAGTCCTGATTAGTATTTATGTGCATAAAGAGAACTTATAAACCAACTGATCAACACAATAAACCAATCACTGAGCTCTACTTTTCTTTGATGCAAACGACACCGGCCATTGTACATATTTGATAGCATTTCGATGTTCCATCTTTATCTTAACTTACATCCTGTGTAACTCGCCTCCATTATTCTATTCCTCGTTTCCGCCTCTGGTTGTCATCTTTTCCAAATCCTTTTCCCCCTTTGGACATACCATAATGGTTATGCTGTGCAAGTTAATCCGCTCTACCATATGTCACTTCATTTTCCTCGTCACGAACCTTGTAGGGTAAAGCTATTGACGCACATCAAATTTCAGCAAATAATTTAGATGCGTCCTACCTTAGGACATTCTCTTTTCCATGTATCCTATTAATATTATTCTCTGTGACTTATTACATCTGACTGGTTTTTCCAACGTTTCATCTACCTCCTCAATTGTTCTTATTTTTCACCCGTTGCTTACATTTATTGCTCCATACTTACCTAATTATTATTCTCTCGGAGATGCCTTAAGGCACTTCATGTTACGCGCAATCCGAAAGTGATACGACAGCCATCTACCGGAAAATAATCAAACTACATTTCTCCGACGGTGACTTCCGTATCGCCTAAATAAGGATGATTGTGCACTTAATGGTGGAAAATAAGCAATAAATGAGGGACAAATAGGCACTGAACAGTGGCGGCGATTGGCTTCCAAAGCTAGGGGGGGGGGCTAGGTGCAAAAAGTGGGTAGGGGGAGGCAAGAACAGTTTACTTTCCCTTGGTAAGTAAGGGGCAGTATAGTGCAGGGGCAAAAGTGGGATGCAACTCCCCCTCCCGCGCGCCACCTAATCGTCGCCAATGGCACTGAATGAGGTGAGGAGGCACTAAATAGCGGACAATAGGCACTAAATGTGGGGCAAATAGGCTATAAATGAGGGGAATACGCACTAAATGCCGAGAAATAGGCACACTGAGTAAGGATAAATATAGGCTACACTAAATTAAGGTGAATTCGCACTGAATATAAGATGAAATATGCACTAAATTAGGAAAATATGTACTAAATGAGGTTCTGCATTGTGGAAAGTAGGCACTAAATGAGGCTCAATTCGCAACAAATGGTAAAAAGATAACAACGAAATGATGACATCGAATCATCATTTAGTTGCTATGTTCCAGTGATTGCAATCGAACTTTTAATTGCAGATTCAGCCCCAAGTAGCCTAACTGAGCGCTCAAAAATGGATTTGCCATTTTTATCATAATTATAGTTGGTCTTGTGAACCAGAAAGACGTTTGCATCACCGTCACCAACATAAATATCCGACGAAGAATCCGAAAATAAACAAGCGCTCTATCCATTATTGATTAAAACCCCACCTGTCAAGCTAATCTGGTCATCAAAGACACGAAAGGGATCTAAATAGAGCTCTGAACTTTAAAAGGGAACGAAGGGCGAGAGCAACACCTGGAATGTTTGCTAGCCCTTTTCCTCGTCCGCGCGCCTCCAGGAATATTCCCATGACGACAACAAGGGAGTACTCGAGAAACGTCATTCAGCCCTTGGTTGTGATGTCAGGGTTGGAAACACGCAATTAGCTCCGTCATCTGCTAATATAAACTCTTGGCGGGAATTTCCAGGATGGCTGTCGCTGAGAGGGATACCTCTGGGACGGATCTGTGCTGGAGCGTCTGGAAGGAGGGTGACCAGGTGGGCAATGCCTTACAGGAGTAATTTATCGAGGTTAGTCATTTGTGTTCTGAAGCCTTTCAAGGTGTCTACCAAAATAACAAATCCCAAATTCTTGACTTTTTCACGACTTTCTTCCCTATTTATTGACCTTTTTCACCCCTTTATTTAATCACCCCCTACGTAAGTATAGTTGGAGATTAAGAAAATAGATATTTCTATTCAATGAAAATCCAATAACACAACGCCGGTTAAGATTAAAACTTTAACAAGATATTTAGACTTGATTTAATTATTAATGCATGTAAAAATTAATACTTCAGACTTCATCCTGGATGGGGAATGGCCACATTACTTTATTTAATAGTTTTACAAAACCTCACGCATACAAGAATGTAATTCAAAAGCTCAATATGCTGACCAAGGCAGAATTTTATTTTATTATAAATCATAAACTAAACGTAACGTTTCAACCTTCTAGCAAGGTCTTTTTCAGACTCTGTACCATGTACAAATGAAACAAGGTACAAAACAGGAAGATATATATATATATATATATATATATATATATATATATATATATATATACACACAAAAATCACTCCCCTCCAGACACAAGACTATTAGAAAGTTGTTTCTGGAAGATTTCAGTAGGTGACCTTCCCTTGTCAACTGTACTTTCACCTGGCAGGCGATTTAGCTAAACATTTCCTTTCATCCTTTCATAAAGAGCCCAACCACCTACCAGATGAAAGAAAATGTTTAGCTACAACCCCTGTCAGGTGAAAGTACAGTTGACAAGGGAAGGCCAGCTGCTGGAATGTTCCAGAAACAACTTTCTAATAATCTTGTGTCTGGAGGGGAGTGATTTTTGTGTATATATACCTTTCTGTTGTGTACCTTGTTACATTTGTACTTGGTACAGAGTCTGAAAAAGACCTTGCTAGAAGGTTGAAACGTTACGTTTAGTTTATGATTTATAATAAAATAAATTTCTGCCTTGGTCAGCATAGTGAGTTTTTCATATCATGGAAACAAGACTTAATGGTGTTAAGAATGTAATTCTTATGAAAAAGAAGTGCACAAATCTTGACCACAACTCAATACAATTTTAGATTTCCAAATATTCAATTTTATCAAACCCTAGTACAGGTAACAATGTAAATTCACTGTAACGTACAAAAAAGTAGCAAACATTCTTGACCACACGCATAATTTCTTGACTTTTTCCTGACTTTCTTGACATTCTTGAATGGTAGACACCCTGCTTTTTAGTAACAGAAAAAGAACTAACTCAGGGGGGGCCACTCTAGGACCATCATAAAAGTCTAATGTATAATTCCGGGTTTTCAAGGCAAACTTTCAAGGGCATACAAGAAGATGTTTCCTCTATTTCAACCTTATGTATTATGGTCTCTCACCACCTACACACGAATATATTAACAACATAAAGCGTCTGTGCGATTCCAATGTATCCACAAATTCTAATTCAATTCAATTAAACGGTGTGTGTGTGTCTATATATATATATATATATATATATATATATATATATATATATATATATATATATATATATATATATAAGTAAAACCTCGTTAATCCGGACTATTGGAGGGGATAAGTTGACCTGTTTAACGAAAGTCCGGATTAACTGAAATAACCTAAAAGAACAGTAGAAAGTGCATAAAAGCTCCGTTTATAGCAACAAAACATATTTATTATGGTGTATTTAAAGGTCATAGGTCTACATACACTATACAGTACAGTACAAAGTCTGCGGGAAACAGAATTTCATCAGTGGTTGACTGCCTTTTCTTTGGGAAGTTCTCTTGTTGACTTCTAGCCACAGTTGCAACCTTGCATTCTGCTTTTTTTGGCCTTTTTCCTATCCCGATTAAGCGAAGTCCGGCTTATCGGTGTCCGGATTAACGAAGTTTTACTATTTTACTATATTACTATATTACTATTATTATTAGAATAATTAAATCAAGAAGACTTAGGTGGGCAGGCCATGTGGCATGAATGGGAGAGGAAAGAGATTCTTGTTGGGAAACCTGATGGTAAGATACCTGTAGGAAGGCCAAGACGAAGATGGAGGGACAACGTTGAGATGGACCTAAAATAAATCGGCAAAGATGGAAAAGATTGGATTGATCTTACTCAGGTGAGGGACAAATGGAAGGCCTGTGTTGCTGCAGCCATGAACCTTCGGGTTTAAGAAGGCTAGAGAGAGTTAGTTAGTTATATATAATTATTTAAGGTGCGCAGTTTACATTTGCCATAAAGTAGAAATAATACAATCAAAATTCATAAGATACATAGTTTTTAAGGAAACTGGCATATATACTCGCGTTGAACCATATCAATCCTTGGTTAAACAAGTTAACATGGTTTCCATCAATGCCACAAGAAACGCACGGTTGCTTTGCCTCCTGTACAAACCCATCAACAACAAAATCCAATTGCCACAAATACTCGAACAAATACAATTCAGAGTCCCCAGCGTCAAAATGCGACCAAAGGCTGGCTTGTTTCACTGCATAACCCTCAAAACCAATGTAATGAAACAATCGCCTATTCGGAGTATTTGTGACCTCTACAACAAACTATGTACAACTGATCCAAGTATTGATGTATTTAGAATGACCTTCGCGGAATTCAAAAGAGCAATACAATATGTAGGTGACACAATCAAAGTATAACCAGTATCCAAATCTGTATTGATATGATTATCATGTATTATGTATATACATGTGTGTGTATATATTTGTCAACTCTCAATAAGAATTATTAAGGAGTCACTCACATTGTATGATAATCTTGTACTGTCTGAACACTGTAACTGGGATTTATCCTGTTGTTTTCTATTGAATAAATAAATAAATAAATACTCAGACTAGAAATACATCTACAAACACAAGTCACAAATGTTACGGGATGTAGTACGAGGGTCACTATTTATATTTTGAGCCTAACAATGAAAAAACAGGAATTTGGCATTGAAAACTGCTTTATTGTTTTTCGAAGTATTCTCCTTTATGGTCAATACACTTTTGCATTCGTTCGAACCATTTGTCAAAGCAGTTTTTCCAATCTTCTTGAGACACCTCCATAATATGTTTTTTGAACGCATCAACGGCGTCTTCCGCCGACGAAAATCGTTGTCCACGCAATTTATTCTTGACATTCGGGAACAAGAAGAAGTCATTGGGTGCCAAATCAGGACTGTACGGCGGATGACCCATCAATTCGATTTTTTGACTGTTCGTAAAGTCGGTTGTTAGACGAGATGTGCGACAGCTGGCATTGTCTTGATGAAGAATGATCCGATGGCGTTTGTTTGTTTTCCGTATTTGACCGAAGACCTCTGGCAAACAAATTGTTGTGTACCATTCAGAGTTGACCGTTCTACGTTCCTCTAAAGGCACAGTTGCCACATGACCAGTTTTCCCGAAAAAACAGGCGACCATTTGTTTCGATGTGCTTCGAGCGCGAACAACTTTTGTTGGATTGGGTTCATCTTGAAACACCCATACAGTCGACTGCTGTTTACGTTCCGGCTCATAAGCATATATCCATGATTCGTCACCTGTTACAATCTTATATACGTCTTTTGAAGCACCACGATTGTATTTATTGAGCATTTGTTTGCACCAATTGACGCGAGCGTCTTTTTGAGTTTTTGTCAAATTGTGTGGGATCCAACGAGAACATACCTTTCTCACAGCTAAATGATCATGTAATATTTTATATATGCTGGTGGAACTAATGCCTATGGTTGCCTCAATCTCACAGTATGTCACATGACGATCTTGCAGTATTAGGTTTTGCACAGCATCAATGTTTTCTTGAACAAGAACTGATTTTGGACGACCTTCGCGAATCTCGTCGGTGAGCGAATGGCGGCCACGATTAAATTCGTTATACCAGCGTTTCACGGTGGCAAAGGATGGGGCTTCATCGCCAAATGTGGAAGTAAGTTGATCGATGCACTCTTGTCTTGATAATCCACGTCGAAAATCGTAAAAAATCATCGCACGAAAATGTTCACGAGTTAATTCCATTTTATTGTTGTCGCGCAATCTCCAAGGCAACATAAACAACACAAATCAATCTATTGACAAAACATTTGAAGTACGTTATGGTCAATAATGCCAGACGATTCCGTGCAAACGTCAAATCGCGCCTAACTTCAATCAGTGTTGCCAAGGCTCAAAATATAAATAGTGACCCTCGTAATCTAGGAGTAATTCCTTGCCGACGTTGTAGGATAAAGTTGTGCAAGCTATTCGGACATACCAAACATCTTAATTTTCCTTGTCACGGTAATCTTTTGTAAGATAAACTTATTGCGTAAGTTATTCGGACATACCAAACGTTCATTTTCCTCTTCACAGTCAACCTTGGAGGGTAAAGAAAGCTATTGTGCAAGTAATTCGGGCATACCAAACGTCATTTAATTTGCCGTGTCAATGTCAACGTTGTAGTGTAAAAAAGCAACGTTAGGGAAATCAGGGGTGCCCATCCCTCCCCCAATGCCTATGACGCACCCCCCAAAAAGGTAGAACATTCGCCCCCCCCCTTTTGAGCCGAATTATAAATAAAATGTATTATGTGTGTAACATGCACACATTTTATGTAATTTTTTCTTAGGTTATAACAGCCTGCTCCCGATAAAGCTGTTTTGAAATCAAGGAGTCCCGAGTTCGATTCCCTGTACATGCCATTTCGTTTGCATCTCAATTTAAACAGCAGGTTCAGTCTTAGGTTACACATTCCTCTTCCATTTAAGATTTCTCTGAAGTAATATTTTCAGTGTAATTTCAAAAAGCATATACGTAGATTATTTCTAATATCCACATCCCGGTGTCTGACTTCGATCTGTGAGTTTCATTGTTAGTAACTTCTGTAAGAAGGTTTTGCCACTTTTCTGTCTTAAGACCTGGCAACACTTTAATCTGTACAATTTTTCATTGCCTTCTAATCTTTGTTCTCATTGTTGTTACTCTTCCGAACGTACTCTTTTGCACGATGCCATGTTAATGAATGAAAGTTGCAAAACTAGATGGCGCTAGGTGTAGTTTTTCGTTTCTTTTTGTAGATTGTAACACGCGGAGGGGGGAGGATGTGCGAGGTATTTTAAAAGGGATAACAGCCCGCTCAAAGCACGAAAGAGCTTTCAGAAAGCCATAACTGTTGCTCGCAAACACATAAGAACACTTAATGAGCGACCATCCATGACGATAGGCCCATCTTTTAATTGTTGCCATTGTTGCGAAAGGGCGTGGGCGGATCCAATTGGTGGAAGAAGATGTACCCACTGAGTGGCTTCTCTGTTCCAGACAGGTCGCGAACTGCTACTTCATTTGCATTCGTCCACATTCCGTTCTTAAAAGCTCCGCGTAGGACAGAGTCAAGAGGATTTTATTGCAGACTGATTACGATGTATGGTCTTAGTAAATGTCTCGATATGGTAGGAGTGTACCGTAATCTCCGCGTTGGAACTGCGCTTACGGTATCTCGTGTGTAAATGCCTATTTCCCTATCTTTTACTACCTGTTTGCCTATTTGGTGGTCAATTTTATGCCTCTTAAATACATTTCAAGAGCTTGCTTGCTCTTATTCTTATTAATGATTATTTCCCCCATTCATTGGTGCGTGTTCATCCTAATGCCTGTCCACGCCCATTTAGTGAGAATTCATCCTTATTTAGTGCCTATTTTCCATCATTTGGTGCGTATTTCCCAAAATCTAACGCGAATTCACCCTCATTTAGTGCCTATTTTCCATCATTTGGTGCGTATTTCCCAAAATCTAACGCGAATTCAACCTCATTTAGTGCCTATGTTCCATCATTTGGTGCGTATTTCCCAAGATCTAACGCAAATTCACCCTCATTTAGTGCCTATTTTCCATCATTTGGTGCGTATTTCCCAAAATCTAACACGAATTTACCCTCATTTAGTGCCTATTCTTCACAATGTCATACAAATTTACCCTCGTATATTGCCTACTTCTCGTTTAGTGCCTATTTTGCACCATTTTATGCAAATTAACCCTACTTTAGTACCATTTCCCCATTTAGTGCCTATTTCTCCGTCGTTTAGTGCGAATTCGCATGTTTCCCCTTATTCCTTGCCTATTTTCTGCCATTTAGTGCATACTCACTTGCCCATCATTTAGTGCTTTTCCTCCAACATTTAGTGTGAAATCACATAGTCTGTTGCCTATTTCCTTCATTTAGTGTCATATTCGCATCATTCAGTGCCTATTTCCCCCTCATTTAATGCTTATTTCCCACCATTTTGTTAGTATTCACACTCATTTAGTGCCTATTTCCCTTCATCCTGTGTATATCCACTTAATGGAGGATATTTTTCTTACTTGGTGCCTATTTTCCACAACATTTTGGGTATTCGCCATTCTCTCGTTTAGTGCATATTTCCCCCAAATATAGTGCTTTTTTTCAAGTCCATATGTCCCCCTATTCGATGCTTATTTACTTTCATTACGTGGATAATTACTTCCATTCAGCACATATTTAACTACTTACTCTTTATCTTTGGTTAATCTATTATTTGATTTCTAAACTTTTTATCTATTTCCTTCACATTTTTTAGTAACATGTTCTCTCTCTCTCTTTCTACCCCCATCATTTTTACACGAATGTCTGTCTCTATTATCCGTTATTGTTCAACAATCTAGCCTCCTCTACTTCCAATCTTTTAGTACCTGCAATCAGTGACTATACGTTTACGTCTACATGCGTTGTCTACACGTAATCTACGCGTAGATTACATTGGGTTGTAGTTTACATAGACTACGTAGACAATCTAAAGTGTATTAAAATTAATTTTCAAGGCTTTCATGAAGGGGAAGTGACATTTTCAACTATATTGGTTCCTAACGAAATTAAAAGAACCCTATTTACAACAGAATTTCTCTTCTCTTCTATTATCAACTATGGAAGAAGATAAATAGTATGCAAAAAACAACAACAGATGGCAGTCGTGAGGTAAGAGTGGTCTTTTCCCCATAAAACACTAGAATATTTCCTATATTAGGTTTCTTCCTAGGTGAGAAATTGTTCGAATTTGGAAGAAAGGATACGAAAAGGTCTCTTCACACATCAGCAACTGATACGCAGTATAATTTTCTTTTAATTCCACGGCGCCCATTGCTAATATATCACCTTTCGCCATGTTGTTTACATAGATTACCTAATCTACATGTATAAAATAGTCTACGTGTAGAATGTAGAGTATCGTTGTTTACGCGTAGACGCACATCACTGCCTGTAATGCCTCTGTTCATCTTTCCCTATTCTCTTTACTGTCGTGGCTATTATCATTTCCCTTATTTTATGAGCTATTTACATTATTATTTTAACGTTTTGTCCCATTCAGTGACTATTTAATTCCATTTCACTGCCTTTCCAAACTTTCATCATGTGTTTGCTTCTTTCCTTTTTCTGGGTTATTTTTCATCCTGCTGCTGTCTACTTTATTCTTAATTTATCATCCTCTTGTCGTTTCCTTTCCTCCCTGTAATTGATTCTTTATTTATTCTCTCTTCCCCTTTAATCTCTTCGTTAAATCGAGTACTTCCTTCGTCTTTAAACTACTACATTTTCGCTCTTGGTTACCAAATGGTTAAGGTGTAAATGTCGTCAAGGAACCTTACTTTTTGACCTTCCCTCGTACATTCTGAACTTTACCACTTCAGAACAAGGCCTGCATACTTTTGCGTGACGTCACTAGGAGCGCTCAAGGAATGAATCCACGCCCTACAGAAGAGCCATAAACACCCCCCCTTCTTCTTTATCCCTGCAGGGGGAGGAGGGGGAAGACATCCTCATAAAACAAAGAAATGCAAACCTCAGTTCCAACGGCAGTTACACCGTCGAATGTTGCGGCTCGCTTTGAAAAAGCGAGATAAACAAAAGGGATGAGCCTGTGGAAGAGGCAGCAAATATGCAACCAGGGACTCACTTAACGCAAGCTAGGATTACTTCACTTGAGCACGCGTGTGTGCTGAAGATTAATAGCAGACCCCCCGCCTCCCCATCGCGCCCCCTGTCCAAGTCACGTACTGTTACACGATCCATGTGAGTTTCAAGTGCGTACTTTCTCATCTCCTCCCATCCCCTTCTTTTCTTTCATCTCAGCCTTCTTTATTACCACCCCCTTTCCTTGTTCATTCATCCTAATGGTCGGTTGCAGCAAGAAACAATGACTGGAGTAAGACCCTTCGACTCGTCGTTGCAAGGAAGCGTGTCATAATCAGTGCTGCCATCTGTGTCGAGGCGCGAAACTAATTACAAGTAGAACGCAACGGATTGGATTGGCTATTATTTTTCCACTTCGCAAAAGTCAAATAATGACGGTTGAGTACCTTTTACGTTGACTCATATCGTTGAGATGATATAAAAATAGAAGTTGCCACACCTAAGATTTCTTGTTTCGCGCAGTGAATTGAATCGTGCTCACTATTACATCTTTGTTGTGCGTTTCTCTTGAAATGAACTTTTGTTAAGTAGGGTGAACAGACACTCTTTTTAAGAGTATTATACTCTTTTAGAGGATACTCTTTTCAATTTGCAAAATTCCCCAAATATACTCTTTTCCTTACTATTTAATTTCATTCATTATTTTACGCGTAAAAATGCCTTAAAATCCACAGAACGGAAAACGTCAAGATGTCAACAAACTGAAGTATTTAGTCCTTGACTCAAGAATTTCCCATGAACAATTTCAAGAGTCATTTTCATATTCCATCGACAAAGCAAAACATACGCGTACATACTCGTGAAAGACCAAAATGCCAGAAAGTATCGGCTGGTATCGGTAGCTGAATTCCAACCGATAATTTCCGATAACGATACCGATACCGATACCGTTGAAAAACATCTTGAAGACTGGGGGGAAAGAAAAGAATCAATGATGGGTAAGTGGATGTCAGTGTGCAAGGATTTAGTACAGGTTGGGTCAAATTTAAAAGTGATTGTGCCTCTTATAAAATTCTTGTTTACTCTGCTTGGTACAAATGTTGGTTGTGAAAGACTCTTCAGTGTTATTACAACTTATTGGCGAGAGGAAAAAAGTACACTCCTGGTGTCAACACTCGAACAAGTAATGAAAGTGAAATTCAATGTGAAGAGTTTGGACTGGCAATAAAGTACGATTTAAACATACTGAAGAAAGCAAAATTATCCCAGAAGTATGAATGATGGTGCTATTGGTGAGTAAGTATTTGTAATTAGCTAATTACATTAGACCCATAAGTAATTTGAATGTGTAGAGTGTAGGCCTATTTTATAGGGGCTATAATCAGTGATGTGCGTCTACGCGTAAACAACGATAGTCTACATCCTACACGTAGACTATTTTATACACGTAGGTGACGTAATCTATGTAAAGAACATGGCGAAAGGTGATAACTTAGCAAAGGGCGCCGTGGAATTGAAAGAAAATTATACTGCGTATCAGTTGCTGATGTGTGAAGAGAACTTTTCATACTCTTTCTTCCAAATTTGAACAATTTCTCACCTCGGAAGAAACCTAATATAGAAAATATTCTAATGTTTTATGGGAAAAAGACCACTCTTGCCTCACGACTGCCATCTGTTGTTTTTTTTGCATACTATTTATCTTCTTCGATAGTTGATAATAGAAGAGAAGAGAAATTTTGTTGTAAATAGGATTCTTTTCATTTCGTTACGAACCAATACAGTTGAAAATTTTGCTTTCCTTTCATGAAACCCTTGCAAATTAATTTTAATGCACTTTAGATTGTCTACGTAGTCTATGTAAACTACAACCCAATGTAATCTACGCGTAGATTACGTGTAGACAATGCATGTAGACGTAAACTTATAGTCTACGGCACATCACTGGCTATAATAGAAGCAATAACAAATAGCCACCCTTATTTTCGTTTTCTTTTTGTTTTGTGCATGCGCACGTTCAACCTATAGACTATACTCTTTTTGGTCAACAAATATCTGGTCACCCTATGTTAAGGAACCAAACGAATGCATTATTACTATCCTTTATTCTTCAGAAGTTCAAATTTTCCTTCTGTTATTTCCTCCTGCTTGAAGTCGCAAGATATAGGTGTATTTCTTATCGAGTTGTATTTTACATCCATCAGAGATAGATAGATGGGACAGAGACATCTGTCGATTGGTTGGTGAACTGTAAAAAGTTTGTTCCATATTTCTTGAAAAATGGTCATGAGCACCTTTCTTTGTTACTCAAAATATATTTCTTCCATGTTGATTTAATTTCCACATAATTTGAAATAAGTAAACGCATTTACCAACTGCATTACCACATAAATGCGCAATGCATTTACTTTGAATTTATTGCAAATGAAGATCTGGGCCCAGACTGACGTTATTGTGTTGTACAGTCGCAGACACTTCTGGGCTGTAATGCTCCCTTGAAAAATCAAGGAGGTTTTACAACCCGTCAGTGTACAAGAAATAAGTACGTATATGTTCATAAATGAAAAACATAGGTACTTATAAATATACAAAAACTACTAAAGAAAATAATGGACAATGAAAAATGATATGAACATACATGTCAATCATGTTAAATACTTAGACGTTTAAATAAATGACCAAATGCGAATGTTTCAATGTTTAAAACTTTCTCATGTACAGTCATGGTCATGGACATTTCTGGCTTGTAGCAATTCCATTGAATGTTGATGGGATTAATGCGACCCAGAAGTGCCATGGACTGTACTACGCATAGGATCAAAGCATGCAAAGGTTTATGAGGGTAGTGACTTTGACATATATGCATAAGAGCATTCACGACAACCTTCGTGTACACTCACCGGCAAAAAAAATGACACACCTACATCCTGAAATACCCGCTTCCCTGCAAGTGTGTTGCTGTGGTAGATGTTGCCATTGAAAATTTGCTATTAAAATCCACGTATGGGCGTTGAGTTAGGCAACACGCATAACACTTTGCAGAGAAGCTAGTATCTCAGGATGTAGGTGTCACATTTTTACTGCTGGTCACTGTACATTGTACTGTTGTCTAGATATTTCTTGTAGAACCCGGAACCGGATGCACGAAAGGAGGAAGCCCAATTGATGATTTAAGAGGGTCATCAAAGGTTTATGAAATAAACAAGATCGGGGTAGTTTCTTGTACGACAATTTTAGTCGTTCAAGTGTAGTACATGTCTGTGCGGATGTGGCAATGCTTATATGCCGCGTGATAAATGGCATCTTCCTCGGTATCCTTGGTCATACATGACATTTCGGATGATGCGAGTCTACAGCTGCACATGGACCCCTCCCCTCTCCTCTCCTATCCTTTTGTCTTCATTCTTAATAAACACTTCCCGTGAAAGCGGAAGGAGAGATGGAGTAAATAAGGCGGCTTTGATACAGTCCGGCCAAGGGAAACGAAACTAGCTGGAAAGTACGATTCCAAATGCCACCCTGTAGCATTTTGCTTGCATGGGTTCGCTTGTTGTGTTTATTACTGCTTGCTGTGTTGTGTTTGTGATGTCTCTTACAATTCGTAACAAACCGTTTCGAAGTAGAACAAATAAAACTGTGTCGTTTTAATCCCTGTTGCACATTCTACAAAACGCCCACGATATAATACACAATGCCACAAACCATTCAGTTACTATATTTTCTTTATTATATTTATAATACTATGTATAATAATACTATTATTAGTGAATACTATCCTGATTACTGTTAATTAGCACATTTGTGCTAATTATAATATTTACTAAGGAGATCAATTTAATTGAATGATCCAAAGAAAAGTTACTGGCTTACAAACAAGTTATCTACTGCTGTGACGTGATTAATACTTTCTTGATATATTCTGTTTGCTTATATAGTATATGAATGGCTATTTTTTTTCATTCTGTACCCTTACATAATTCGTAAAGACCACTGCGTATTTTGGCGGCGATGTTACTACGTTTAAAACTTCATTGTTGTTTCCACAGCAGACCATTTTCACGGAACCCGCTTCCTGACCTAAGTGCCGTCACCCCTATTTTGCCAATGAACACGTCCAGTTGACGCATGCGCACTTCCGTTCATGGTCTCAGCTAAGGCAGCCAAACAGTACGCATTATTTTGGCGTTAGCTTACTTCTAGTCTCGGCTTGTCTACAGGGTGTGCAAGAAAAAAGTAGCAATGCTAGGAGCTGGATTTTCACCAGTGTCTTTGCCTTGAGAACAGTATACAACACAATAAACACCAATCAAGAAATTGAAGAACAAAAGAAAATACAACTTGAGGCTTTCGTACTTTTTGTATTAAAGCAAGGTTGAATTAAAATTGTTAATTCTTAGTAGCAAATAAATCACGATCTTCTTTCCCTAATATTTTTTAACCTCTCTAACTGTATTAAAAAGCTGGTCGGTATTCTGATTTTCTTTAATTACTGACAAAAAAAATAATAATGTAAGCTTGTGCTGCCATCTAGGAGTGAAAATATAAGTTTGAGATATTTAGACCGTAAATTCAAACAAGTGATGTACAAAACGACGCATAAATCTACTGACACAAAGTATGAGTAGAGATTTAAGAATAAGGTTGTCCTTAAAAGAAGGGTGCCTAGTGTATGTAGTTAGGGGTGTTCTAACGGAGGAAGGGTGCACCACCTCCTGAAGTTGGCCCGTCCCATCTTCTTTTTCCACTCCAAATACACCAAATCGTTAGTTTCAGCAAGAATATTGTGTTTTCAAAAAAACATATGTAAATTATTCGGTAAATAAATTGATCGGCCAACGTCACCATGTCCCTCCAACAACCTATCGAAATCAGTTGACCACGCAAGGGGTCCCGGGTTCGAATCCCGGCTTGGGCATGTGGGTTCTCTGTGAGTGCCCCTTCATCAATTGCATCATATCATGAATCGTCGTCATCGCGATTAGCCAAAAGTGGAAGAAATCCGAAGTAAAATAAACCAAATCAATAAATCAACCAACCAAATCATGTTTGTCGCGTGTCTTGTTAGTTTTCAAAATACATCCAGTTTAATCGCCAAACAAATGAGGAATTGAAAATAAATTTCCATCTTTTCCATAAATTTATCACTAACTTATGTCGTGGACAGGAAAAAGGGATTATCTACACTAAATTAGTTAACAAACCTTTTCGAGCAGGCCTCATCTCCAGGAAGCTATCAACTCGGGGCAAGCCCTGACACCTAGCGACCTGTTGGGTGAGATGAGTTAAGGCAAATAGTTAATAAACATTTTCCTACTCCCATAAAAATAGGCAATAGTTAGGCTGGAGAGTTCAAATGAACTAACCGATCTTTAACTATTAGCACAATATTCCATGGGATATAACAATTCATTTATCCATCCCGGAAGAAACGACTGACGAGACATTCAAAAGTCCCGCCGCTCCCACGCAAACAATTGAATCAAGGGAAGGGAAAGCTTCCTGATTGGCCAGAGCGATTTCTTGCGTCACAGGGGCGCAAACCTGTTTACGAGAGGCTCTTCATTTTGCGTCAAGGTGGCAGGCGAACTAAGTACCGATGCAGAGCCATCTATTGATCGGAAGCGTAAATTTAGTCGCCGAACATAAATAGCCCGTTTAAAGGAAAAGAAGCAAAGATCGCGAGCTACGAAAATCTTTTCCAAATTGTTCAAGATTGAAGAGTCTTGTGACGTACGCGCCGCTGTTGCGGGGGTGGTCGCGTGGTGGGTGTGACGTTAATCTACGCGGTGCGATTCTCAGCTGTTTCTCTGGACGGAATCTTCCGATATTGCTGCGGGAAAGTTTCTGGAGGTGCGTCACGTGACTCTCATTGGTTGCTGTAATAGGAGCAATGCACGTTGTTCTTCAAGATAGACGTTGAGCAGTTCTTTTAAAACCGAAACCGTTTTTCGGTTAATTTTTTCAAAAACCGGTATTCCGTTATTTTTTTTAAAAAATAACGGAAGTGTTCAACAATAATTTCACCAACGCTAGTGAACACTGCTGTCACAATCGGAGGGCAGAATTTCCCTTTCCAAGAAGAAAGAAAAATTCCTAGTTCGCCTAATTTTTTCCTAGACTTAAGGAAATCATATAATAATAATTTATTTAAGTGAAGAGCACGATTTGACAACCAGGTACCTACATCACCCGGGACTTTATAACATTTTTTTTCAATTGGCTTCGGATCTTGGGGCGAGATCTTTACATATCTGATGAAAATCAGCCGAAATAGACAAACTTGACAAAGCATATTTTGACATATTTCACCAATTTCGCGTTTTTACATCACATTTCTTCAATTTTGTTGTAATAAGACATATTTCTGTATAATTTCGTAATTATCTCGCACATAATCGGTTCTTTCATATTTTTTCCTTCGTAGCTTTAGCACAACGGATAGTTCATATTGTCGATGGCAGGATATGCAAAGGCAGGAAGATAGGTGCCGTCTTTTCTTAGTACAGAACAATAATACCCCCACTTTTTTTTTATCCCGCCGACAATTGATAGCCATGAAAACATTATTGAGGAAAGATGCTCGCTCTCATTGTTGCACGGGAAGTAAAGAAGTTTCGTTCTCATTTCTTTGCCTTTTTCGCTTTTCACAAATATCAATCAAAAGTAAAAATAACATTAGGTACATTACAGCCCCTACTCTACTCTATCGGGTATGGGAGAAATTCGAGAGTACTGTTGTGCATATTTTTGGCTTTACTGGGACTATTTCTGCATTTGTCTGACATACTTGTAATTTTTCATGACATATTTTCCAATTTATATGACATAATTACATACATATTTTACAGTTTTATAGGACATAAAGTTCCGGGCCTTATATATCACTGTCAAAATAGGTGGTACAAAATTACAAAATTGAATATATGATTGAAAATATAATAATAACAATAATTAGTAGTAGTAGGTAGTAGTAGTGCGCTTCAGCGTAGTCAAATTGCTAGCGCTCTTGCCTTTTGTGCGAATGATCCCGGGTTCGATTCCCGGATAAAGCCCCTTAGGTAGAAAACAGCTGCGATGGGACTCGACCACGCGTCACCCAATGGAAAAGCCACTATGGCTGGCCTTGGCCTTTAGAGGGCTGTTGCGCTATGGAGTTTAGTTTTAGTAGTAATAGTAGTGGTGGTGGTATTTACATGAAAAATGCTAAACAAATTAATCACATACATGTCCACATATGCCCACATATAACCCTGGACAGGTACAATTGTGTTTATTCCATCACCCATCCTAATTCATTCTCATCGTCGCTAATAAAACCGAAGATGTAGAAGTGACGTACAATAAACATTATAGAAAGATAAATAAATATTGACTTATACAGCAAAGAACTATGAAAATGAAACTGGAACCTAATACAGAGTGTCCGAGAAGTCACGCAATCCAGTGTTTACGACCGTATAACGGAATGAGAAGAAACGCTTTCTGCCAAGAGAATGCCCTGTATATTGGGAAAATTTAGAGAGACAAACATATGTAAGAACATGCATGTTTTAATAACAAATAAGCAAAGTGTTGCCAAAGGCGGAAAAACATTTTTTGCAAATCGTGTGTATTGATGCACAGAACTCACTGAGGTAAATTATTGCAACATTCACAATACCAACGAACAATTTGGATGGCCATCTATTGAATTTGACAGAAAAATAACTTTGACGAAGTTTAAAAAAACATTGCACAAGGGAATAAATGGGCTGTTCCAAAAATCGATGTTTTCACAATATTACGAGAGACACTGGCAACACTGTTGATATCACGTGTCACTAACAGACGTGTTTCACCTCAGGCTATCACACTAAGGCACTTTTAACGACAAAGGAGAAAGTTGGTTATTCTCGAACATATGCAATAAATTACATACACCTTGCAATCCTGAAATGTGGGTATCCCTACAAATTAAAGCAAATGTTCGAAGTATCCACCATTTTCTTGGATACATAAGTTGGTTCACTTGATCATCTCAGATACCTTCCTGAGGGTTGCAGAACCGATATTATCAATTTCCTGTGTAATGTTTCGTTTCAGCTCCATGTTCTGGGTCTCGTTTGGTATACTTTCCCCTTTAAGTAACCCCACAGAAAATCTATACTGAGTCTGATGTCTTCAAATTTCCAAGAAATTTCGTATTTTTAATCGAATTTACCATTCTCCCATTTCGTTTAAGATTTGGTTCGAATCCTCCTACAAAAGGAAAATTTCTCTTAAGTTGGCAACCCTGTAGTGGAATCGAGACTCTGGATACGCCTGATTAATTATCGAAGTGTTCCTCACTGTTATAATTTTGGAAATTTCGAGAAATCCCCCTCCCACCAAAATACAGATTGCCACTGCTAGAAACCTGAAGTTATGGAATTGGAAATAGCTTTAATATCGCCCGAAAGTTTGTTCCTCATGACTTCAATGTAAGAATCTGTTTGGCCACAGTTAACAATTTTAACGGAATAGTAAAATATGAAAGTAAACTTACCTTTCATGTGATCACAAGTGTTGGAGCTCTTACAGGTGAAATATCCTCTCCTATGACACCATTTCTCTAAAAATAAAGAAAAGAATATCAGTTATGTAACAAGTGGTACCGCTTTTGAAATGTACCAAGTACCATATTTCTCTCACCCCCCTCCTGATTCATCTAAAGTTTAAAGAAATATTGTACTCCTTGGCTGCATACGTACAGGATAGAAAATGCAGTTTTTCAACGATTCGTGCAACTTGAACAAGCATAGCATTAGTGTTCACCTTGATGTCCTCTATATGCTGTGAACGTTTATCGGCATTGTACCGCGACATCTTGTGTGTCTACACACAGAAAATTAAATGCATCATATCGATTGATGCAATAAAGTGTGTTTTATGGCTTCTTCAAAGAATCAGATTCAGATTTGATGCATTTGGGTGCATTTTTGTATGTCGTGAAAGAAACACAATAGTGCATCATTGATTCAAGTGAGGATTCCTTTCAGTGGAGATGCACGCATCAGTTGATGTTCCTTGATGCACCTTCCTGCATATTTTTGGATGATGCACTTAAACGTTTGGTCTGAGCTACAGAATTTATGTAGTTCAGACGAGACGTCTAAGTACATAAAAAAAGATGCATTCTGGTGCATCAAAACGCATCATCGTTGCATTGAAGTGCATCTCGACTGAAAGGAATCCTCACTTGAATCAAATGATGCACTTTGGTGTTTCTTTCACGACGTACAAAAAAGCACCCAAATGCATCAAATATGAATCTGATTCTTTGAAGAAGCCATAAAATGAACTTTTAGTGTATCAATCAATGCATTCTGCTGCATCAGTCAATATGATGCATTTAGTTCTCTGAGTGTAGAATCTCTCGCTGACATTAGTGGTGTAAGTGGTGGCCCGTAGTACACCCTGACCTGCACTTTGCAGACTGGCAAGGCTCTGGCGCCAGGACCCAGTATAATCCTCCATGGGACTTGTGCTATGTGCTGTCCATATGTGCTTGTGATTGTCCCTTCATCTATTTGACATCACCATTCATCCTGATGATCGCAATTAGCCAAAAGTGGCAGAAACGCGAAGTGAAATAAATCCAATCATTCATTCTCACTGACATTATCTACTCAACGGATACTACCTACCCCCTCATCCCCTAAATGTGCCTTCATAGCACGGTGCTATATGCACGGGGAACTTTACCCTTTACCAGTGCCGGATCTACAAGCCGCAAAACCCCGCAGTGCGGGGGGGGGGGACAAGTAAGTCTTTAGGGGGCCCTCAGCCATTGACATACGTGTAGTAGAGGGTTCGTATGTGCGTTGGAAGTGATGTAATCAGCACCACGCTGCGGCCGCCTTTGCCCCCCCCCCCCCGGTACCATTTGATTTGAGGCTGAGTGGGCCCTAGAGCCGCTTTATGCGAGAACTAAGGCGGAAAAATTCCGACCTTAGGTCACCCACACCGGGTTTTCTGCGTGGCAGTCACACTAGAATCAAACGAAGGTAGACTTTCACAAGAAATGCAGTGATGAAGGTTTCTTCAACCTATCTTTAATCAGGAAAAAGTTATGAGTACATGATTGTAACAAATGTATCGTTTTCCAGGTGTGAGAAAACAGTATCATATATATCACATCACCCCCTTCTCATTTAAAAATGTTGAGTCGAATTCAACATGGCGCACGTCAGCTTGGAAACAGTTCTTCCTAAACCTAACCTATTTCTATCATGACCAATTGTACCCAGCCTAAGTGTTTTTTTACTTTTTAGGGGATGTTAAGTGACTCTCCAATCACCCTCTAGGCCTTTATATGTGACTTTGTCAACATGAGATCAATAATCACACACACACACATACATTATATATGTATGTATGTATGTGTGTGTGTGTGTGTGTGTGTGTGTGTGTATATATATATATATAGTGTGTGTGTGTGTTTAAGATCTCCGCGCTTAGAGGTGACGAGAGAAAGTGTGGGAGGGAGACCGGCAGTCGGTAGGTATGCCTAGGCCCTTCATGGGCTGTTGCGCAACGGATTATTATATATATATATATATATATATATATATATATATATATAGTGTGTGTGTGTGTGTGTGTGTGTGTGTGTGTGTGTGTGTGTGAAGGTAGGCACGTAAAGGGAGCCTTTAGTATTATTTTGGGGGGGGGGGGCGAGATTTGTAGATCCGGCACTGCCTTACGAATTGATAATAGGAGATGTAGCTTTCCTGGCGACGCGATTCGAACAGGTGTTCTCGGATTACCAACCAGGTTAGATTGGAGCTACGAATTGATGTCTTACATATAGAAAACTTAGCAACGCTTTAGTGTAGAGTAGGATGCATAAGTATTACCAAGCGGATGCCCATCACTATGTTTATTCCTCTTAGTTCTACGCCAGTAGTTTCCAAAGCGTGCGCCGCCTGGCTTACAGGGGCACCGCGAAATGTTCCAATATATTCAATCAATGTTAACCCTAGATTGTATACGCTAAAATTACGATCAGAAACGTATACGTGGGGTCCAGAAAACCCCATATGTTATTTCGACATAAAATGTAAAAGGAATTAGTTAATATCTTTTAATAACAACAAATTAAGTACAAAATGAAAACGTATCTGAATATTCAGCAATGTTCGTTATTGTTCAAACTTCGTCGCAGTCAATACACACCATGGCACGGTGGTCGGGACATATTGGTTTCTTGCACCACAATTCATCCAGATTTACGTGAGCACTTTTCAACTCACATGTACAAAATTCCGATGTAGGCTCTTATTTCAATTTAATTTGTTGCCCTGTGAATCTGTTCTCTGCTTTATGCTTTGCCGATTGCCGAGCGTTTTCTTCGTTGGTGTGCACGGTAATTTTCTGAATTATATCGTCGGAAAAAAGCAGTGCACATGCATCCAAAATGGCAGCGAGCTTGTTCCCAGCAGTAAAGTTGACAATATTCCTTGCAGGAGTCCTGCCAATCCTTGTCGGCTTTTCAGTGCTCCACAGGTGTCCATTGCGATATTTTACCTGCTTCTTCGATTGAGATTTGGCAGGCTGATCATCGACATTACTGTCCGAGGCACCACTATCACTTGAAGTGTCTTGGTGTGTTTCTTCAAACACGAAATCCTCGTCTAAGGACCCGGAATCGTCACTTTGGAGTTTCTACAATACCTTCTTTGTCCTTCATCAATGCATCGCAAAGTTCAGAATCCGATAAAAGCCTGCTGCGTCTCTAAAACAAACAATATCGATGATTCCACTTTGTTTAGAAACGTGGGGTTTCTGGTACCCCAAACACTATATCACGTGACTGGACAGCAAGAGAAATGTGCGCGTATGTTCACAGAGAGAGCTAGTACCAAAATGAAAAATCATAGACCATGCGCCACCTATAGTGGAACCACAAGCAAAAAAACCTGCGCAGAAGCAAATCGCGCCGGCGGGTGCGGGAAATGGCAGGGGGAAGGAACATTCAGCCGGCTCACGTCAGCGTTGCCAGGCCTATTGATTTCTAGGGAGAATTCCTTAATAAACTATTGCTATGGAACCTCCAACGGCCAGCTCAAAAACACGTTTCCTGCTCATCTTTACTTGAACATGGAGGGGAGATGTGGAGTGGAACTCCACTCAGCCGTGAAAAGTGCTGTTTGAAATGTGAAATTATGTCAAACGCTACTAAATTGTGCTAGGAAATTATTTTATTACTTTTACTACATTACATGCTGTCTAATTCACCAAATATATTTCACATACGTAATGCATTTTCTCATTATGGTGCAGGACGCGTGCCCACCCCTATCGATAACTGTACACCGAACACCAGCAGAAGGCAAATTGATTTGTTATTGCTAGCATTCGACTTGAAAGATTGTGGAAAATCGCCGACAACGAAAGGCGGCACGTTAGCTTCATCTGTGAACACAACTTTCTACCATTTCCTGTCATAAAAATTCCTCGTGATAATAGAGACATCGCAAACCCCTGTGTCGGTGCTGAGAAAGGGCAAATTTGAGGGTGTTTTCCACGCACCCTCTAACCGGAAAATGCGGAAGAGATGAAAGATGTTGGTCGGTTCCCTCGGGCGGTTTACTTTCTTTTGTTTGGAACTCCTGAAATAGAGATCTTCGGTATATTTTCGCCAAACACAGGGTGCTGGGTTTAGCACCATTGTTACAAAAGTACCTGTGACGTTTACACCGTAAACAATGCGCGCCACTCCCCTTGCCCCCCCCGTGCGCACAACTATGCCGCCCCTCCCCCCCAAGAACGTCGTTCATCCGCTACTATTAGATCATCTGATTTTGTAGCAGAACTTCTGGTTTCCAAGGAACAATCTCCCGAATTTTTCAAATCTGACCTGGCAACACTGCCCCGAAAACCGATAACGGCAGGGAAGTTGCGCGAACGCTTTGGACGGAAGGTTTTTTTTTTCCTTGTGGTCGAGCTATAGCATGCTATAGCAGCCAAACTACGCAAGCGCAGAGCGATGACGTCAACCTTGGGGTACAGTATACCCCACGTATAGGGATATGATTGATCCAAATATATGCTCATTTAGTACTTTATACACATAAAATGTTTCTGAATTTGAAATACGTGTTTATTTTTTAACTTAAGGCAAACAACCTAACCACAATACCTGAGCGTTGCAAGTGTTAGACAGACCTACATTCTGACTTGAGCGCCGCGGAAAATCTTGCAATACTAAGAGCACCGTGAAACTAAAACGTTTTTGGAACCCCTGTTTTACGCAATGAAAATTTCAGGAATTAAAAGAAACAAACAACAAACAAGGTGCTGAGAAACTCTGCATCAGCATACATGAAAATCCATCACTTAAGAACCACGTATGACGCAAGAGAAATATTTATGAAAATAGTTGTGAGCAATTTACCGAGCATTACTTGTGAATCCTACTGTACTGGCACGTTTCGTAGGACATTATTTGCTTTATATTTCTAGCCAGTCTAAGTAGAAATTGTTATCTAAGAGTGGATTTTGGTGGTGCAAAAATGATACAATATCCTCTCTTGAGGATTTTGGGGGAAGAGTGCCTTGTCGCATATTCTCTCAACCTATCCCTTCCGATCATATATTGTCGATGACGTGTGTTATGGCGTCACGTTAGTGTGACACCATGAGCAGAGCGAGAGGAATGGGAAAAGTAAACAAAAACAATGCCAAGGTCGGTAAAGCAACCAAAGCGCATCAGCGATGGTTATCTACCGGAAGAAGAATTCCAAAAACATTTGGCCTCTGTCGCCGAAAGAAATAGAAGAGGTGGGGGAGAAAGTTGCTTTGTCATTGGATATAGTACCATTCATTCTACAAGATCGTAACGATACGATAGCATGATGGATAAGACCAGGTTAGTGTGTTGTACGTTACAAACACACAGGTTCGTGTAATTCTTGTCTTTATTTTCCAAAAGGCCATCTCGTTGTTTGCGTGTTACTCTTGTTACTCACGATGGTGGGTTGCCACCGGTCCTATACACAGACCGAAAACCCAGAGACTGAACCCAGGCGGACTCGAACCCATGCCGTTCCTCAGTCAGAGTCCAAAGCACAGCGCCTTAGACCGTTCAACCACGGAGGAGAACTTTTTAACTTTATACAATAATTAACACTAGTTGATTGCCCGGCGTTGCCCGGATATTTATTTATCCCAATCTTCTATTAGACAGGAAAATAATGAATTCTAACTATAGTGTAAAACGGCATTGGGAGTGTCACTATTCCTCTTAGCGACCCCGAAAACTATGCATTAAACACTAATATCGGTCGTTTTACATGTCACTCCCTTCCCACCCAAACCTGTAGGGGTGCAAAGGTGTCTCGGAGTTGAACGGCATTGGGAGTGTCACTATTCATCTTAGCGACCCCGAAAACTATGGATTCCAAACTAATATCGGTCGTTTTCGATTATTTTTACATGTCAACCCCTTCGCACCCCCACCCTTAGGGGTGCCAACGCAACTAATTTTATTTATAGGTAAATGTCATCGTGAATGTCACCAATTAGCTTGGCGACTCCGAAAAGTATGGATTCGACACTAAATGTAGGTCATTTTTGACATTTTATTTTTCACCCCCTCTCACCCCCATGCCGATAGGTGATGAGCTTGGAGTTGAACGGCATTGGGAGTTTCACTATTCATCTTAGCGACCCCGAAAACTATGGATGCAACTAATATCGGTCGTTTTCGATTATTTTTACATGTCACCCCCTTCCCATTTCCACCCCTAGGCGTGCCAGGGGTGTCATACCCCCCAGTATTGCAAGTGATACGCGTACCAAGTTTGGTTTAAATCGCTCCAGGCGTTCGAGAGTTATGCCGGAACAAACATACACACACACACACACATATACACATTTTTTTTTATTTGATTTAGTTTATTTTACTTCGCGTTTTGTGCCTCTTGGCTAATTTGCGAAGATGGGGATGAGTGATGAAATGATGAAATTGATGAATGGACATTCACAAACAACCAAGCCCGACCGGGATTCGAACCCGGGACCCTTGGCGTCGCAGCGCGATGTGCTAACCACTCGGCCACAGGGTCGGGCACATATATACACATACATACATTTATATATATATATAATAGAAGATGTAGTCTTGAAATTGAAAATTAAATAATATATTAGGGCAGATGGATTATGTCTAGATACGTTCATAAAAATTGAATTAAATAAATTAGGTGTCAACAGTTGGATCTTTCGGCCCCGTATAACTGATGCCAAGGGTGCTGCTTAGCGGTTGAGGTATTGTTTCAAGGTCACTTGCAGATAGGCAAATCGGCACTGGACCTACAGTCTAAACTAGATCCGAACCACTGTGCAGTGTTCTTTCACCAGGTATCGAACCATTGATTACAAAACTACGACATCATCGCTATGCCTCCACAGCAGGGCCCTGGCGTCGGGTAACAAGACGGTCTCCTGAAATCTCCTCGAAAGATGGCGTTTCGTTCGGGGTTCACCAGCGGTAAGAGAAAATCTCGCCAGTCTTGATGAGAAATCAAAGACGCTGGTAGGAGATTGTTCCTCGTGCATCCTCCACTGCGGTAAGAGAAGAGTGCTTTCGTGACGGGGAGCGAACAAGCGATATAACAGGGTAGTTGTTTCCCGCCTCTCTCTCTCTCTATCTCTCTCTCTCTCTTCTTCTCTGAAAGAAAGATAGAAAGTCTCTTTCTTCTTTCTCTCTATCTCCCTTCCTCCTCCTTTCTCTCTCTCTCTCCCTCTTCTCTCCTCCCTCTCTTTTTTCATAATAAAAGGAGGAAAGAGAGAGGGGGAGATAGTAAGAGAGAGAGAGGGGGGAGGGAGAGCGAAGAAGGGGAGAGAGAGGGGAGAGAGAGGGGAGAGAGAAAGAGAGAGAGAGAGAGGAGGTGGAAAAAGGAGAGAGAGAGGGAGGGGAGGGAAGAAGGGGAAAGAGAGGGGGAGAGAGAAAGAGAGAGAGAGAAGGTGGAAAAAGGAGAAAGAGAGTGAGGAGGAGGGAAGAAGGGGAAAGAGAGGGGGGAAAAGAGAAAGAGAGAGAGAGAAGAGGTGAAAAAGAAGGAAAGGGAGAGAGGGGGAGGGAGGGAGGAGAGGGAAGAAGGGGAAAGAGAAGTGGAAAAGAGAAAGAGAGAGAGAGAGGAAGTGGAAAAGAATGAATGAGAGAGAGAGGGAGGGAGGGAGGGAGGGAGAGGGAAGAATGGGAAAGAGAGGGGAAAGAAAGAGAAAGAGAGAGAGAGAGGAGGTGGAAAAGAGGGAAAAGAGAGAGAGAGAAAGAAAGAAAGAAGGAGTTGGACATTGACGGACGGGCACCACTGTCAATTTAGTTTCCACAGCAATTTTCATTAACAAAGATACTGAAGTAAAAATATCCTGATTAATTTGAATTTTTCGGTTTCCGAAATGGAATATGCCATTGAAAATCAACACTTACCAAATTAATTTAATGATATTAGTTAGAGGAAACTAAAAGATTCCATTAGATCCATTCGTTGTCAACAGTAGCGTATACTGAATCCAAGATCCGAGCTATCTCACAATGTCACGTGGTCCTAGGCTATGGATAGAAGAAAAAATTACCAACTCCTAAGAAATCAGGTTGCCAACCCATAGAAAATCAGGTTGCCAACTCATAGGAAATCAGGTTGCCAACTCATAGGAAATCAGGTTGCCAACTCATAGGAAATCAGGTTGCCAACTCATAGGAAATCAGGTTGCCAACTCCAGGATCAGCATCATCATCTCACTGATATGAATAATATTATTTACAATTTCTGATCGATTTTTCTCCTGAATTTTATTCTCTAGACTTCACACTTCGCAGATAGCCTAGCTACCCTGCAATATATGCTACTGGTTGTCAATTATTTTAAACGAAATTTTATATTTGTTAACAAGCCTAGACGTAATCGAACTAATACACTCTATGATTTTTCCACAATTTATTTATTAACATTAAATTTCATGTTTGCATACTTATTAACGTGCAAAGCTAAGAAAAAAGAACGCTATTTACGAGTAAAATTGTTGGAGTCCTGGCATCTACTTAAAAAAGAAAAAAAAACGAATTTACCGGGTTGTGGGCTCAAAACCACTGACTTAGATTACAGAAGTTTCCGGGATTCGAACCCAGTACGACTGTTTTCGCAGCGCTAGCCACTACGCCACCGAGATCCGAATGCTCCGAGGACAATCACCCCCACGTGTCCGCACGTGCCAGAACTCAATAAGGAGAATCCGAAAATAAACACAGCCGTTACTAATTAATGGGTTACAAGTCCGGACTGTCTGTAAAGTCTTCTGTTGCGTGTCAGATATCCAAGTATCAACGTTCCCTCTTGATTGAACGACTTTCGATCCCCACCTTGTATCGGTTCAACAGATCGAGTCTTTTCGTCTTCCCCTTCCACCATTTTCTTATCTATCGCCTCTCTTTCTCTCCGGTTCGTACCCGATACCAGAAAACCAGCCCCGCCCTGTCCCTTCCGGCAGGGGTGGCGACGCTTTCTAGCAGGAAAAAAAAAGTAGGGGAGGGAGAAGAAAGTTGAAGCTCGTCGCCCGCCCAAAAAACCTGAACACGGCCATTTTTGGTCGTGGACGCTTTGACACCTGATGCGCTGGGATGCTGCGAAACGGTCGACGTCATCGGGAGGCACTCGAAGGTGCTGCCACCTGGCTTGGAGAGAAGGTAAACTGCAATTTGTTAATGCCGCGATTCTGGGTTTTTACGACCCCAACAAAGATTTAGAATCGATTCCGCTGACTCCTGTATCGCCAGTCTTAATGAAAAGGAAGGGAATTTATTGGATTTCGAACTAGTCCGGGAGCAGCGACGTATTCCACGAAGTTGTTTTCCTGCTACCAATGTTTGGAGCAGTGGTTGTCAAATAAATATAGCCTGGTTGCGTTCATGCATTAAACTCCTTTAACCATCTAATTTTGTACACTAATCCCATATCTTACATCCATGTGCTTACTGTAACCTCTGTCTATGCTTTCCTATATTCTTTATTTATATACCGATCAGGTCCGTAGCCAGGATTTTATTTCGGGGGGGAAGGGGGGGCTCGTCCCTAATCAGAAATATTTGGGCAGGCCACTGTTAAAACTTGATTATTAGGAATAATGATGACAATAATTATTACCACTGTTATAATTGCCATTTTACAATAATAACAATTATAAGTTATTAAAATAAACCGATTTTAAACCAAATTTATTATTATTGTTGTCATTATTACATAAATGGAGACGTTGTTACTCGGTACACCGTATGAATGAGTTATTAACTTTTATGCATTCCGTTAAAAAAAAGGCTTTAAAAATTAGGGCCACATTTTACTGAAAGTTTATATTGTGTGACCTCTCAAAGAGAAAAGTATACATATTAAGACCTGTGGATCCATTTATTCTTGGGGTTAAATACTAGAGTATAAAAATATGACCTGGTTCCTGTATTGTACACTAAACTTTTTTGGATCTAATGTTTAATCCTGCTAAGGAAGTAGAAATAATTAGCACTATACACTATTTAAATTAGATATTTGTAGGATTTGGGAGGGGACTTCAGCCCCCTTAGCCCCCGCCCTGGCTACGTGCCTGATACCGATTCACTATTTCATGCGTAAATAAATCTGCATCAACTCTTTATTTTCGTCTTTATTTATTTTCTCGATTTCCAGAAGTCAATCTTCAACATTTCTACTAATCTTCACTTTCCTCTATTACCACATACTCATCTTCAGCGTCCTCTCTTTCCACATTGCTAATCTTCATCGTCCTCTATTTCCATAGACCAATCTTCACCGTCTAATATTTTCACATGCTAATCTTCACAGGCTCCGATTTTTATACTCTAAACATCACCGTCCGCTATTTCCATATATTATTCTTCATGGTCTTATATTTCCAAATATCAATCTTCACCGTCTTCTATTTACACATATGAATATTCACCGGTCTCTATTTCCATATACTTTTCTTCACCGTCCTTGTTCCCATATACTTTTCTTCGCCGTCCTCATTCCGATATACTTTTTCTCTTTCGTCCTCTATTTGCACATATTTTTCTTCACCGTCCTAATTCCCAAATAGGTTTCTTCACCGTCGTGTATTTTCATCTAATAATCTTCATCGTCCTCTGCTGTATTTCCATACTAATCTTCACCGCCATAGATTTCCATGTAGCTACTAATCTTCAATATCGTTAAATCTTCACTGCCTCTATTTCTATATACTGATCTTCACTATCTTCTATTTCCATATAGTGTTACCTATCTCCGTGGTGCAGTGGCTAGCACAGCATGCTACGACTCCAGGGATCTCGTGTTCGAATCCCGGCCTGGGCAGGAGTGTTCTTTCTGAGTGTCCCTTTATCAATTTCATCATATCATCACTCATCCTCGTCGTCGCGAGGAACCAAAAATGACAGAAAAGCGACGCTTAATAACAAAAATAAAATAAAACCATATACTGGTCTTCACCGTCCTCTATTTCCATATGTATATGGCCCTCTTATTTTCTTAAACTAATACCCACCGCACATTTGCTTCCATTTGAGTTTTTATTTTAAGTCCATTTTATGCACAGATATGCTAATCGGGACTGGACCTACAGTTTAAAGTGTGATCCGAACCTCTATGTGCCTCCACCAGGTATCGAACCGGATCCATTATTGCTCTTCATCACTAACCATTCCCATATACGAAACCCAACTGGTCTTTCTGTAAAAGAGAAAAACAATGACATTCGAAATACAGTCCTCACAGCTCTGGCGTACGCAGAAAGGGGCTGAAGGGGCTACAGCCCCTCCGAAATTTTGAAAAAGTAAACATTTTCAAATAAAAGCACTGAAGAACTCTGGGAAAACCAGAGTGGTAAATGCAATGACCCCCGACATCCATTGCTGAAAGTGGAAAGTTTTTAATATGCAAAATATCTTATTGAGAATGCCGCCCCCTAGAGAGGAGCCATACACTATCCACCTTTACAATTGCAACCCCTCCCGAAGAAAAACCTGTGCACGCCAGTGGTCCACAGTACCATCTAAAATTATTCCTGGTAAGAGTGAACATCACGGAAATGTTCTACTCAAAATGCAAACATTTACCATATGGTTTCAACACATGTGAGAGCGCACTCACCGATTCAGAAAAGAATATGGCTGAAGAATGAAGGTGAGCGTTACATCCAGTGATGTGCCGTAGACTATAAGTTTACGTCTACATGCGTTGTCTACACGTAATCTACGCGTAGATTACATTGGGTTGTAGTTTACATAGACTACGTTGACAATCTAAAGTGTATTAAAATTAATTTTCAAGGATTTCATGAAAGGAAAGTAACATTTTCAACTATATTGGTTCTTAACGAAATGAAAAGAACCCTATTTACAACAAAATTTCTCTTCTCTTCTTATCAACTTTGGAAGAAGATAAATAGTATGCAAAAAACAACAACAGATGGCAGTCGTGAGGCAAGAGTGGTCTTTTTCCCATGAAACACTAGAATATTTCCTATATTAGGTTTCTTTCTAGGTGAGAAATTGTTCGAATTTGGAAGAAAGAGTATGAAAAGGTCTCTTCACACATCAGCAACTGATACGCAGTATAATTTTGTTTTAATTCCACGGCGCCCTTTGCTAATTTATCACCTTTCGCCATGTTGTTTACATAGATTACCTAATCTACGTGTATAAAATAGTCTACGTGTAGAATGTAGACTATCGTTGTTTACGCGTAGACGCACATCACTGGTTGCATCTTCATGTTCCAGAAAGGAATTTTGTTTGAATTTTTGCCCACCGTTTGTACTAAGTAGAAGAAAAGTCTTGCAAGCTGGGTCCAGCCGGCCAACACCAACGGAAGCTGTAAATTAAGACAATGGTTTCGTAATGTTGCCAGCGAGAGTAGTTTATGCGATGTTCAACTGTCGGCAGGGTTTACCAGTTACTTTCAAGCCACTACATCTTCTCCCCGTCATCGTAAGTTACGCGAAAAGAAAAAGAAGGCAAATAGAAATGCTTAGAAACTCAAGATTTGCGAGGAGGGTTTTTGGGGGTGGGGTCTTCCATGGCTTGAACTCCCCCGCTGTGACGCCGCTTGACTGTTGTCCTTTTTTTATTATTGCCTCGGTTCGATTGGGTCGATTAAATGATTGATACCCCGGCACACCTTTTCGTGGGATGCCATTAACTACCTGAAGATGTTGCAGTCGCTGCTGGTGGAACCAGATTACTACACTTTGGACAAGACGCTTCATTGCTGGATGTGTGTCTCGAGACTTGCACGGCAAGTTCCAGCAAGATCGCAGTGTATCCATCTCACGTGTGAAAAAAATCACCAAGTGTACGACAATATTTGGTTCATTACAGAAAACATCCCTCCACCTCATACGGAATGAGGAAAATTATCTTGCTGATTCAAAAGACAAGATATTGGATTTCTTTTCAGAAGTTTCAGGGTTCGACTCCCAGCGTGGGCATGGGTGCTCTATGTGAGTCAATTTTATCATATCATCAGTCATCCGCATCGTCGCGATCAACTAAAAGGTCCGAAGAACCACGCTAAAAAGACAAAACTACAAATTAATTTGGTTTCTCCTGAAAATTACTTTCAAATTGAGAGATGGTCGATCTCCGTGGCGGAGTGGTTAGCGCTACGACGCTAGCAGTCCCTAGTTCGAATCCCGCCCTGTGCATGGATGTTTTTGTGAGTGTCCTTTAATCAATTTCGTTACATGATCACTCATACTCATCGTCGCGATTAACCGAAAGAGGCATAAAAGCGACGGCTAAATAACAAAGAAATCAAATCTAAATGAAATGCAATTCGGAGTGGTAATCGTTCGCAATATACGAGGAAAATTTTGGGAGAAAGACAGGCAGAAAAATAAAGACAAATTAAGGGAGAGTGGAGGGGAGAAATAAGAATCAAATATGGAGATGCCAACTATGAGTTGCCAACTCCAGAATGACCATCATCATTTCACTTATATGAATAATATTCTTTAGAATTTCTGATCGATCTTTCTCCTGAATTTTATTATCTAGACTTCAGGCTTCACTGATAGCCTAACTAGCCTAGAGTATACGCTCCTGATATATACAGTGCTCGAAAAATCTTTTTCAGAGCTAGGCGCCAGCTCTGAATTTCAGGTGCCAGGAAACCACCTACTAACAATTGAACATACTACGGTGTTTGAAAAATCGCGCAACACAAATTTGAAAATGTATATCTTGAAAACCGTAAGACATATTTACACCGGGTTTTCTGCATTATAAAGCCTCATCCATTGAGATATTTTTCAATGTTAAAAAAAAAATATCAGTTTACGCCACACAGAAAATTAGATAAATTAATAACTGGCGGAAGGCAGTGTTAAAAAAATTTCCAGAAATGCATTTTTGAGAGAAAAATATGTAAGAAATTGACAAAGGGCCATAATTAGATGTCTGATACCATGTCAATTTGTCACTTGCGACCAATATCGATCACGTGCAGCATTTGATGGATTTTTGACTGGCGATTTTATGGGTTTGGTGAAAAGTGCCATTTTTGGGACGTATGGCAACACTAGCAGGTCGAAATTTTGTCAACAGACGCACGCAACATGTGCTTAAATATTGGCCATACTCCATAACACTGGTTAGGTGGCAGAACAGACTCAGGCTGAACGTCGCCCGCGCAAATAATGAATAAAGAATCTTCAAAATTTCGTACATATTACAGCAAAAGATCACAGCCGCCAGGCTGAAAATTTGCGACCTGGCGACCGGGATTTATCGAGCCCTGTATATATATATATATATATATAAATATAGACAGAGGGAGAGAGATTGAAGGAGGGGGAGAGAGAGAGAGAGGAGGTGGGAGAGGGAGAGGGGGGAAGGAGGGGAGAGAGACGGCGAGGAAAGAAGAGATGAAGAAGGTACGTTATTACAACGAGACATGGGCGTTTCTAAAACCATTTCGTTATTCTTCGTAATTTAAAACTAGTTCCTAAACTGTGAATATTAAACTGAGATGAAGACCAATTTGTTTTAGGCTATTTCCTTATTTGTAAGTAATTGTGTCATATCTTAGTTCCTTGTCACAATTACGTGTAGTAGACTTGTTATAATGTTGCCTTCCATAATTTCTATGCGAATACGTTACAACACAGAAAGTACACTAAAAGATCTTCCCCATGGGCGTTGTGGTAATGTTCTCGTATTGTAATCAAGGGATTCCGTTGTTCGATACCCGGTGGAGGCACAGTGGTCCGGATCTCACTTTAAACTGTAAGTCCAGTCCCGATTGGCCTATCTGTGCATAAAGTGGACTTTAAACAAAATGCAAACAAACTCAAGCAAACATAGAGAATATATAATACATTATTATAACTATAGGTGTTTTCCTCTCTTGCGGCGGCCGGTCCTAGTTCTGGCAAGGGAAGTGGGGAGCGGGGATTACGCCGCAGACCAACCAGACAACAGCAGTGGCGCCGAGAGACACGACGCGGCAGGAAGAAGTACTACGTGGAACTCGTTCTACTGGCTCCTGCGTTTCTTATCGCGGTGGTTTGGCCCGCTCCCCACTTCCCTTGCCAGCATTAGAATCGGCCGCCGTAAGAATAGAAAATACCTTTACTATTTATTTCTCTTCTTCTTACCATGTACTCATTTAATGGGTGTTCTTTATTTTTCTGTTCTCGTCACTTAACAATCATGTACTGAGAAATATACTTTCGCTATTTTCTAGCGTTAAGGCTTGTGTTGACCTTTGGCCGAAAAATCTCCATGTTATTCTAAAATCTGAAAAAAAAAATGTCATCTGCTAGGAATTTCTTCTGGAGCATTCACGTGAATTTTCGTGTGGTTTACTTTATATTAGCAATAGTCTCGTGTCTATGCAAACCTATTAAACAGTTAATTTGAGAATTTACTTGTAAATTATCTTTTTCGTTTCAATAATTTTCGAAAATTAACAATCGGACATTGTCAATGGCACCGTGTATTTGTGACACGTGGTTACATACACACAAAATAGAAAATTCCGCCTCTGGGGGGCTTGTGTTGTACGGTGAGCCCTTGTGAGTGTGTGTATGCGGTGTCAGTAGACACCCTTCAAAATGTTGTAAGATGTGCATGCCATCAGCATATTAACTTAACAATGTGTTGACAGTTGGTAGGAGTCTGACTGTCAAGCTGGAAACCCAGGTTCGATTCCCTGAGTGGCTGATACCAGATGCGAACCTTACATCAATGCTCCTACACGAGAGCGGTTCTATGGTTTACCCAGCCTCTAATAAATGAGTACCTGGAGGGACAAAGGTGATCCGAGCATGGTGCTGATCACATCACCTCCACAAAGGGCCCCCGACATTTTGAATGTGTGCTACCCCACATTTCCTCAGTCCACTAACGATCACCAAGAAAATGAAACAACCAGATCTGAGGAAATTTACTCAAGATTGGCAACACTGGCTACCTGTTTCCTCTCTAGTCAAAACATCATCTCTGCTTGTAAATGGGCATCTCGGCACACACTAGCCACCACGAGGACCTGCCCCGCTCACAATAGACCGTGCTGGTCACGCGAATCGCTGGTACATCGGCCCGCGATGATTGCGGAGCTGATAGCAGTTTGATTTATCGGCTAGGGTTGGGCCTACTGCGTGGGCGCCTTAAACAACCGCTTCTGTCATTCATGACGAAAGGATAAGAAGGATTTAGAAATAAACGAGGGAGGGGGGGGGGGTCCAAAGAACATCCGAGGGCACGAGCGCATTTTAAATATACGCCCACTCAATCCGATAGATTCTCCCGTCGTGGATTTTTTGTCCAATCGGCGCCGTAGATGGAAAAGGAGCTTTTGAAGAACCTGTTGTTTACTGTTGCCTTTAGGTACCGCGTGAGTCATGTAACCGTCTTATAACTTTAAAGAATTGCTTGTATCGTTGGCTACTATGTTGATGCTATTTTGTGAGACGCCGCTTCTCTTTGTGCTGTACAGAAGAGGGAATTATGGGATACTTCTCAATGTTGCCACGTGACTTAAAAATCCCCTGGGGATCTCTGTTTAAGTTACGACCCTCTGACGTCATTTGTCAGTATCGACAGCTTAACCTGCATGGTTAAGGGAGTTGAATGAAGTGTTTTTCTTCTATCTGATGATTTGTAAGAACTAAACACCTATATAATAAGCACCACAATGAAGAAAATAGGCACTTAACTCCTAAACGCCTAGTATTTAGTATCGCAGCACGCCCGTGTCCTAGCGTGTGACGTAATTTTGAGTTCCTTCTTCCATTCCCTGACGTCTGTAAGTTACTTATGAGTAACATATTTATAGCCTGATCTAAGACGAACAAAACGAGAGAAAATTTGCAACTGTACAATTTTAGTTTACGATATATTGAATTTTAGTTGTGAGCAGTACATAATTTCAAATTTCGCGCTGAAAAGTCTCTCGTGTCGAGGCTAGTCAATCCGAGCGTTCAAAGGTAGATGGCGCCAAAAGAGGTAGTGGACATATTTCTTAGTCAGTTGCACACTTGTTGATTAGGAATGTTTTTGTTTTCTCCTGTATTTTTTTATTTTTACTTCGCTTTTGTTACATATGGCTGATTCTAAAATATTTTCGCAACACTTATGTATTTCAAGAAGAATCAAGTACCTGCTCACAAGATGAAAATATAATGATAATTATATGTGAAAGGAATTATGTTGCGTATCTTTAGAAATCCTTAATCGGTATTCTAGACACTGGTCATTTTTTTCTCTCATTCAACTTAATGCTAAGAAATCTGACCTTCGGGTTCGACATATTTTATTCTCTAACATTCCGAAAACAGAAAAATATAATTCTACAGCGTTAATCCGAATCTGTTATACATTTAATCACTGGCGTACGCACAATTTATTTCTCGGGAGGGGCTGGACTTGTAAAGGATAGAACGCAGCTTTCTTTTAGGAGGGCGGTATACACAATAAAATGTTTTCACAGTATTAAAATTGTACTCTAATGGTACACGGTAATGGTAATCGAATTTCATTTTAAAGGGGGGTGCATTTACACCTTTTGTTTCTTTCGAGTTCTTAACTTTCATTTGAAAATTGTTATTTTGTCAAAATTTCGGATACCCCCTTGCATACGCCAGGGAAAATAAAGGACATATTATTATCTGTGTTTTATTACATGCACTGGCGGCGAGTAATATTATGTCCTTTATTTTCCTCTCTGCTCATCTTGCTTTATTCCTTCTTTATTTATTCTTGTATTGCTATTCCCTCTCAGCTTCTTACTTTAACTTCTCTATATCTCTCTCTCTCCTTTTCTTTGTAGAGTCAGATTATTTTCATAACAACTCCAGCTGACAGCGCGAGTCCAGTTAGTGAGTCTACCAACAGTCCAGAGCGCGAGCAACAGGAATAGCGATAGGTGCTGGGTAGAGATGACGCCAGCGGCTCGTTTGTTGATTGGCTGCTCCGGGATTTATGATTCGCTCCAAAGCTGCCAATGCAAAACAGCCAGGGATGTTACGAAAGTAATCTCACTCTACTCTTGAATAGGCTCCCACCCCTTCTTCATCGTTTGTGTTTTTGTGTTCTTATTCCAACATCACGTGACTTGCTGCTGTCCCAGAAAGTGCAACAGCTACGAAGATGTAATTTCGATGGAGTGAATTGCCTATCAAATGCTATTTTTATGCGACATAAACGATTGCGATCGGTCTGTCCGTGGGAGTTAAACAATCGACTTATCAAACAATCGACTTATCGATCTCGATCCGTTTCTCCAATCCGGAAACGAGCTTATCTTTTGTAGCCGACCTAATCACTGACGAAAGAGATATTTTGAACATTGTGACGTCCATTCTTCCATGTTCACGCTGATGCGAGCACGTGTTCCGGTGTACATGCTGTGCGGGTTGTACAAAAAGATACGGGAACTGAATTATGCTGAAGTCCGTGGTATCGAGACGAGACATGGCAGTGTCTCGTCTTGTCCCAATTTACGAGGAGGTATATCTCGCTTTCGGTCTTGTCTCGCGTTGCAGATGCTTGTTTTGTTCTTGGCCTCGTCTAGATTTATACAAGGTCTGTCAATTAAGTTCGCGAACTGGCAATATTGTACAAACAACTTGGGACGTTTTCGTAACCTTAGTACCAGTGTCGACGTGTGGCGAGTAGCGTCCATTATTGTTGTTGCATGTTTTCTGTGACGTCACGAGAATGTCGGAGTTTGAATTAGAGCACTGAACAACCGTTACAAAATTTCTAATTAAAGTTGGCAAGAGTGGAAGTGAAATAACGGACATGCTAGTCCACGTTTATGGGGATAATGCCAAGAAACAGCAGTGTACAAACGGATTAACAAGTTGTTGTTTTTTTTTCTGGGGGAAGAGAAAACGTCACTGATGATGATGAAGAAAGACCAGGACGGCCAGTAGCAAGCAAAACTGGCGGAAACATTGTAAACAAATAGTGGAATTGTGAGTCAAAATCGTCAGCTGATAGTCAGAAGCAAAGCAGAGTAAATAACATAATCGATAGAGAAACAGGGACATCCTAGCTCAAAATCTTGGCATGATAAAGGTGTAGGAACATCCTAACTTAAAATCTTGGCATGAGAAAGGTGTAGGAACATCCTAGCTCAAAATCTTGGCATGATAAAGGTGTAGAAACATCCTAGCTCAAAATCTTGGCATGAGAAAGGTGTAGGAACATCCTAACTCAAAATCGTGGCATGAGAAAGGTGTAGGAATATCCTAACTCAAAATCTAGGCATGAGAAAGGTGTAGGAACATCCTAACTCAAAATCTTGGCATGAGAATGGTGTAGGAACATCCTAACTCAGAATCTTGGCATGAGAAAGGTGTACGAACATCCTAACTCAAAATCTTGGCATAAGAATGGTGCAGGAACATTCAAACTCAAAATCTTGGCATGAGAATGATGTAGGAACATCCTAGCTCAAAATCTTGGCATGATAAAGGTGTAGGAACATCCTAGCTTAAAATCTTGGCATGAGAAAGGTGTAGGAACATCCTAGCTCAAAATCTTGGCATGATAAAGGTGTAGAAACATCCTAACTCAAAATCTTGGCATGAGAAAGGTGTAGGAACATACTAACTCAAAATCGTGACATGAGAAAGGTGTAGGAACATCCTAACTCAAAATCTAGGCATGAGAAAGGTGCAGGAACATCCTAACTCAAAATCTTGGCATGAGAATGGTGTAGGAACATCCTAACTCAGAATCTTGGCATGAGAATGATGTACGAACATCCTAACTCAAAATCTTGGCATAAGAATGGTTCAGGAACATTCTAACTCAAAATCTTGGCATGAGAATGATGTAGGAACATCGTAACTCAAAATCTTGGCATGACAAAGGTGTAGGAACGTCCAAACTCAAAATCTTGGCATGAGAATGATGTAGGAACATCCTAACTCAAATTCTTGGCATGAGAAACGTGCAGGAACATCCTAACTCAAAATTTTGGCATGAGAATGATGTAGGAACATCCTAACTCAAATTCTTGGCATGAGAAACGTGAAGGAACATCCTAACTCAAATCTTGGCATGACAAAGGTGTAGGAACATCCTAACTCAAACTATTGCATGAGAATGATGTAGGAACATCATAACTCAAAATCTTGGCATGAGAAACGTGTAGGAACATCCTAACTCAAAATCTTGGCATGAGAATGATGTAGGAACATACTAACTCAAAATCGTGACATGAGAAAGGTGTAGGAACATCCTAACTCAAAATCTTGGCATGAGAATGGTGTAGGAACATCCTAACTCAGAATCTTGGCATGAGAATGATGTACGAACATCCTAACTCAAAATCTTGGCATAAGAATGGTGCAGGAACATTCTAACTCAAAATCTTGGCATGAGAATGATGTAGGAACATCGTAACTCAAAATCTTGGCATGACAAAGGTGTAGGAACGTCCTAACTCAAAATCTTGGCATGAGAATGATGTAGGAACATCCTAACTCAAATTCTTGGCATGAGAAACGTGCAGGAACATCCTAACTCAAAATCTTGGCTTGAGAATGATGTAGGAACATCCTAACTCAAATTTTTGGCATGAGGAACGTGAAGGAACATCCTAACTCAAAATCTTGGCATGAGAATGATGTAGGAACATCATAACTCAAATTCTTGGCATGAGAAACGTGTAGGAACATCCTAACTCAAAATCTTGGCATGAGAGTGATGTAGGAACGTCCTATGTCAAAATCTTGGCATAAGAATGGTGTAGGAACATTCTAACTCAAAATCTTGGCATAAGAATGGTGTAGGAACATTCTAACTCAAAATCTTGGCATGAGAATGATGTAGGAACATCCTAACTCAAAATCTTGGCATGACAAAGGTGTAGGAACGTCCAAACTCAAAATCTTGGCATGAGAATGATGTAGGAACATTCTAACTCAAAATCTTGGCATAAGAATGGTGTAGGAACATTCTAACTCAAAATCTTGGCATAAGAATGGTGTAGGAACATTCTAACTCAAAATCTTGGCATGACAGAGGTGTAGGAACATCCTAACTCAAAATCTTGGCATGAGAATGATGTAGGAACATCCTAACTCAAATTATTGGCATGAGAAACGTGTAGGAACATCCTAACTCAAAATCTTGGCATGACAAAGGGGTAGGAACATCCTAACTCAAAATCTTGGCATGAGAAAGGTGTAGGAACATCCTAACTCAAAATCTTGGCGTGAGAAAAGTGTGTGAAAAAATTGTCCCGAAGGAGATCACCAATGAACAAAAGCAAAGGAGAGTCGAAGTTTGCCAAGACCTTTTGCAGGGGCAAGACGGAGTTTTGGACAGTTTTATTTATCACTGGCCCTCAAATGATTTTTATTTTCATTACCTGAAAACAAAGGAAATATTGAAAGGAATATATTTTTATGACATTCAGGGTACGAAGGGTCATTCAACGACAGCTCTGATGACATTCCAAAAAAAAAAAAAAAAAAAAATTGCTTTGGAAAGTGGACTAATATCGGATTAAAAATTATGGATACTCGAATTGGGACTACAATTGAAAATTAACCAGTAGCCTTACATAGAAATGAGTTACGTCAAAATTCAGCTTATTAACAAAAAAGTTCTCACGCCCTATTTGAAATTCTATAAATAGAAAACAAGTGGTCCGATCGTAACGAAATTTTAATACGATGCAGGCAGAAATGTTTTTAAACACAATTCTTAATTTTCAGATTTTTGAAATTGGTAAAAATCTTGTGAAACGACTTTTTCTTAGTATTGGGTGTTCCTACAAATACGATCTTGGTCTTGTTTTGAAGCTCTTTGCAGCTGTTCTTAAAAGTCATTATCATTGTCACATTGAGAAACCAATTTTTATTGAACGGAGTAAAGATGTACGTGGAACGTTGCAACACTGCTGTCGCAGTGACAGCCCGCAGTTTTCACGGTTCGCTTTAACCCTGTCAGTGCAGAAGGCTTAACCTGGTACGGCTCCCGCCAAAACCTTCCCTGTCGTCTGCAGGGCGTTGTTGCCACTGGTTTAGGCGCAAGCGTGCAAACGTAGCGACAGGTCGGGCTGCGAGCGGTCATTTGGGGGAGCAAGCACTCTCCACCACAAGGACATTCACGTCCTTGACAACGTGGCAACAAAGGCAGCGGCAGTGGCGACCCCTGGTAGGCAGACAAATCACGTGCTGTCTCCAAGGCTTCTGTCAATGGTTGAAAACACTCACGTGACGCCCGGGAAAGTCTGCTAGCAGAGGGAAATCTATGGCCGCGTCCGAATCGGCAGAAGATGTCACCTAGAGCACCGTTCCATCCGGGGACTTAGCCAACCTCCGTTGTCCGAATTCGCGACAGACGTGGAGTCGGAGGGGAGAGCTGAGAGGAGCGACAGATGCACGCTTGAACTCGCTGTGACGCTGCGCTTGGCAGCCATATTCTAACTTTCACTTTGTACAGACAACATTTACTGATTAGACGATGTAAAACTCAGTGATACTTTAACATTTTATCGATAATACTGAATGTAGAAATATTGTAAATGATGAAATAGCATGTTACATTTTTAATATGAGTAGTAAATAGGTGGAAATCATTAGGATGTTTGTTTGGCGTCTGCCTTCTGCTTCCGTGCGGTGCGCCTGCGCCCCAGAGCGCGGTGGGTGAAGTTCGGGCTGACACCTGGCGGGAAAAGTGACAACCGTAGTACAAGGGGACATGTAGATTCGGACGACTTGGACGTGACTTCGACGGCACGCGAGAGCAACGGGAGAGAACGGGACGGAGCCCTTGCCAATCCGGACACGGCCTATGGTTTGGCGCGAACTGTGCCAGGTTGAACCTTCTGCACTTTTTGACAGTATGTCTACTGCAGGTGTATCCCGGTATCCAGCTGATGCAAGGAAATGGCATTCAACCAAGTAGACGAAAAGTTCAGAAGATTCAAGAAATGCCTGTTAACGTTCATTTGATTGGCTAATACGCACCACGTGATCATATACCATACACTACACCGCTCCAGAACGTAACGCAAACACCAAATACACCACGTGACACCAAATAGACGAAGTAGACGACTCTGTGTTGCACCGTCTAGTGCAGAGTAAAAAATGTTCAGCAAACTAGGGGGGACTATTTGATTGAATTGTTGTTTAAAGTCCACTTTATGCACAGTAAGGCTAATCGGGACTGGACCTACAGTTTAAAGTGGGATCCGAACCACTTGTGCCTCCACCGGGTATCGAACCCGGGACCTCGTGATTACAAGGCAACAAAGCTACCACTGCGCCATCGGGGAGGCAGTTTGAGGAGGGGGGTGTCACGGCTCCCCTGGGTACTAGCCTGATTTGGACGAAATTTTAGAGACGGTCCTCACACAAATGTAGGCCAATGTGGAAAAAATAAAAAGAATTGTCATTAGAAGTGAAAGTACCCATTTCCTGTATCCCCATCCATCAGCTGAGTCTCTTATCTCCGAGAAATATCTCTTATCTGAGACAAGCACCGGAAGACAATTGAGAATCTCTAGCATCTTCCCGCTCCTTAGGAAGACGGTACTACAAGGCAGGAAATAACTAACCAATGAACCGATAAAGAAAAGCTGCTATAATGCTCAAGATAAAACACAAAAAGACCAAAGTCTGCAGCGTCATTATGTCACCGCTAACTCTCAGGGGTTCTTAGTAAACAACAAAATCACAAGTGTCCCTTTTTTTTTTTTGCTATAAACAATTATCACGTGATAAAAGGAATGAATTCCGCGAAAACATGCTCACTTTAAGAGATGTGATCTTATGCCAACAAATGACGTCACTCTTTCTCCCGCTTCCTTTCCGATTGCTGTGTTGCAATGTGTAGCAAGAGTTGTGTTGTGCAGGGCGGTAATGTAAAATGAATCGGTGACTTATGTCAAGAGAAAAAAGATTGGAGCTCTGGTTACGGCTGCCCAATAGCAATGTGCTCAAGCAGATTGCATACTTATTCGTTAGATTCTTATTACAGTCTCTCATTTCTGCTCCTCCTAACTGAAACCAAATTACAGGGGTGGTGTAAGGCATGATCCTTTCTAAAGTCAAACCAAACAATGTCAACATCCATGTACACACGCTGGACTGCATTTTGCAGTCTAGCAAGGCTCTGGCGCCTGGAGTCACGGCCAGTATAATCCTCCGTTGGGCTCGTGTCGTGGTCTCTATCCTTCTTGCTTCTTTCTTTCTCTCTCTCTCTCTCTCTATAGCTTTTTTATTTCTCTCTCTCTCTCTCTGTATTTCTTGCTTCTTTATTTATATATATCTCTCTCTCTCTCTGGGTCTTGTTCGTTATTTTTTTTTCTCTCTCTCTCTCTCTCTCTCTCTCTCCCTGTCTTGTTCTTTATTTCTTTCCCTATTTCTTGCTTATTTATTTCTCTCTCTCTCTCTCTCTCTCTCTCTCTCTCTCTCTCTCTCTCCCTCCCTCTGTATTGTTCTTTATTTGTCCTTCTTTCTATCTTGTTTCTATCTCTCTCTCTCTATCTCTCTCTCTCTCTATTTCTTGCTTCTTTATTTCTCTCTCTCTCTCTCCCTGTGTGTTGTTCTTTATTTCTCCCTCTTTCTATCTTGCTTCTTTATTTCTCTCTATCTCTCTCCCTCTGTCTTGTTCTTTATTTGTCCCTCTTTCTATCTTGCTTCTTTATTTCTCTCTCTCTCCCTCTCTCTCCATTTCTTGCTTCTTTATTTCTCTCTCTCTCCCTCTGTGTTGTTCTTTATTTCTCCCTCTTTCTATCTTGCTTCTATATTTCTCTCTCTCTCTCTCTCTCTCTCTCTCTCTATTTCTTGCTTCTTTATTTCTCTCTATCTCTCTCCCTCTGTCTTGTTCTTTATTTCTCCCTCTTTCTATCTTGCTTCTAATGCTCTCTCTCTCTCTATTTCTTGCTTCTTTATTTCTCTCTATCTCTCTCCCTCTGTCTTGTTCTTTATTTCTCCCTCTTTCTATCTTGCTTCTTTATTTCTCTCTCTCTCGCTCTCTCTCTATTTCTTGCTTCTTTGTTTCTCTCTCTCTCCCTCTGTGTTGTTCTTTATTTCTCCCTCTTTCTATCTTGCTTCTATATTTCTCTCTCTCTCTCTATTTCTTGCTTCTTTATTTCTCTCTCTCTCTCCCCCTCTGTCTTGTTCTTTATTTCTCCCTCTTTCTATCTTGCTTCTATATTTCTCTCTCTCTCTCTCTCTATTTCTTGCTTCTTTATTTCTCTCTATCTCTCTCCCTCTGTCTTGTTCTTTATTTCTCCCTCTTTCTATCTTGCTTCTAATGTTCTCTCTCTCTCTCTCTATTTCTTGCTTCTTTATTTCTCTCTATCTCTCTCCCTCTGTCTTGTTCTTTATTTCTCCCTCTTTCTATCTTGCTTCTATATTTCTCTCTCTTTGTGTGGTGTGTGTGTGTGTCTTGTTCTTTATTTCTGCGTGCTAATAGCTTAATGATGCATTTTTCAAGATCTTAAATTACACGTAATTAGCAAAAAATATGACGATACTGATCTTCCGGGAGACTCAAGCCAGTCGGCCCTACCCTTCCAGACGCTTGCATTGGGAGTCCCCCCAGCAGCGGCCATTTAACCAGATTGAGGGATGCAGCTGTGTAACTGAGTCCATCTGGCCGGATGGTCCATTAAGAGGACGACACGCGCCCAAATGAGGAAGCAGCCAGTCCTCCAGGAAGAGGGTCACGTGAACGACGCCATCTTTGCGGCATTTCCAGTTACGTCACGTTCGTCTTCGTGATGGCGGCGCGATCCATATATCAATGTTTGCCCCTTCCGTCACCCCCTGCTCGTCGACTGACTGCGTCAAGCGAAAGGGGGGGGGGGCTTTTTTTCTTGGAATTTACGAATGTTTTGGGTGCATCGACACATATGGCCATCTTGCACCCTTCAATGAACACGTCGAAAAATCCCCTTATCTAAAATCCTTACATGAGAGTTAAAAAAAGGGGGGTAAATGCCCCCTTTAAGAATGGCTAAAAGTGCAAGGTTGTAAGGGACTTGCACAGGAAATACACGACAGGCTGATCGGAATTGGACCTACAGTATAAATTTTGATCCTAACCACTGTATAATATGTGTCAAAAGGGGATCGAATTCGAGACCCCTTGAGATACCTATCACTTTACTCCTGATATTTGATCCTTCATCTATTCCAGTCTTGGGACCCTGTTTTTCTAAACAATACTCCAATCTCTAGAACATGGAAATCAGCTTGGTTTCTGTTTACAGTACTATATACAGGGTATCTATACAAGAACTCCGGGGTTTTGAAGCTAAATATTTTATTAAAAACTGAATCTCGGAGAAAAAGTAAATACATATTTTTGAAGGTAATGTTATCAAGTTTTGTTTACAATTTTGTAAATTCCAATGTGTGTCCCGTTTGTAGCACAGCACACATCCAAACGATAATCAACTTCTTGCCACGTCCTGGCCAGCATGTCTGGGGTGATGATTGCCACAGATGCGATAATTCTTTGCCTTAGATGGTTGACATCTTGCATTTTATCCGCATAAACCATGTTCTTCACATGTCACCATAGGAAAAAGTCTAAGGGAGTAAGGTCCGGACTTCTTGGAGGCCATGGAATAGGCCCTTTCCTTCCAATCCACACTTCCAGTTTCTTTAAACGCCTTAAGCCATTGACGAATGGTTTTGTCCGAAGGCTAAACACCACCATACTTCCGTCGAAAGTTCCGCTGTACAGTAATAACAGATCCAGTTTCTACAAGCCATATCACACATTGCGCCTCCTGTTGTGGCGTCGTCGTTGCACTGAACTGCACTGTGTTCGGCTCGGCTCGGCCACTTCAAGGTCAACGCTGCGCAGCGTTGCCATCCTTTATTGGAATAAACTCCAAAAGGCGTGAATAAAACTTGATGAGCTACTGATTTCAAAGTAATTAACTAACCTAAGTTACCTAATACCGTTTGCGCACTATGATTGTTTAAAACCCCGGAGTTCTTTTGTAGATACCCTGTATTGATTATATAGAACAGCGCAAGCGTAGGTTAGATTTGATTCTCGGTGAAGGTAAAGTGCCTGACTGCCCCTCCCGATTGTTACTTCTGGAACCGCCACTGAGAAAGAACTTTGGGATTCATTCATATCTGGTGGATGGTGGTAAAACCATGAATTGAGATCTGGTGGATAGTGGCAGATCTTTGAAAAGATCAACATCCACTAGTAGAAGTAGTGACATTTAGAGCTGGTGGCTATTGTCTGTAGGCAGAAAGGCTGGTGATAGATGATTGAGGATGTCATCTATTGTGATAGAGCTGGTAAGTAATGGCGAGAGATCGAGTAAGATTGCTGCAGATTCTTGTTGAAATCAAGCTCAGTTATTAAAAGAAGAAGCAGATTTTATAACCTTTTATGCATAGAGGTTTCTTTCTCATAGCTAATGCCATGGAAGGAAAGGGGTATTACCCTTAAGCAAACCTCTATAGAGGAACCACAAGGAAAAGAAACCTGCGCAGAGCCTCATCGCGCTGGCGGGTGGAGGAAAGAACAGGGGGAAGGAGCTTTTCAGCGCGGCTACGTCAGTGTTGCCAGACCTATTGATTTCTCGGTAGAATTCCTTAATAAACTATTGCTATAGAACCTCCATCGGCCAGCTCAAAAACACGTTTCCTGCTCACCTTACTTGAACATGGAGGGGAGAGGAGAAGTGGATTAGGGGGGAAAAAGCTTTGATAAATGTTCAGTCGGTAAAGAAAAACCTCATTTCATCCCACTGTTTTATTGTATTGGTGGGTACAAAACAGGGGCGTAAATATAGTCAGGAACCATCCAAAATTCCCTTAGTGTAATTTTAGGCGTATATATCTATATATACAAAGGAAATAATGCACCTCCTCCCCCGTATTTGCTTGGAACTTTCATGGGCTTGAAAATACTTAGTTTCCTATCCTTAATATACTATTCTATACTTAAATATTTAATTTTCTACAAAATTATATAACGGCATGGACGTCCAGAAGGAAGTGCAAGGATGGTTGCCACCCTCTCCCCTTCTGTAAAACGAATGTTGACATAAAAGTACCTATTATTTCAGACGTATGAGTTGATTTCAGTCACAGTAATTTACATCCATTTTTATAATAGGGATGTAGGAACGTGATAATTTCAAACTCAAGTGGTGTTTTCTGAGAAGGCAACATTATTACGGGGTACTATGCCTCGTTTACCCGCCTGATAAAAATACATTGTTTCCTCCTCGCTGGAAGAAATCTGCGGACGTCCCCTTGCCCCCCAGTGCGCACGCCTATGCCGCCCCTCCGCCCCCGAGAACGTCGTTCATCCGCTACTATTAGATCATCGGATTTTGTAGCAGATCTTCAGGTTTCCCAAGAAACAATCTCTCGCTTTTTTCAAGTCTGACCTGGCAACACTGCTCCGAGCACAGAGAACGTCAGGGAAGGTGCGCGAACTTTTTTGACGGAAGGTTTTTTCTCTTGCGATCGAGTTATAGACCAGTGGTTCTCAACCTTTTTTAGTCCGGGATACACCTTGAAGAATATTACACTTCATGGAACCCATAAGCATGGGCGCCGGCAGAATTACTTGTAGGAGTGTGCACCCAGTTTACCAACATACGTATTTTTACTAACACCGAGTGCTTTAAGAACCCCTCTTTTACACTTGCTTAAACAAATTGCACGTACTTCATTCTAGAGAAGTAAATATGTAATTTAAAATACTAATTTACTCTAGTAAACACACATGCTGAAATTGAAAACATTTTTTTCACTCACCGAACTAATTTTTATGGTTGGGGCTGCCATTGGGTTCAATGTTGGCGACTCTGACTGCGCGTCAAGTCTATTTCTGTACTTGCTTTTCACTTGAATCAGAGTTGACAATCCCTTTTCACACAGATATGAGGTGGAGAACAGCATGAGCAACTTTAATTGCTAATCCGAAAGTTCAGGGTACTCACCTTTTGAAGATATTAAAAACTTTGTTAAGTCTGAAGCTAAAAATTTAGTTTTAATGCCAAAATCACAGCTGATATCACACAGTTGTACTCTTACTATTAATTTAAATGTAATAGGTTTTGAGAGACAGTAAATATATTTCCGAGCCCGACTTCGTGACCCACCAAACGCCCCCTCGGTACCCAGCAGTGGGTCGCACTTCATGGGTTCACAAACGATGCTCTATGTCCATTTCCTTGTTCTAATTGCTTCTGCAGACTCTTGTGTTGACAGTGTGTCCCAGGAGCGTATTTTCTAGGCTAGATAGGCTATCTGCGAAGCCTGAAGTCTAGATAATAAAATTCAGGACAAAAATCGATCAGAAATTGTAAACATTATTATTCATATCATATGCTGATTCTGGAGTTGGCAACCTGATTTGCTATGAGTTGGCAACCTGATTTCCTATGAGTTGGCAACCTGATTTCTTATGAGTTGGCAACCTGATTTCCTATGGGTTGGCAACCTGATTTCTTATGATTTGGCAACCTGATTTCTTATGAGTTGGCAACCTGATTTCTTAGGAGTTGGTAAATGTATTTCTATTCATGGCCTAGGACCACGTGACATACTGAGATAGCTCAGATCTTGGACTCAGTACACGCCCTCCTTTGATATCATTCCAGGGTGGTATTTGTAGGGGGGATGGGGAGATTTCCCCCCTCTGGGCACTTGTCCCCCCTCTGCTTGATAAATTTTATCCATGGGGGGAAATGTTATATGGCATGAAGTCATTATCTCATACTGTCCCTAGACAGTCAGTAGAATTCCCCCCCCCCCACTGGAAATTTCTTAAATTCCACACTGTATCATTCCATATTCACTGCTTCAGGTAATATCTACAGTACAGCCAAAATCTAACACATTCACCTTTCTTAACTGGTGACATCATCTCCAATAAAACGCACTTCGGTTGTTTACTACGCCGCTCTTCGCATAAAAAAGTCACGCTGATGATTGATAACTACATGCCAGCCAGATAAGATTTCTGTTATAGTTCAAGGAGGAAATAAAAATAGATCCAATATGAAGCTTGTTCTTCCGCCGGTTTATCACATCTCCAAGTGCAATCAGTCGTAAGAGATAATTGATAACTGTGCAAAGCAAACGTGGACGGTAATTTCCTTCCTTCTACAGTCATCATCCGTGATGTCATAGGGTAAAACGTATGGTCTGCGAGTGACGTCATAATTTAGCGAGACGACTCTGTTATGAAACTAATTGAGACGTACTCTCTACAGCTGAAGCACGACCTGGTTCATGTTTTGTTCGGTTTGAGCTATTTGAGGTTTTGTGTCTGTGAAGGCTGACTTGAAAGCAATGTGCGATTTAAGCTTTTTGCTTAATTGGGGGGGGGGGGGCGGATGCCCACTCAGTGGTGTATTTGTATTTTCATTTCGGAAGGTGTATTTGTCTTGCGTATGCAAATCTGTATATGTTACTAGTAAACTATTTCCTTGCAATTCTAAGTCTTTTAGAAAATTGGTTCTAACCAGGTAATGGGTTCCGCTGGGGGTCCGGAACCTATTTTCCTCACACAATTAAAATTCGGTCACAGTTGCGTGTTGTTTCATTGAAAAAAGGTTCCTGGACCGCATTTGAATTCATAGGCGTAACTTGGCGGGGGCAAGGGTGGCACTTGCCCCCTCAAAATTTTCGGCTTTATTAAAATTTACAAGTTAGGGTGGGTACCTGAGGAGCAAGGTAATAAAGAGTAATATTTGCAATTTCGCAAACGTCACAGTCATTTAGCAAATAATCCTGAACGTTCTTTCTATGGGATGGAAACCTTTTCGAGTATCTTCCCACAAAGTTAAGCCTCATGTTTGATTCTCCTTCCTCAAAATTAGGTCCAGTTTAATTTTCCCCTCTCAAAATTAGGCCTAGTTTAATTCTCCCTCCTGAAAATTAGGCCCAGTTTAATTCTCCCCTCTCAAAATTAGACCTAGTTTAATTCTCCCTCCTGAAAATTAGGCCCAGTTTAATTCTCCCCTCTCAAAATTAGGCCTAGTTTAATTCTCCCTCCTGAAAATTAGGCCCAGTTTAATTCTGCCCGCTCAAAATTAGGCCTAGTTTAATTCTCCCCTCTCAGAATTAGGCCTAGTTTGATTCTCCCCTCTCAAAATTAGGCCTAGTTTAATTCTCCCCTCTCAAACTTAGGCCTAGTTTGATTCTCCCCTCTCAAAATTAGGCCTAGTTTAATTCTCCCCTCTCAAAATTAGGCCCAGTTTAATTCTCCCCTCTCAAACTTAGGCCTAGTTTAATTCTCCCCTCTCAAAATTAGACCTAGTTTAATTCTCCCTCCTGAAAATTAGGCCCAGTTTAATTCTCCCCTCTCAAAATTAGGCCTAGTTTAATTCTCCCCTCTCAAAATTAGGCCTAGTTTAATTCTCCCCTCTCAAAGTTAGGCCTAGTTTAATTCTCCCCTCTCAAAATTAGGCCTAGTTTAATTCTCCCTCCTGAAAATTAGGCCCAGTTTAATTCTCCCCTCTCAAACTTAGGCCTAGTTTAATTCTCCCCTCTCAAAATTAGACCTAGTTTAATTCTCCCTCCTGAAAATTAGGCCCAGTTTAATTCTGCCCGCTCAAAATTAGGCCTAGTTTAATTCTCCCCTCTCAGAATTAGGCCTAGTTTGATTCTCCCCTCTCAAAATTAGGCCTAGTTTAATTCTCCCCTCTCAAAATTAGGCCCAGTTTAATTCTCCCCTCTCAAAATTAGGCCTAGTTTAATTCTCCCCTCTCAAAATTAGGCCTAGTTTAATTCTCCCCTCTCAAAGTTAGGCCTAGTTTAATTCTCCCCTCTCAAAATTAGGCCTAGTTTAATTCTCCCTCCTGAAAATTAGGCCCAGTTTAATTCTGCCCGCTCAAAATCAAGCTCAATTTTAATTCTCCCCTCTCAAAATTAGGCCTAGTTTAATACTGCCCCCTCAAAGTTAGGTCCTAAGTTACGCCCATGTTTGAATTCATCCGGAAAAAAAGGTACCTGGAGCCGAATTGAAATATTTTACAGATAAAAAGGTCCTTTACGGTCCAGAACCTTGACAACAATGGTTCTAGCCTAGGTTATGATAACACTTACGCGTAATTTAGAAAGATTTACATTCTAAGAAAAACCCAAACTCACGCACAAAAACAGCTTTCGAACTAGTTACGCCGAAAACTTGTCCAAATTCCTATTACTAAGTTCCAACTTAATGTCCCATCTAAGCTACCTACAAGTTTCTTGTGAGAACTTTAGCGCTTGTAAAATATCAGCACAATGCCATGAAAACTTAAGTGGAAAACAACCTGTTGTTGTCTCGTCCCGGAAAGATTTGCCAGTTTCAGAATGGTGACATTCTTTAACCATTAATGGACAGAAATGATTTTGTTTGTTCGTTAGATAGTTTGTACTTGGTATATGCCTTCAATTCCATTTTCTTTGAAGGAAATAAAAACATCCTGGCAGGAATATAAAAAAATTTCTCTTGCCGGGGATAATATTTTCAATAACGAAAAGGCAATCCGGACTCATTCTATAGTGCAGAAGGCCTTAGAAAGAGCGTTTCGCGGGCTAACAGCAGATGTCGCTCGCACACTATTGCCGATACTCTCGTGTCGTCTGCTCCTCAGCCGAACAAACAGGCCGAGGTAGCAAGAGGCAGAGGTGACTCACCCTTCCAGAAGGGTGCAGCGAGTTAGCTGTGGCAACCGGGCTCGCTCATTCGCGGACCTGATTGGTTCTCGCAGACACACCCCCATATTGTCGTCTGCTGTAAGCCCGCGAAGCGATCTTTTTAAGACCTCCTACACTATAGGCCAGTGGCGTGTCCACGAGGTGGGGAAGGCACGGATTGCACGATAAAGGAAGGGACTGAGAAACCTGGAAAAAATAACGGAAAATCGAATACGCCTGAAAAAAGAAAAGGCAAAACTTCCCCATACGAACCCTTAGACATGCCATCGTGGCTCATAAGGAAAATTTCTGTTTTTCTTTTTCTTGCATCCTCTTTCTAGTATCCCCTTTATCCTTTCCCAGGATTTATTTCTTTATGCTTTCTTCCTATCTTCTTGATAATTTATTTTACTATGTTTTCCCTCCCATTTTTATCTATCCTTTCTCTCCCCCCTCTCTCTCTTTCGCTATCATGCTTCCAGTTCTCCGTACTCTCTCTCCTACCTGCTTCGTGCACTCTTTTCCCGTTATCTCCCATCTCTCTCTAACTCTGTGTGTGTGTGTGTATTTGTATGTATGTATGACGTATTTCTTCTCATCCTTTATTCTCTCGCTCATTGTCTATCGCTTCATTCATATCTTATTTTTCTCTCTCGTTAGCATCTTTATCTCTCTCTCTCTCTCTCTCTCAGGCTCTCGCTTCCTATTTTCTATTCCACCTCCCCTCTTTCTACTCCTGACTTCTTTATTTCCCCAACTTTCTCTAATTCACTAGCGCTTCTTCGGATTATTTTCTATCTAGCCTCTGGGATTGTGAAGTGGCAACACTGTCGCCTTATAATCAAGGTGCCCCGAACTCGATTCCTGGTGAAGGCACATAGCAAATCGGATTCCACCCGACACTGTAGATCCAGTCCCGATTAGCCTATATGAGCATGAAGTGGATTTAATATATTAATATCCATTTTCTTTCTAGTGACACGCAAAGTTGACGAAAACTGCTGTGATATTTCAAATTCATCAAAATTAAATCCGCATTAGAGCATTCACGTGTAAACCACACGAAGATTCACAGGAATTCTCTAGACGCAGAAATTATAATAATATAAATGTTTAAATTAATACGTTAATACAATTTATATGTACTAATAATATGTAAATTAATATTATGTAATGTGTAATTAATATTGCATTTTTATTATTACATGAATAGTTAAAAAGACGGTAGAAGAATAGAGATATAACAGCCAGTGGCGGCGATTGGGATCCAAAACCGGGGGTGCAAGGTGCGAAACTGGGGGGCCAAAAACAGTATATTTCCCTTTCTATGTGTACAAGGCTTAGCATAGTGCAGGGGCAAAAGTGGCGAAAAGTGGGGATGGGGGCAACTACCCACCCTCGCCGCCACTGAGTCAGCACGCATTCATTATCTAGCTTACCTGTAGTTAAGATCGCCAGGGCATTAATGTCAAAGAGATTAAGAATTGAATATTTATTGAATAACAAAAAATAATTATAGATTCCGTTGACGAAAATTAAAGTTCCTGATTAAGTGGCCGCGGTGGCTCAGTCGGTAACGCGTCTGACTACCATGCTAAAGGTCCCGGGTTCGATCCCCGGCCGGTTCAAATCCGGGAACTTTTCTAACGATGGAAGCGGCCCCGGCGCCCACCCAGCGTCGAATAACATGGGTACCTGGGGGAAACCCTGGGGGGTAAAGGCGGTCAGGGGCGTGATGCTGATCACATCACCCCCACTCACGACCGGATCAAGAAAGTGTGGGGCGTTACCCCCACACCCCCTATACGCCTTCATGGCGTGGTGCTATGCACAGGGGAGGACTTTACCTTTTATCAATATTTTTATTACAAGTAGTAACCTTGATTATACAACAAATGCTAAATAAGTATATTTTTATTAATTCATTAATGCACTTGGTAAGTCTTTATGGGGGGTTCAGGACCCTCTGGAACCTGCCCCTAAATACGTTCTTGTCTAGACTGAATCCTAAGCAGATGTAATTTTGCAGAACGTGGAGGAATATCATGGATGTTTCTCGAAAGCAGAGGAAATTTCGTAAAACAACTTCGCTGGCCGAGCGTTAAGGGCACAACTTCGTGATTTTGAAGCCCCTTCTGCGAGCCTCTACTTACGCCCCTGCCTTCAGCTCTACGGCACAGCAAGAACATCCAATCGAAGGATCCTCCACCATAGATCCACATGGAAATGCATTGCTTTACAGCAAACTAATATCATCGAGTGGCGTCTGCTTGGAATCACATTCGGTTACCAAGCAACATCCGCCCATTTTTTTTCCTTTCCAGAAAAGTCCATTTCTTTCTTGGGCAACTCGCTTTGGATTTAATTTGGGGTCCCCGCGTAGTCCGACCGCACCCATCCGTGGAAAAACCTGTTGATCGCCCCGTTCGATCTTCCCCAGCGACTGTCAAGGTACCCGCACACCTCAATTAATCATCACCCGGCGATCAGATTCCACGCGGGCTCCTAATCACCGTCCCATTCATGTGTGTGAAGCAACTATATGGGTGTGACTGCAAGCGCGTCTTTTGAAGCCGGTTACAACCCCCTTCCCCCTTCCTTCGTTCTCTCCCTCCCCGTGCTTTAGCCTGTCTTTGGAGGGCAAGGATCGGGTGGAGTTTCTTCAAAGATGCAGTGCGATCATTTTCAGAAAGTCTGACGTTCTCCAGAAAGAGTCTTTTCTCCAACAAATTTCATGAAAATTAAATTAATGATATAGTTATCATGTTCTCTGTGTATAATAATCAGGTCCGGGAACCCATACATTCTAATGGGTTACGTAACAGGACCGGAACCTCTTTTCTCGCACACTTTACATTCGGTCCAAGTTGTGCATTGTTTCATTTCAACTAGGGATGTGCCGAAGCCAATTACAGATGTATGAAAATCGGCAGAAATTGACATATCCGCATCGGTATCAGCATCGGCAAAAATCCGATATTTAAACCGGTACAGATTATATTGTACTAGAGTTTTACCTTCTAATAAGTTTTATATTCTAGTTTTGTAAGATTTATTGAAAATTTGGTTATGATTTGTCATTATTGTAGAGTTTTTGTAATGAAATTATTGCAAACTCTCATTCAGAGGATCAACCTATACCTATAAATTGTCACGTACACAAACTGCATTGTTGTTCTTTGAGGTATAGGATCATAGATGGCAGCATGCAAAAAGAACGACGTTTGATGATACATAAAGCAGCTTAGAAAGTGGTCCAGAGATGGCAGCACCCAAGAAAACTTATACAATTGTAAATAGAGAAAAAGGAAAGCGCTGATGTGGTGAAATAATGATTGTAGATATTAATACTAATTATAATGAAATAAATAAACGAACTTAATACAATAACAGGATATAAATAAGGTGGAAAGGGTGATTAATATTCAGTAATAGCATAAGTGATCATTAGATAAAAGTAAAGAAGTCGAATTGTAATTACGATTCTGTGTCTTTTTCGGTTCCCACAAACTGAGAGTTTCGTGCGGCTTTTGGGTTGTTTTGTCCCAGGTGTAGCGCCATCTCACGGCAGCACGCAAGCACTTTTGGTAGGCGCATCTATTGCAGCTCCAAGTTAAGGTTAGCGCCGGCCAGGCGGCGATCTTTAACTAACCCCTTTCTCTTTGTTTGTCTGTGTGATGGATTAATATTTCCGTCAATTTGAATAAGATCGATATAGAAAAGAAAGAAGGAAAAATACACAATATGTAATAATTACAAGAAGAAGCAGCAGCATTAGTAATTACAAGAAGATGAAGCCTTAGTAGTTATAAGAAGAAGATGCCTTATTAATTATAAGAAGAAGAAGCCTTAGTAGTTATAAGAAGAAGATGCCTTATTAATTACAAGAAGAAGAAGCCTTATTAATTATAAGAAGAAGAAGCCTCAGCGATTACAAGAAGAAGAAGCCCAAAGAAGATTGGCTACAATAGAAGAAAAATATTGTATGAAAAGATTTCCAAAGTTATCTAATATTTGTACATGATTATTCAAGAATATATTACGAATTGTACCCTCCGTAGTGAATTAAATCGATTGTTTCTTTCAATATATTCGTAGCGTTAGTCACCCTGATCTGTGCCCAGAGGTATCTCATTGTTTCTACCCTGTGCTAAGCTGGCAGATGCTCACGTGAGAGGACGTGGCAAAATCGGAAATAAAACAGTACATTGCTGAATCAGGATCTGCTGTTGTATTGGAAATTCAAAAGTGAATATTCAAACCTGAAGCAAGTGCTGAGAAAATACTTGGGCATACTTGCTGCATCAGTATTCAGTGATTGAGTGTTCAGTGTTGCTGAGCAGATTTGAGATAAGAGAAGAAGTAGGTTACTTCCTGAAGTGCTTCCAAATCTCGTGTTTCTGAAGTTGAATCTGGCAGAACAGGAATTCATTTTGCATTTCAAAGAACTGCTCGTGTACTAATGTTAAATCTCTAGGTTCACATAACATTTTGTAGATGCAAATGTACATTCGCATCTCTTGCGAATATATATGTATATATATATGATATGCAATAGAAATGTACATAGCAAATTTATTTTTGTCATACTGAAAATAACATCCCATTTCTGTTTAATAATCTTATGTATCGGAATCGGTACCGGTTCCAAAAATTATCGGTGAGTACATCGGCATCGGTAAATTTTCAGCTTCGTCACATCCCTAATTTCAACTATGGCTAATGTTTAATAATTATTATAAGCTTAATAACCGCTTTAACCCTAGTTTTCCCAGGGGGAGAGGGGGCTGCAAGGCTCACCACCTATTGTTTTTTTATTTCTATACTGTGAACATTTTTATAAAAAGTTGAAAATAAATTACATTGTTCCCTAACGTGTTCCCAATATTTCTGTATTACTTTCCTTCACAAAAACATAAAAGTAACGTACATAAGAGGTAATATTCACATTGTTGGCTTTCTTAGCCCCCCCCCTTCGGGATGCACGTCCGACGCGACATTCATGCCAGTGACATGACAGTTTACAATTGGTTGATAATGGAGGTAATTTCTGTAACTATTAAAATTACTATATAACTGCACGTACATAAACACGAAAGCATTGATGCAACATTAGTATTTTTTTAGGTTTAGTGAATGATAAAAAAATGTTTGCGACACTCAAGCAATAATTAGTTCTTGTATTTTATTAACTATGGTAATTTTTGTAATTATTACAATTATTATATAGCTGCACCTACGTAAAAAACAAAGTAGTGATACACGTGAATACAAATTGGTTTCTTCAAATTTTGTGATGCATGGGCTAGGATTTGGGGGGGGGGAGGCACTGCCCCTCAAAATTAATGTAGAGGGATAGATACATATATAAAATATTATTTATGCCAACCTTGCCCCCAACATTTATTTTAAGTTCCCGACTCTGTGTGCTGTCCTCTAATCCCCCCTCAGGTAAGTAAGTTTCTTGTACAACACGGATAAGCTAGGGTTAAAATATTAATTGCGTGTATTCTTGTTGTTTTTAACTTTCATTGTTTAAAAAATCTTGTCCTTCCTTTCAGCCCATTGGATCTTGTGGTCGTGTGCTCATCTGAAGTGGTGTTGGACGGAGACGTGTGAGCGGTGAAGACAGCAGATGATGGGTGCTGGGGATGGAGGCTGAGAGAAGTTTAAATGGCGCCCAGTAAGTACGACTCAAATTGTTCTCACTCTTTGTACACGCAAGAGTAACGAGATTAATCGCCTTTGTATCGAAATCGCGAAATTGTTCGTATATATGATTACAGTAAAACCTCGTTAATTCGGACACCGATAAGCCGGACTTCGCTTAATCCGGACAGGCAAAAGGCAAAAAAAGAAGAAGAAGCAGAATGCAAGGTTGCAACTGTGGCTAGAAGTCAACAAGAGAACTTCCCAAAGAAAAGGCAGTCAACCACTGATGAAATTCTGTTTCCCGCAGACTTTGCACTGTACTGTATAGTGTATTCAGGCCTATGCCCTTTAAATACACCATAGGAAACGTGTTTTGTTGCTATAAACGGAGTTTTAATGCACTTTCTACTGTTCCTTTAGGTTATTTCAGTTAATCCGAACTTTCGTTTAACCGGTCAACTTATCCCCCCCATTAGTCCGAATTAACGAGGTTTTACTGTATTTTTCAATACCAGCTTGCAACACTTATACTCATTACTTGTAGCCAATCAAACTAAGACTAAATATCAGAGAATTACAGACAATAAAGTTCTATTGAATCAGTGAATCCATATGCATGAACTTGTATGACAATACTGGATGCCATTTTTCTAACTCTTTGTGCTAATATCAACGATGAAGTACCGGTAAAACATTATGGAAATTGGGAAAAAAATATAAAAAAAATTCTAACAATTTCCAGAAATTCCCCTTAATCACTATTGAACTTATTTTATGTAAGCTGAAAGTGTCCAAACGTATGAGCGTCATAAGAGGGGGGCGAGGTCGGACCGATGTTACAAAAAAGCAGAGCGCTTGTTATTTTTTTTTTTGTAATCTAGCTGATAGTTCAGCGTAGCCCGAGTATTTATTTGTCCCAATCTTCTATTAGACAGAAATATAATGAACTCTAACTATAGTGAACGGCATTGGGAGTGTCACTAATTCATCTCAGCGGCCACGAAAACTATGGATTCCACACTAATATTGGTCGTTTTACATGTCACCTCCTTCCCACCCCCACCCCTAGAGGTGCCAGGGGTGTCTTGGAGTTGAACGGCATTGGGGGTGTCACTATTCATCTTAGCGACCCCGACAACTATGGATTCCACACTAATCGGTCGTTTTGGATTATTTTTACATGTCACTAGAGGCACATATTTTTGGTAAATAAAAAAGCAAAATTTCGGTACAAAAATGGAGCCAATTTCGAGTTCAAAAGTGGTAAATGAAATAAAATATCGGTGTTATAGAGGTGAAAAAATGGATGAAAAGTGGTATATAAAAAGACGTATTGGTTTTAAAATTGTGAATATAATCCTAAATTTGATTTAAAAACTACACTTATTTCACAGAATTAACATTTCACTTCTAATAGCACATTTATGTAGTTATCAGAGTTTTAAGTTTATTTCTGTGCAAAGGAGTCCATTTTTGCTTCTCCAATATTAACAGCAGAATTAATTAATTTTCCTGGAATTGCATAACTCTCAGGATAATTCAGACCTCAGAAGGTGTCGTGTCGGTGAATAAACCCTGAATTTCGTGTTTAAGAGTTAATTTCGCTTTTTGCAGTTCATTTCGCATTATTTCGTGACAAAATATGGTCACAAAATGCATCTCTCACCTTTCAAAAACATGAAAAATTAACACTACAATGTGTTTTTTCAAATTTCGTTTTTTCGTTAAAAACGAAATATGCATACCCCTACATGTCACCGTCTTCCCACCCCCACCCCAGAGGTGCCAGGGGTGTCTTGGAGTTGAACGGCATTGGGGGTGTCACTATTCATCTTAGCGACGCCGACAACTATAGATTCCACACTAATATCGGTCGTTTTGGATTCTTTTTACTTTTCACCGTCTTCCCACCCCCACTCCAGAAGTGCCAGGGGTGTCTTGGAGTTGAACGGCATTGGGGGTGTCACTATTCATCTTAGCGACCCCGACAACTATGGATTCCACACTAATCTCGGTCGTTTTCGATTATTTTTACATGTCACTCCCTCCCACCCCCACCCCTAGGGGTGCCAGGGGTGTCTTACCCCCACAGTATTTCTTTCGAGATTGCAAGTGATACGTGTTCCAAGTTTGGTTGAAATCGCTCCAGGCGTTCGAGAGTTATGCCGGAACAAACATAACAGTTGGGCTGAAAAGTTCGTAGGCTGACTCATAGATGGCGTTACTAGAATTAAATCCATGTGATTTTTACTTAGTACTAACCTTCAAAAGATACGTGTATAAATTTCACAGCTGCTGGATAATTAGTTCGTGAGATATAGCATTGTGAGTGAAGCAGCTTTTGTTATTGTGAAAAAATGGATAAAAAAGAATTTCGTGTGTTAATAAAGCATTGCTTTTTGGCGAAAAAAAATACTGTTGAAGCCAAGGCTTGGCTTGATATACATTATTCGGACTCTGGACCAGGAAAATCAACCGGTGAGAAGTGGTTTGCTAAATTTAAACGAGGCGAAATGAGCATCGAAGACGATGCACGCAGTGGACGCCCCAAAGAGGCTGTTACCGACGAAAACATCAAAAAAGTCCACAAAATAATTTTAAATGATCGTAAAGTGAAGTTGATCGAGATAGCTGAGACTTTAAAAATATCAAAGGAACGTGTTGGACATATTGTGCATGAATATTTGAACATGCGAAAGCTGTGTGCAAAATGGGTGCCGAGCGTGCTCACAATCGATCAAAAGCAACAACGTTTTGATGATTCGGAGCAATGTTTAGCGATATTCAACCGTAATAAACACGAATTTTTCCGTCGATATATTACAATGGATGAAACATGGCTCCATAACTACACTCCAGAGTCCAATCGACAGTCAGCCGAGTGGACTGCACGTGATGAACCGAATCCAAAGCGTGGAAAGACGCAACAGTCGGCTGGCAAGGTTATGGCATCAGTATTCTGGGATGCGCATGGTATTATATTCATCGATTACCTCAAAAAGGGCCAGACCATCAACAGCGATTATTACATAGCGTTGTTGGAGCGTTTAAAGGATGAAATCACGAAAAAACGGCCCCATTTGAAGAAGAAGAAAGTGCCGTTTCATCAAGACAATGCACCGTGTCACAAATCAATGAAAACGATGGCAAAATTATATGAATTAGACTACGAATTGCTTCCCCATCCACCATATTCTCCAGATCTGGCCCGCGGTGACTTTTTCCTGTTTGCAGACCTTAAAAGAATGCTCGCTGGAAAGAAATTTAGCACTGATGAAGTGGTAATCGCCGAAACTGAGGCCCATTTTGAGGCTAAAGAGAAATCTTACTATAAAAATGGCATCGAAAAATTGTATGACCGCTATAATCGTTGTATCGCCCTCGAAGGCAACTATATTGAATAATAAAATCGAATTTTGTCAAAAAAATATTTTTTACTATGTTAACCTACGAACTTTTCAGCCCAACTGTTATATGCACAAATACACACACACATACATCCATAGAGATAACATAAATAAAGTTCAGTTAGTTGGTATTCGAATATAATAATTAAAATATCTCGCGGCGCAACAGCCAGTGATGCCCAGGGCTTACCTACCGTCTGCTGGCCTCACTAACACCTATCGAGATAGATCATCGAACCAGTTACGGGGTGACGTGTGGTCAGCACGACGAACCCGCGGTCGTTGTAGGTTTTCTATGACCGGATTTTGCTACTCATTCGTATCTCTCCAATTTTCTCACGATGGTGGGTAGCCACCGGTCCTATACACAGGCCAAATTCTCAGGAGAAAAGCTTCCCTCAGGAGACTCGAACCTGCGCGTGTCCCATAGCCGGTGTCCAAAGCCTGCACTTTAGACGACAGGCCACGGTGCGGGACTTCGAATATATTAATGAAAGTAAGTAATGTGTTGGATCGAAAAAAATTAGTGTAAAGTATAGGAGTGGGTTGGTGTTTTAAATCCACTTTATGCCCAGTAAGGCTAATCGGGACTGGACCTACAGTTTAAAGGTGGATCCGTAACACTATGTGCCTCCACCAGGTATCGAACCAGAGACCCCTTGATTACAAGGAGTCGACGCAACCACTGCGCCATAGGAAAAGCTTGTAAAATATAGGAACCAGATTATGTTTCCCAAGAACAAATGGTGTTTCAAGTCCACTTTATGCACTGTAAGGCTAATCGGGACAGGACCTACAGTTTAAAGTTGGATCCGAAACACTATGTACCTCCACCAGGTATCGAACCATGGACCCCTTGATTACAAGGAGTCGACGCAACCACTGCGCCATAGGAAAAGCCTGTATAATATAGGAACCGGATTATGTTTCCCAAGAACAAATGGTGTTTCAAGTCCACTTTATGCACTGTAAGGCTAATCGGGACTGGACCTACAGTTTAAAGTTTGATCCGAAACACTATGTGCCTCCACCGGGTATCGAACCCGGTACCCCTTGATTACAAGGCAACGACGCTAGCACTGCGCCAACGGGGAGGCCAATCTTTTTAATGAGAAGAGACAAACAAGTTCGTGACAGCGACAACCCTTCTGTACCAGTTCTATCTCGTGAAGGTATATTTGCAACAATTAACGACGCATGCTGTGCTCCGTAACCCTTGTTCTTACGCGTGAACCATGCAGAAAGGGAGAAAGAAAGGAGAAGGGGGGGAGGGGAAGGAACAAAGCAAAAGGCCATTACTTAGGCAAATCCTTTAATCTCGACCTTCGCACGCAATCGTTCTATCTCGTGTACATCCGGTTTTCCGCCCGGGGACACAACGGAGAGTGGCTTAGGTCAGTTCTCCTGCAAGAAAGGCTACACGATTTTGCGTAAAGCCCCTTCCACACGGAACTGGATTTCTAGTAAGAATGCCCTAGTTGGCGCTGAACTAACTTTCTAGGTAGCAATCATGGCCGCCTGGCTGACTGCCTGACTGGTTTGGAGGAATAGGACATGTTCTAATTGCTACTTGCTTTCCTCGACTGGATTCTGTGGAACAGCCAATCAGAGCAAAGTTTCGCCATGTGAAGATAATCTGTGTGTGTGCAAGGCAGCGCTTTTGTCTGTGGTTTCCGAGTGTTACTCCAGCAATGCATAACGTATACAGCATGAAAGGCGCGTTGAGTTACACCATCTATGCTGAGTGCACGATGTTTACATTTGAAACAACTAAAATAATCTTCCATACGTGTACAGTAAACGTTGTAAAGTATGTATTTAAGCGGCGCCATTGTTTTGTACCTAATAACGTTTTACACGAAACGTTATTCCTCTCGGTTGAATAGTTATAGGCTTTTAAAAATGTGAAGTGATACATCTCACGCGACCGCCATTACAACTTCCCTCGTATGGGAACAAAAGTATATCGACAAGTACGGTGATAAGTATCTTGTGAGGCGAAAACTAGCAAATTGGTAGCCAGTCCAGCGCCAACTAGGGCATACCTACTGGAAATCCAGTTCCGCGTGACGCGGAATTTAGGTAAGTAAACCCATACGACCGTGGAGACATCTATGGTGGAAACTAAGACGCAAGATTGGACTGTTTCTTTCATGTATGCCTTTCAAAATGTCCTCCAACACCATCCCCCCCTTCCCCGCAATCGAAAAACACACAGAAACACACGCATCCCTGAATGGCCTACTTTAAGTGTGTTGCCTACTTAACGGCGGTGGTAGAAGTTGCCATTAAAAATTTGCTATTAAATTATACTTATCGCCTTAGAGTTATGCAACACAGAGATCGCCTTGCGGGAAAGCGAATATTTCAGGATCTAGCTGTCACTTTTTTATTGCTGGTGACTGTACATAAGGGGGTGGGAGTGTAGAGGAAACACCCCCAATATATTCGGAACCATACTGAAGAGATGTGATCAGTACCATGCTCCGGCCGCCTTTAGCTCCAGAGCTGCTTCCAGGGACCGCCTGGTTACCGATCTACCAAGACCCGGTGGAGGCTTCCGCTTTAAACTGTAGGCCCCGTCCCGATTAGCCTATCTGTGCATAAAGTGGACTTAAAAACAAACTGAAACGAAGTTTTGTGATCGCGGGCTTCGGCGTCCCCGATGGCGCAGTGGCAGCGTCGTTGCCTTGTAGTCAAGGGGTCCCGGGATCGATTCCCGGTGAAGGCACATAGTGGTTCGGTTCCCACTTTAAACTGTAGGTCCAGTCCCGATTAGCCTTACTGTGCATGAAATGGACTTGAAACACCAAATCAATCAATCAATCGAGTTTTGACTGAAATTTAAAATTAACCAGTAGAGACCTACATAAGGGCTCCTGCGTAGCCAAGTAGTTAGCCTCGCCTTTGGAGCGAGCGGTCCCGGGTTCGATTCCCGGTGGGTGACCCCAACATTTCGGCGTTGACCCAGCGTCGTGAGGACAATTGGGAAGCTACTTCAAGAAGTAGCGGGCTCGGGTCACGAAATCCAGAAAAACAGCGGCAATGGGATCCGTTGATCTGACCCCGTGTCACCCAATGAAAAAGTCGCTCTGGCAGGCCCTGGTCCTTTAAGGGCTGTTGTACCACGGAGCTTAGTTTAGACCTACATAAAAATACATGAAAATTTAGCTTTTTCAATTCTGCATTAATTTATGGCAACCGATTATTTTTTCGAGTGTTCCTTGGATTTTTATCGCCGTGAGAACAAAAAATGTGCCCGTACTTTGGTGTTTTACGAACTCCCGTTCTTTTTGAAATTCTATAAATAACTTGTGGTCCAATAGTGATGAAATTTAAACAAGGTGAAGATAGAAAGGTTTTAAATACAAATCTTAATTTTTCTGTCTCGTTCTCTCGCTTCAGCGATGTCTGGTGAACCGTGGAAACTGCGGTCTGTCACCAGTGTGACGTCACGTTCTAAATGTGAATTGACAAGGATAATGGGTTTTAATAACAAAGAGATTTAGAACAAAACCGAGATCATATTTGTACGACTATCCAATACTAAGAACACGTTGCTTCAGAAAATTGATAAGAACTGTTTTTGACAGATTAAAAAAAAATGAAAATTAAATTTAAACATTTCTACCTGCACCTTTTTTTAAAATTCCATAACGTTCGGATCATTAGTTTATTATTTATAGAATTTCAAAGATAGCTGCATTTGGAAAACACCAAAATACTGTAACGACCGCCATATTAGGCAAATTTCAGTCGTATATTGGCATTTATCTTATTCGTATACTTTCAAGTTAAGAACTTGGATTAAATTATTTATACTTCATTTTTTTCATAATACATGTATATATTTACGTTTTATCTTGTGTTATAATATTATTCGCGTATTTTTTCAACATTTATTCAGAATTTATAGGCTAATAATTATCCCAAATAATATATGCAACGTTTTCATTGTTTTTCAAATCCATAATGGTTAGGATTATTACTATCTTTCAAGCAAATTTTGTTGTTTAAGCACAAGTTAAATACATTTCTTCTTAATATCGATTTTTGTTCAACAATGTACAAGATTGAAGTAATTTAAATCTTCATTTAATCATTTTTATGTGCAAGGGCAAATATGAATTATTTGATAAAATCAGTTTAGTTATTTCTATATAGTTTCATATTGTAATATTATAGCAAAGAATTTCTCCCTCCTTTTCAATAAAATATCGTTTTCCTATTGGCTGTTTATGTTAGGAGTGGGGGAACCACGCTTCGTGTTCTTGGCGATGTAAAAACCTCCACGTTGGCATTTTTAATTGTTGCCAACCTGAACTTTAGCTTACTATCGCTAATTAACATTGATCTGTTATATAAATTTTCGGTTTTTCTTGTGTTATTTTATGTTATGAGTTTGTATTATTGTAAGTTAGAACAATCTGTTATGCTGCGCCTCGCGCTTGAGGTAGGGATTTGAGGTCTTGCTATTAACTGTGAAGGCGGTGCGCTGACTGTCGTGTTAAATAAGTTGCTTATCACTGCCTACGAGCGTGCATGACCCAACAAATTATAATTTTAACATGTGCGAATCAGTATGTACGCGCGCGATTCGTGATTAAAGATTTTGGACATTTTAATTATAAACTATTTGAATTTTATTTACTGTCACGTGTCGCAATTCAGTGGTTTCCTTCCTGGGGGAAGGGTGGATCGTCTTAATCCCGACCCCTGAGTGAGAACTCGTGCTTCCAACTGACCAGCCAGCCGGAGCAAGGAGCGGTGTGTTGCCAATTCGGATCTCCATACCCTGGAGTTACGAGTGGTGGCACGTTGCAATACTGGCCCTCTTTTTGTTCTCACGACGATAAAAAATCAAAGGCTTACTGGAAACGAATGTGGTTACCATAGCTCAATGCAGAATTGAATAAGCTAAATTTTGATGTAACTCTTATTTTTGTAGGTCTACTGGTTAATTTTTAATTGCAGTCAAAACTCGAGTATCTAAAATTTTTAATCCGACACAAATTTGAGGGAAAAAATGAAGGAAGGAGGGAAATTTTGCATCTGCAAAAGGGAAATTTTGCATCTGCAAAAGGGAAATTTTGCATCTGCAAAAGGGAAATTTTGCATTTGGAAAAGGGAAATTGTGCAACACTGGTTCACTAAAAAAAAATGAAATTTTGAACTAGAAAATTGTGCGGTTTCACTAGAAGTAACAGAAGAGGAAGTACTGGTTGGACGAAACGGATGTTGGAGATCACTTATCAGGGACGTGCGAACTGGACCAAAGCAATTGTCATATTCTTTTGTCCCGCTCGTCCGAAAGCAATTAACGTGGTCCAGCGAGGCTGGAACTAAGGTTACCTGCTCCTTTACAAAACCGCCGGCCTCGTTAACACGCTGTGGAATGTGGGTGGATGGGGCCTCCGTATCTTCATAGGAATGCCCACGTGCACCACCCATATGTGACGTGGATTGTTTTTTTCACCCCGGAAGAAACTTTTGTTTGTTTCACCCTGTTTCGATTCATTCCTCTCGGTCGGTTCCCCCAATACACCCACGCTGAAGACATACATGTGCTTCTCATAACGGTTTGTGGTCACTCCCGGATTAACTTCCCCTATCCCAAAACAGTCGACAGCAGGTATTTAGAAATAAGGATCCGAATAAAGTGTCTCACAATTACTAATAATGATATAAATGTTTATAAATTAATATTTTAATATAATAATAAGTCAATTCATAATCATAATAGGGCCTCCCTGATGGGTTAGTTGTAACGTCGTAAAAATCACAATGGATAATTTGGTCGGCCCTGGCAAGCAGTATTACGTCCTTTGTGCCGATGTAGCCGATTTCGGCATTGGTGCCACCAAAACGGCCGAGATCCGGAGCCACTTTCTGGGCACCCTGCACCATACACGGCCAACCCCTGGCGTAAAGTCGGACAAATATGATTTACCTGATCTAAGAAACGAGATGACCTTGCATTACAGGTGAATTTCTCCCATAAAGCATAAATTCTATATAATTTTTATTTTTCAAATTTGTAGCAGTATTGTTGTTGATTTTAGCGAAAAAAAATTATAAAAACAAGAATTAAAAATCTTATTTAGAGAATAAAGAAAGAAAATTGAAATAGGTTATTAAAAATCCGGGATATAAAAATGTGAATTACGCCATTTTGTATCCAATATGGCGGCTGAGCACCAAAATGAAACTAAAGGCTTCTAGTCTCTGCAGTGATGCTAAGAATTATCAAATTAGAAGTGGCAGTTTTTAGATATAGGCTCCTGAAAATGGGTTCAAATTTATGATTTTTTTGGGGGGGAGAGGTGGGTTAAGGATGGATAACTCAATTAATATTTGAGCAGACACGACACCATTTAAACAGCTTTACGACATGCCCATGGCCTATAAACTGGACAAACGCCAACCTCCCAAAGCAGTTTATTCAGTAGATACAGCTTGGAAAAGTTTGAGACGAATTCATCGCGACATTCCTATTTGCTACGACATTGAAAAAGTGAACTCACAGAAGCAACAATGGTGCCCCAACCAATCTACTTATGCACCTGACACTTTTTGAAGGTCTCCATGTGCGACACATATGCACAAACTGTAGAAGTTTCATTAACCCTTCGAGTACCAAGACTGGGTCAATTTGACCCAAATGATATTTTTTTAGGAATTTCACATTTTAGAGAGCCGTAGCAGCATAATATTATAGGCGTTCCTCATTCAACATGCATTTTTACTTTTGCACATCATTTCACTAAAGTTGGTATATAAAATACCAATATATAAGTTTGTATGCAAAGCACACTATATCAGCGAACTGCTCTGCAAGAACTGCCAAGTGTAATCAGAATGGAATATGTGATGTCAGTTTCTTCTAAGAGAGACATCTTATTTGTATGTTTATATTTTGAACTTTGAATTATTATATTTCAAATATTGTTTGAATGAAAACTGTTATTAATAGAGTACATTAAAAATTGCATCTCTTGTGTCCACACTAAATGTGTATGTGCTTATTTACTTTCATATAAACAATACATATTATTGTATTCTCATACGTATACATGATACAATCAGGCACATTGTCCTGTTTATTGTACATCCCAATTATAACTTTCTGCATCCAACTAAATGTATTTTTAAAAAATAGTGCCTAGGTCAAAATAACCCAGTCTTGGTACTTTATGTAACATTTTTACCTTGGTACTCGAAGGGTTAAACTTGAGGAGGGTCAAGCAAGGCCCCCTAGGGCACTTGACATGGGCAGTCTTCTTCATGAAGAGAAATAATTTTTATTATTATCTTTCCTTCAACGACGTTTATTTATATATATATATATATATATATATATTGCATGCAGTTTCCGAGCTATGTTTTTGTAATGGTACCGGGACTTTATGAACAACCTGTATACAAAAAAAAACATAGCTCGGAAACTACATGCAATAGAACATTGCTGTTGATTGCAAAGTGAGCTACAACTCTCCACATTTATACGCCATACACCTCAATGTGCAGCCCTGTAGTTGCTCTCAGAACATCAAAGCGGTAATCCACTTCTGCCCATACACGCCCCAGCATTATCACAGTAACAGTTAGGATACTCTCCGTTATTCTTCGAAGAGTAGCAACATCTGGAACAGGAGTGCGGTAAACACAATCTTTGACATGCCACCGGAAGAAGAAATCCAAGTGTGTGATATCAGGAGAGCGCGGTGGCCAGGAATTAGGTCCATCACGGCCTATCCACCTGCCAGGGAAATGCCTATCCAGAAGACCTCGAACATCCTTGGACCAATGAGGGGGTGCCCCATCTTGTTGAAAAATTATGGTTGGCATATAAACGTGGAAAGTTGTAGGTCATTTTGCAATCAACAGCATTGTCCTATTGCATGTTGTTTCCGAGCTATGTTTTTTTTGTAATGGTACCGGGACTTTATGAACACCCTGTATATTATTCCGTGCTATTTACTGTCTCCTGTCATAGGAAGTCCATAACTCTGGACATGAATGCTTCGTAAAAGCAGGGGAGGATATGTAACTGACCATCTCATGAACTTCCTTTCATCCGAAATTGCAGAATCCTTGTGAAAGCTACTCCCTTTTGAAATTGCTCACGACGGGCGATGACGGTTTTCGATTTTATGAAGACCGCAATCAAATGGACCGATGGCGATAAGCTTCGGCTTTATTATTGTATTTGTGTCTGCTGTCGCGGTGGACAATAATTCGCGGATCTTGGGAACTCCTTTTCAACTTGTTCCGTAAACAAGAGAGCAGAGTATGTGTTCCTTTTGCCTTGTTTGCAACTTCCGTGAGACGTCTGGACACTGCCAAGCCATCCAAGTATTTTGACGCACCGAATATTGCGACCAGAACAGTTCATTTATCGACATCCTGTGCTGGTGGATGCAACCTTTCAGAACAGTAAACCTACTTAGGCGTTCGAATCTCTAATGTGATATTGCGGAGAAATCGCGTAGTCCCGTTTCGCCTAATTGCTTATCAGCACAAACCTATGATTTTGATCACGTTGATGACCTGACCGCCATTTTAGGCGAAAAGGGGATATCCCCTTTCGCCTAAACCGGTTAAAAGGGAAATATTTCAAGTGAGGGAAAGTTTAACGGTCTCTCAACAGGGAGACACGATTTCTGTTTTGTTATGTTAATTCGTCCTTACTTAGCCTGTAAGGTTAGGTTAGGTTAGGTTAATAATACAATATAACCTAACTTGACCTTAATTCGCTTGGCATACGACTAAGGTCTGCTTTAGACGAAAGCATTTTCCTTAGCATTTTTCTTAACATTTGTGCCATGAACAAAATGCTACCGTGTAAAGTGGGAAATGGCGTATTTCATGACATTTCTCAAGGATAGGCCCGGTCCGAATCATTTTTCGTAGCGTAACCAATCAGAAGCGTCCTCTAGGTCACGAGCGCAGTTGTAATGGCGGCCGCGTGAAATGTAAACAACGTACCACTTCACACTTTTAAACGACGATAACAATTCAACCGAGAGGAATTACGCTTCGTATTAAATGGTTTTAGGTAGAGAAGCATGGCACTGATTAAATATATACTTTACAACGTTTGCTGTACACGTATGGAAGAATAATTTAGTTTTTCCAATTGTAAACACCGTTCACTTGCCATATATGGTGTAACTCGATGTGCCTATATTGCTGTATGTATCGTACAATGTAATCTCAACAGCTAACCGAAATATTTGCTTTCGTGTAAAATACTATCTGCTCTAAGATTTTTGGAAGCATTTACATAGCATTTATGCTAGCAAAAATGTTAAAGTAATGCTTTCGTCTAAAGCCGGCTTAAGGTTATTGGCTCTTATATTGCTGACTTTTGGCTCATGTGACTGACACCCCTGACTATTTTGATCATGTGACTGTTCGTAATTAGCATCGGAACATGTTCCAAATTGTTTGGTGTTTACGTTGTATAAATTTCCCTCACTTTCAATATTTCTCCTTCCAACCGATTTAGGCGAAATGGGATTAAGTGAAAAGGGATATCCCATTTCGCCTAAAATTGCGGACAGCTGTCAGATCTGCTTGACGGATGCTGAAGCGAAAAGGAAGTGAAATGGGATGCGAACGGAGAAATCTCCGTCCAGAGATGGATTCAGGGGATGATCCCTGGGGAAATCACCCTCCATAAAATTTCAATAACCTGGCACAGAAATTTGACAATCATGTTCACTTCTTTCTTTTATTCACTTTAATTTAACGTAGAACGTACTTCTTCTAACTTTTACGTAATAATAAGCACTAATGCAGTCCCCTTTCTAATTAAAAGTCAAAATAATGAACGATTTTAAATTATCGTCCGTCTTGATAACTGCTAACTAGCAACACATAGAATAAAATTCCATTCCATTGAAACTCAACAATGGACACGTGTAGAGCGACAGCGCTGGTGTGCTGTAAGCTTCTATTGTTGTAACAAATTTCAACTTTTTGCAGCTATTTTAACGGTTAATCAGTCAACAGTTTGCTGTGGAGTGGTAGAAATGCACTTGTGTACTCTTACTTTAATTTCATTATGTATTAGAGGAACTGGGCAATCTAAAAATGTTAGTATTATTTTATTAGTGTTATAATTTTATGCCTATGACATTGCCCCCGTGAAGTTTATCCCCCCGGCAGTGGGGGCCCCAACTTTTTGCCACTGTTTTACCCCGGCTCTATGGCTTCTTAAATGCTAAGCCTTGTCTACCAAGTGTAGTTTACTTTAACTGTCCTTGCCCCCCCTATTTTTGGCGCCCAATCGTCGCAACTGCACCCCCTCCCCCCCGAGGAGGAAACCGGCCTGATTCAACACTGCCCGTCCCTCAATGCTATTGGTTGATGCGCAGAAAGCTGTAATACACGTAACTGAGCATCCTTACGCGAAACAAGCAACAGTCTGAGGCCGACACAACAATTGAGCAACCTTGTGTTCTGAGTCACGGGAGAGAGCTTTTTAATTTTAGGCTAGATGCCTACGTTGTCAGGTTAGGTTTGCAACGTCCCTCTAGTGCACTTCTTAAAATAAGCTTATACCACGGCTACAGATATATCTTAATCTCAGGGGATAGGTTCTTTATTCGAGAATTCCAAATAAGAAAGTGTTTTATAGCCAAGAGGATATAGTTAAATGCGGATCTATATTCTGAAAACTGTACACAATACAGAGAAAATATATAGCGAAGCTTGTATATACATTGAAATATATATATATATATATATATGCTGATTCCAAATTTACGTCGGTTATATTCTTCTTATAAATATATGTATAATTGAAAGGAAATCATCTTCTTCTTTTCTTATCACAATTTTGGGAAAAGGCTTCTTCTTCTTTTCTTCCTTCTATTTTGGTAAAATGCTTCTTCTTCCTTCCTATCTTTGATTTGGGAAAAGGCTTCTTCTTATTTTCTATCGTTGATAGTGAAAAGGCTTCTTCTTCTTTTCTTCCTTCTATTTTGGTAGAAGGCTTCTTCTTCTTTTCTATCTTTGATTAGGGAAAAGGCTTCCTCTTCTTTTCTTCCTTCTATTTTTGTAAAAGGCTTATTCTTCTTTTTTCTTCTAATTTATTGTCTTTCCTTTTAAAGCGTAATCTTATTTATTACATATATATATATATGCGTTCGTTTTTCCCCGCTTCTTTGGCATTATACAAACGACACAAGCTATACTTATAAAAAGATTAGGGGCGATTAAACTGACAGTAGCGCCACTTCCTATGTAACGACCAAAAGGGGAATAGCCCAGGATTGCTAACAGCAAGCGCTGCCTATGGCCCAGTGCGTCTAATAAGAAGCGCAACCGTAAGTGCTTTGGGGCGTCTAATTGAACACAGCGCCACCGAGGGACGGACAAACACAAAAGCTGACGATGTTCTCCTCGTCAGAGGTATTAAATCAAATTTTGATCACTAGGATCAAAAAGGAGATACATTTCTGAATTCATTTGCTCACTTATTAACTTTCCTAATTGTTTCATATACGAGCATATTCTTAATTATCTTAATTTGCTATATACAACATTTTATTCACTCCTATAATTTTTATACTCTCCTTTATGTATTTTGCATTTACTATAATATATATAATCACTCTTCTCCGCTCCTAGTTTCTACAATGAACGTAAACCAATCATACTACAGAAATGATGGACGACAAGGGTACCGGCGCTCTTATTCGCAGATGATGTGGTCCTGATCTCAGAGACAAATGCCGGCCTACAAAGGGCTCTGGACGGGTTGGAAAGATACAGCAGAGAATCCAAACTGCAAGTAAATCTCACAAAAACAAAATTTATGGTGTTCAAGAACGGATATGTATATGGAAAAGACGAAAGGTGGACTTTTAGAGGGCAAGAATTAGAAAGGGTAAAAAGAATAAAATACTTGGGATTAGTTCTCAGTATGGCAGGGACATGGACAAGACATATGCAAACAGTACAAGGAAAGGCTGGGGCAATAACAAATGAAATAATGCGGACAGTATGGAAATTGGAGAAATACGATATACATTTTGTGGAAAAACTGTATCGTACATTATTAATAGGGTCAATAGGGTACGGGAGGGAGATATGGGGAGCAAAGGGGGGCGATGCACTAAACAGAATCCAATGCACATTTTACAAGAGGGCTTTGCATCTCAGCATGGGCACTGCAAACTGCGGCGTACTACGGGAACTTGGATTGGTAAGAGAGAAAACGTGGGGTATATGTTGAGAAGGGTTAAATACTGGGCGACATTAATATCGAGAAGGGAGAACTCGGTAAAAGGGCAGGCGCTGATGCAACAGGTACAAGGGGAGGAAATGGGAACATGGGCGAAAGAGATCAGAGGTAAACTATACGAAATTGGACTGGGATGGATCTGGGAGGGGGAACACGTCGACCAGGGGACATTGCAATTAGTGAAACAAAGATTAGAGGATATAGATAGGCAGGAAATAATAGCGGAATGCGAAACCAAGAGATCGCTCGAACTCCAAAGAAGGGGACCGCGGGAATGGGGACAAGTAGCGTACATCAAGAAGGTGAGCATGGTGGCAAGAAAGGGGTTGGCATGGATGAGGCTAGGGGGATGGAGACACGACACAGTAAAAAATGAGGAAGGGATATATAAATGCGTATTATGCAATGGTGATGATGGGACAGAACATTTATTCTTATGTCAGGACACGCGCGTTCTGCAGGAGGAGAAGCTACGCAACATCAGCTTGGAAACTGTGTTCAAATCAATCGTAGTGCAAAGGAACATGGAACTATTGGAAAAAGTGGGGGTATATTTACAAACAGTTAGGGGGGAAAGAAGTGTTGCACAGAGACGGGATAAGGAAGAGGAATAAGTGTTAGTTTAAGTGAGAACAGTTAAAACGATCAGAACTGCTATTTAACACCTATACGGAATGTAATGGAAAGTGTAGTCTCTAAGAAAAATTATAGTTGTGAAATACGAATAGATGTAGTGCGCACAGCCGATGGCTCGCACATGAGATGAGCAATAAATATTTACTTACTTACTTACTTACTTACTTACAATGAACTCTGCTCTTCTTTATATAGCGTGTTGCCATCTATCGTCGTTCTCGGGAAACATTTGTTCCTTGCATTTTTCATTGTGTCGTCGGAACTGGCACGTGACAGGCTAGCTAGGTTTAGTTCTCTTAGCCTAAAAAATACTTTTTCATTGTATTTATGCTAATGGAACCTAACCTAACAGGCCTAACCTAACCTCGTAGGTAATCCTCGTCTGACGTCAGAACACAAGGTAGCAAAACTCTTGTGCGGAGAGGAAGACCCTTATAGGACCGTTTGATCACTTTCAAGGTCAGATCCGTAGATTCTCGAACTTGAACTAGCACTACTGCTTCCTTGCGAAATCACCGTGTTCTTGTGAATCCCCAATCCATTAACGTTTCTTAGTAATATTTGAATCTGACAAGTAGTAACAGTTACGAAAGAGTGCCCAATGGCTCCGATACTTCTCTATTTTCCTTAGAAAGCTCATATTAATTGTTACGTTAAGAAACAAGGGGAAGGAATTGTAAGGAATTTCCAGACGAATGTTCGCCTGTGCATTATACTTTTTCCTCTTGATGAATGAAATATGATGGACGGATGCGATTATGACGTAACGACAGACGTAGACACTGACACGTGAACTACGAGTTGCACGCAATTTTATTATCCAGTGTTGCAAACCCTTCTCTCTTTGCACTGGTGATAGCTATATTTCTTCTTTCGTTGTAATGCTGTTGCTATACGGAATTGACATTATTTGTTTTACTTGGTTTTTAAGGCTCTTACTACAATCGTGACGATGAGAATAGATTATTGATTTGGTGCATTAACTTCGCTTTTCTGCCACTATTGACTAATCGTGCCGATGTCTGTGTCGAAGTTGTTAGACCAGGCCAGGCGTCCCGGGTTCGAATCCCGTCCCGGACATGCGTTTTCTTGTCAATGTCCCTTCACAAACTTATCCTCATCGTCGCGATTAGCCAAAAGTGGCAGAAAACGACTTCAAATAAAAAAAAGGTAAAATGTTCCCCTGTGCTTAGCACCACGCCATGAAGGCGTATAGGGGGTGCGGGGGTAACGCCCCACACTTTCTTGATCCGGTCGTGAGTGGGGGTGATGTGATCAGCACCCCGCCCCTGACCGCCTTTACCCCCCAGGGTTTCCCCCAGGTACCCATGACATTCGACGCTGGGTGGGCGCCGGGGCCGCTTCCAACGTTAGAAATGTTCCCGGGTTTGAACCGGCCGGGGATGCATGGTAGTCAGACGCGTTACCGACTGAGCCACCGCGGCCACTTAAAATGACCTAATTCGATAAATCAATCAAGGCTAATCGTGACGCACTGTGCTAACCACTCCGCCTTGGAGGTCGGCTCAATACATTTGTGTCCATTGACACATTTTGGGCTCTACGTGTAGGCTTAATTATGTGCCTAAAGTACCTTACAATTTACTCAAGAGAACATTTTGCCTAATTACTATTTCTTCGGTATTTCGTCGGAGCAAGAGTTGGCAACACTTATTTGCATCCGACGGAAACACCGCGTTGCGGAAATCAGCTGGCGCTAAAGAAAAATCCTGTTACTTTGTGAAGCTGGGTGTTTACGCGTCGGATAACGAGAGAGAATCGCGGCGCGAAATAAAAGAAAACCGACCACATAAATCAATGGATGCAAAGGAAGTTGTAATTTTCTTGCTGACGTCACAGAGATATTACGTGTTCCTACGACGTCAGTACCGTGTATTGGTCATAAATGAGGAAAAAAAGAATTTGCCTTTGTGGAAATGTACTATATCCTGTCAAAACGCTGTGACATTGAAGGTTGTCGGAGCTGGTGTCCTTCCTGTTTGTCTGGTGGTCGTGGTTGCTGAGCCAGTTAGAATTGTCAACTTATAAATGTTCTGGGTTCGAGTCCTAGCCTGAGTTTGGCTGTTCCTTTGTGAGGGTGTCTTCATCAATTTCATCATCATCGTCGCGATTAGTCAAAATAGGAAGAAAAGGCGAAGTAAAATGAGACAAATATAAAACAAATTTTGAAAACTAAAATGTAAGCATTTTGCGTAAAAAATTCTGTACACACATTTATTAAAGCATTTGTAATGTACGAGGGCAGTCCCAAAGCTTAGACCAAGGTCAAAGATTAACCGAACAATAAAGCAAGCAGGTATGAAATAGACTTCAATTCCCGGACTACGAATATTGCAGGGTGATTCGAATCCCACATCAAAGCTGTGTTCGAAATTTCCTCTCCTTTGGAGAAATGGCTATGGTATTCCAAAATCTGAAAAATTATATGTAACACCATTAAGCCTTGTTTCCATGATAACCAAAAACTCAATATGCTGACCAAGGAAGAATTTATTTAATTCTGAAACAAACTAAACGTTACGTTTAAACTTCTAGCAAGGTCTTCTTCAGACTCTGTACCAGATACAAATGAAATAATGTACAAAACAGGAAGATATATATACACAAAAATCACTTCTTTCCAAACACAAGATTATTAGAAAGTTCTTTATCTGGAACATTCTTTTCCAGGTATTCGAGCAGGTGGCCTTCTCCTGTCAACTTTTGTTTCACCTGACAGGCGATTTAGATAAACATTTCCTTTCATCTGGAAAGTGGTTGGACTCCTTATCTCACGATCTTTTTTCCTTATCCTTTCTTACTTCATTCCTCTTCCTTCTTTTCTCCTCCTTCGCTCTTATCCTTTCCACTCTTTCTAACACCTTCTTCCATTCTTTGTTTATCTTCAGTCCCCCATTCCAGTTCATTGGGTCTTCTTCCCCTTTCTTCTCTATTTCCTTGGCCTCCTTCCATTATCTCACTAGTACTCTCACTAAATTCTGCCTTGGTCAGCACGAGGATCTCTATGCGGTTTGCAAATCACACGAAGGTTCACGTGGATCCTCAAGAAAAAAGAAATTATAAGCAGATGTAAGTTTTTCTATTATCTAAAAAGAAAGGTACCAGGAGCGTATATTCTAGGCTAGCTAGGCTATCTGCGAAGCCTGAAGTCTAGAGAATAAAATACAGGAGAAAAATCGATCAGAAATTGTAAATATTATTATTCATATCAGTGAGATTATGATGGTGATTCTGGAGTTGGCAACCTGATTTCTTATGAGTTGGCAACCTGATTTCCTATGAGTTGCCAACCTGATTTCCTATGAGTTGGCAACCTGATTTCTTGTGAGTTGGCAACCTGATTTCTTGTGAGTTGGCAACCTGATTTCTTGTGAGTTGGCAACCTGATATCCTATGAGTTGGAAACCTGATTTCCTATGAGTTGGCAACCTGATTTCTTGTGAGTTGGCAACCTGATATCCTATGAGTTGGAAACCTGATTTCCTATGAGTTGGCAACCTGATTTCTTGTGAGTTGGCAACCTGATTTCTTAGGAGTTGGTAAATTTATTTTTATCAGTATACGCTACTGGAAGGCACCCACTCGCTTCCACGTAAGTAGTACACAGTGCAATGTTGCAGGGGAATGAGGATTCTTTGTGGAATTTCATGCTGTGTCATCTATATACCGGGTTTTCGTAAATGATTGTCGGGGTTTCCTCATTGTTGTAATCGATCTGGGTGAATGACACGGTGAACACAAATGCACGATATTATTGAGAAACTCAACACGTTTTGTTCCTTATTTGTTTCATAGACCTCTGTTTCCCGATTCTGCCGCCAGACGGCAGTTTTCCAAAATGGCGGATATTACTAGTGAGAAGGCGTTCTGTGTCCTTGAATATCACGCAACGAGGTCCGTTACAGTTGTGCAACGACATTTTTCTGCGCGATATCGGAAAGATGCACCGTCAGACAATTCGATTAGAAGGTGGTATCACAGTTCAAGGAAAAAGGTTGCATTTGCAAAGGCAAGAACAGTGGTCGACCATCAGTGTCGGAACATGATGTGGAGCGAGTTCGTGAAACCTATCTACGGAGCCCGAAGAAATCGATTCCTGCGGGATCCAAGGAACTAAACATTCCGAAGACAACATTATGGAGTCTTCTACGAAAACGGCTAAATATGAAACCATACCGCCTAAGTCTGCATCAAAAGCCAACACGTAACGACCGTCGTGTATGGGAAACGTTCGCCAGCGATATGCAAAATCTCATGGCTGACGATGACAATTTAATCCAGAATTTCGTTTCCACTGACGAGGCGACATTGTTACATAAACAGTGTTACACGTGATATGCTATCCCGTGTGTGACAGGAAATGGACTATGATATTGCGAGGCGAGCACATGGAACATTTGTGACTTTGTCATAAAAACTTGGTGAGTTTTCTAACATTTTGCAATATATTGCACGTATCTATCTTTATTACGTAAAATACAGTGCTTGTTTGTAAACCCCGACAATCATTTACGAAAACCCTGTATGTTTGAGTTGAATCTAGGACAATTGCGATGGCGGACAATTGCGATGATTTTGACGGGAAGGTCATTTTACAAATTAATGGGAGGACAAGTGCGACGGTCAGGATGAGTAACCCACAGTTGTACCTAACCTAACCTTATCTAACCTAACTCCCCGATGGCAAAGTGGTAGCGTCGTCGACTTATAATGAAGGGGTCCCGGGTTCGATGCCCCATGGAATTCCGTTTATAAATAAAAATCAAAGCTTGTCTAAGTATTCGATAGAAGAAAATAATGAATTTGCGTAGTTTTTCGGATCCCACTTTAGCGTTACTGTGCATAAAGTGACCTTAAACCACCAATCTAACCTAACCTAAAAGTGGTCGTTATGCAAGTACGTTTACAAGCTACCAAGCCTGGAGAAAGTGTGAGAGGAATCAGTGTTCTATTTCAAAATATCAATATTTCACATAATTCTCTTGTAAGAGGTATTGTACGTGGTGTTAAGTCACCCTTCAATTTGATAGAAGGTTTAAAATGTCCTCGCAATTGTCCAACCGCCCTTTCACTTCTAACTGTGTTCATAGCAATTGTCCGCCATCGCAATTGTCGCCATCGCAATTGTCCGGCTACTTGTCCCTTCATTCATCTCATCACTATTAATCGTCACAATTAGCCTAAAATGGCAGAAATGCGACGTTAAATAAACTAAAACAATTCATCAACCAACAAAGCGAGGGATGGTCCCAATGATACTTACAGCTGAATAACCCTATTTTACATCCAGGTCCTAATTTAGAGCGATGGAGAGGGATGGCGTCAATAGTGCAGGGGCTTCATCTTCAAAGGGGGGAAATTGCTACAAAATGAAACAATGAGATATTTGGAATGTGGCAAAAATAAAAAAGTATATAACTATCCCATCTGACGTTACTTAGTCTAAAAGTTATGGAATTTTTAAATCTACTATATGCACAGATAGGCTAATCGGGACTCGACCTAGAGTTTAAAGTGAAATCCGAACCTCCATTGATATCGAACCTGGGACCCCTTAATTACAGAGTGACGACCAGGGGCGTATATTCAGGGCTATCCAGGCTATCTGCGAAGCCCACTCTCGGAGACCAAAACACAGGGGAAAAAATGTCAGAATATGTGCATAAAATGGCTCATTTCAATAAGAAAATGAACCTGGGTTTCTTAGGAGTTGGAAAACTTGACAACTTTCTTTGAATTTGCAAGGCGAAGCAGGAGGGTACCGTGCGCCTTGAAACATGACAGAACTTCTCGCAAACAACCGCATCAGTGTTGCAAACCCATTGTTCCCTGCTGTAATTTTCCCAGGGAATTTTGGAGCGAAACTATTACAGAAAACGGCAAGACGGTGGCATATGACGGGGAAATTACCCTCTGAAATTTTCAAAAGAAAATCGTTCAATGAACAAAGAATCCCCCCCCCCCCCACTCAGCAAATTTTTGTCCATTCGAACACTATGATATGGTGAGATGACCCAGGTTTTGAACCCAGTATACGCAACTGGTGACGACGTTACCACTACGCCATCGGGGAGGCCCTGCCTATAAGTATAAAAGGTAGGGTCACCATGCGCTTAGCGACGGGATGAATCTGGTACTGCGTATATGGTGGCCACTCTAGGACCATGATAAAATTCAAGTATAATTCTCAGTCTTCAAAGCGAACTTTCAAAAAATCCAAGGGTACAAACAGATATTTTTTTCAATTTGAACCTTACATATAACCGCATCTCATCACCATCATACAAGAATTATATATATTAACAATATAAAGGGTCTGGGTAATTCCAACGTATCCAAAAATTCTAATTCAATTCAATTGAATGGTATTTAAAATAATTTAAGGTCCGGAGTTTACACTTGCCATTTCATATACTCAGACTCGAAATACATCTACAAACACAAGTCATATACGTTACGGAATATACTAATCTACGAAAAAATGTGAACTGTATAAGAATTTCAAACTCACATTTAATTAATCAACTTCCATATACAGGGTGTCCGAATTGAAACACCCTAATTTCAAATACTTATATTTATCATAATATACAGGCAAAAACAGTGTGGTAGGTGGTATATGGTAGCTTAGATGTGGAAATTTTAAATAGGTAATGAATAGTAAGGATTCGTTTATTTTGTATTGTTCCAGGGGGTGAAAAGTGAAAATTACAACCAATGCTGAAAAGGCGGTGGTGGTACGCAGAACTGGGATCCTTTATTGCAGTTCAACGACGGTTTCGTGCAGAGTATCACAGAGACCCTCCCGATGCCAAGAGAATCAAGGCGTGGAAAGCAGCGTTTCTAGAGACAGGATCTGTCACTAAGAGGCATGGTGGTGGCCGATCACGAACGTCAGAAGAAAACGTTCAGCGCATTGCAGATGCATTTGCACGAAGTTCCAAGAAATCCGTTCGTACGGCATCACGTGAGATTGCTTTCCCAAATTTTGCGTACGAACTGATTTCTTGCAATAATGGATCCCAATTCCGCGCACCACCACATAGTTTGCGCCTTTTCTGCATTGGTTGTCATTTTCACTTTTCACCCCCTGGAACGATACAAAATAAGCGAATCCTTACTATTAATTACCTATTTGAAATTTCCACAGCTAAGCTATCATATACCACCTACCACACTGTTCTTGCCTGTATATTATGTTTAATATAAGTATTTGAAATTAGGGTGTTTCAATTCGGACACCCTGTATATTATCTTGCACCGTCTGTCAGACAAATTGTTTTGCAAAGGATAGTAACAAAGTAAACGGATTGAGAGAATTCTGTTTCATTTTCCACACCTTTTTTTTTTCTTCCTGGATGAAAATAAAAGCTGAACTGTGAAAAACTTGCCTCGGAGCATTTATAAGTACGTATAAATTAAATGGGATTTGAATTCTAATAAAAGTTGCAATTTTTCACGTCTACGGCGAAAAATTCGCGCAGAATTCCCGAAATCCAGTAATTCCTGGTGAGCAGCCATCCTGGTTTACAACAGCTTCCCTCCCCCCCCCCGCCATTTTCAAAAAGGAAATGGACGGTCTTTATCTACACTTCTGAAAATTACTCCTCGCAATCAAAAGTATCCTGGCATAATCATTACAGGCATTCCGTCCCTCCATAATCCCTCCGTCGGGCATCCTGTTTGAAGATAAACATCTTACAAAATAATAATCCGCATCCAGCCCAGCTTCCGAAAGCTGGACCAACAATGTACCGCGTTGCGTCACCGGCCTCTCGTCACGGTTCTGACATCAACCCGCTGCCGGAACTGGCACTCCTCGCGGAAAGAGAAAGAATGACGTCACTTCTCCTTGGGGCTGGTTAGTGGCCGCGTGCTACGCCTTGCGGCACAAGGAGTATGCTTTCGGTCCCGTCCTCCTGGTGGCAATTTCTGAACAGTGGCAACGTGTCATTAGGTCTGTGGGTACATGCTTTCAATTGCTTCCACCCCGGAGCGATTGCTTAATGCGGTAGTCTTCTTGCCGTGAGATCCACTTAATCTGCAGCTTTTATCGACTTCCTTTTATTCCCTTTGTTTTTTCTCTGCCTCTTGACTCAATTGTCCCGATTAGCAGGTCTGCAACCAGTGATGTGCCGTATACTATAAGTTTACGTCTACATGCGTTGTCTACACGTAATCTACGCGTAGCTTACATTGGGTTGTAGTTTACATAGACTACGTATACAATCTAAAGTACATTAAAATTAATTTTCAAGGCTTTCATGAAAGGAAAGTGACATTTTCAACTATATTGGTTCCTAATTAACTGACAAGAATCTTATTTACAACAAAATTTCTCTTCTCTTCTATCATCAACTACGGAAGAAGATAAATTGCAAAAAAAGCAACAGATGGCAGTCGTGAGGCAAAAGTAGTCTTTTTCTCATAAAACACTAGAATATTTCCTATGTTATGTTTTTTACTAGGTGAGAAATTGTTCGAATTTGCAAGGAAAACTATGAAAGGTTCTTCTCACACGTTACCAACTGATACGCAGTATAATTTTCTTTTACTTCCACAGCGCCTTTTGCTAAGTTATCACCTTTCGCCATGTTGTTTACATAGATTACGTCATCTACGTGTATAAAATAGTCTACGTGTAGAATGTAGATTATCGTTGTTTACGCGTAGACGCACATCACTCTCCGCAACGGCACATCCATGGTCTCATGTTCATTGCTATTCTCCAGCGTCTCGCTTATCACACAAGTCTCTAACAACTTCCCCGCTCTTCGTCTTCTGACGTCAGCCTTCATTATTAGACTAAATGCCATCGTTTTTAGGTTAGGCTTGTTAGGTTTTTCAATCGGATTAAAAATTATGGATACTCGAGATTGGACTCCAATTAAATATTAACCAGTAGACCTACATAAAAATGAGTTACATCAAAATTTAGCTTATTCAATGGATGATATTCAATGTGACGTCAGCGCCGCAGAGCATGGTGGGAAATCTGGCCAAATCCGCACGTGGTCCGGCTCAGTCCGGCAAACTATAGCAAGCGTGAAGCGAAGAATATGCTGCGTGCATGAAAATGACCCGATGCTTAGCATTTTTAATTGTATTATTGTAGACTTTCAAATGTAGTTTCCTTTTGGTGAATTAATACGTTGTGTACAGGTGTGTGTGTATTGTGTGTATGCCATTGTTTATGTATTAAATGTATTAATTGTGAGAGAACGTCATACCTTCAGACAGTTTCGTCGGTGGTTAAGATGGCGGGATTTTCCAATCCGGGGTGAAATATGAATCGTATTTTAAGGCAAGTACTGTGTTTATGGCTAGCGTTGTATGACTGTTGTGTTACTCTTTACATCCGCATGTTTTGCAATGTGCGTGGTTGCTGTACGATCTGTAATAACGTTCACAAAAAATGAAATGCTGCTTATCAATCAGCGGATGCGTTCGCAGTATGCATATATACTTTTCAGCATACCTTCTATGGCTATCTGAATATACATACGAAAAGTGATAATGATACGTTACGGCCTTTAAAAAAATATAGGACACAATCTTGTACTTCGGAACATTTCTATAAATTATTATTTTCACGAGACAAAGTTTGACTTTAATTCACTTTTAAAAAAAAAATATTTTTTTTTTCAATTCCCCTCCACCGGGAATCGCATTTTGTATCCTTCGATTACAAGGGGATGGCATTAGCCACTCCACTATCGGATAGGCTCGATTGATTCCATGAGAAACAGGCTCCATAGTCCTGTATTTTTTTTCGTATGTTACGTAGATTTATACAACGTTGTCTTGTGGCTAATAGCATCTTTTTAGGTACTCTTGTCATTGTTACGGGTCTTAGGAAAATATGAAAGACTACATTTGGCATATAATCGTTATATTTGTACCTTGAATCACTGCCACAAAAGTTGTGATCGCAAAAAATTATCAAAAGGTTTTCCAACACGTTCCGAAACGTTTGCCGGAATCATGCCAGCGCGCGTCCTTTCGCGCAATAAATTGTGGGGGAAGTTGTTAGCTGAATATTTATTTATTTATTTATTTCCCTTCAATAGAGACAAGTCTCCAATTACAGAAAGGTAATCTCAAAATATTACATTTTCATTTACAACTTGTATGTTACGAACGTACACATTCTCCCTCCTTCCTCCTTTACACACACACATATTCACAAACATAGACAGTTAATACATAATATATATATATATATATATATATATATATATATATATATATATATATATATATATACAGACATGTTGGTGACAGAACAGGTTTACTGCTTAACTGTGACAACAAATGTTCAGATATTTACACATTTCATCTGAATTACACAAAACAAGTATCACAAACACTAGTACAATATATCATTACAACAAACTTCAATATGACAAATCCAATTATCATAATAAATACACATTAAGAGAGATACCCCTTTAACTTATTCATAAATTTGGTTCGTGTCATGCCGAAATCCAAGTCCACCAAATGATTTGAGATCTTGTTATATTGAAGTGTCATTTTTTGTAGTGGGGAACCTTTATACATTTCTGTTCTTGGGATTTTGTATGAGAGTAAACGTCTATGACGTAAATGACCCTGTCTCACATTAAACCAGATTCTCTCTATTATAGAACTACTATCAATATGTCCATTTATTATTTTATACAGAAACCTTTGTTGAGAAATTTCACGTCTATTTGACAGGCTAACAAAATCAAATTCATTTAATAAATCGTTGTATGGTATTTTAAGAAGTATTGGCGATATTCGATACTTCTTATAATATAAAAATCTGAGAAATTTCTTCTGTATACGTTCAATCATATTTTTCTGGGAGTCACAGTTTGGCGCCCATACGGAACAAGCATATTCTAATTTGCTTCTAACTAAACATTTGTAGAGCATACACAAAGAGCATATATCATTTAAAGTTTTAGTATTTCTTATTAGAAATCCAAGATTCCTGTAGGCAAGAATAGGTAATGTAGTAATAATAGGTAATGCAAGAAATATGCTCAGTAAAAGTCATATTATGGGTAATAATTACTCCTAGGTCTTTAATTGAATACACTCTTTTTACAAATTCGCCGTTAATAACATACTTATCATTTCGCTCATTATTTCGTGCTCTAGTAAATATCATGTATGAACATTTCTTAATATTAAACTTGATATCATTCTCTACACTCCACCTATGAACCATGTTTATATCAGTCTGTAATTTCCTAGTATCCGTAATATCCCTAATTTCTCTATATATTTTAACATCATCTGCGTATATATATATCATCCATTCTGCGTGAATCTATGGTAACCATTCTTTCCCCGAGTATGTCTTCTATTTTTTCTATCGTCGTGAGAACAAAAAAAGTTGTTCTTTTTTAAAAAAGTTTTTAAACGATCGCTCTCATTGAAATTCTATAAATAACCAACGCGTGGTCCGATCGTGTTGAAATTTTAATACGATGCAGGCAGACAGGTTTTGAACACAATTCTTAATTTTCAGATTATAAAAACTGGTAAAACATGCGTTCTTATCAATTTTGTGAAACAACATTTTCTTAGTATTGGGTAGTTCTAAAAATACAATATTGGTCCTGTTTCGAAGCTCTTTGCATCCGTTTTAAAAATCCATTATCATTGTCAGTTCACATTGAGAGACCGATTTTATACAGATTTTTCTTCAACGGAGTAACGATGTGTGTTGAACGTTGCGACACTGCACACGCTGATTCGCAGTGACAGCCCGCCGTTTCCCCGGTTTAACGAACATCGCTGTATGCTGTGTCGCCACGTTCCACGTACATCTTTGCTCCGTTGAATAGAAATCCGTATAAAATCGGTTTTGCAATGTGCATTGACAATGATAATAGATTGTAAAAAAAGATGAATATTTATGTTTTATATGTACTTTAGTCATGATTTCTTAATGTTTGAAAGCTAGTTAAATAAATAAATAAATCAGGGTTAGCAGAACATTGAATCCAGGAGGGCCATAGAATTGACTTCACAACCACCGAGATCATCAATAAATCATCAAATTACTGGGACCGTCTCATCAAAGAAGCAATACCCATACACGGGGAAAAGGACAACCTCAACAGGGACACGGGACTCGAACTGGACCCAGCCTGGTTAGCGATAGTCGACTAGTAGCGCGGACGTCGGAGAAACGCCACCTGATTGGCCCGCCACCTACACCAGATACACGTCACCCTGACTTATCTCTGCACTTCATTCCCTGAAGATGAGAGTGGCGTTAGCTCTCGAAAGCTCGGAAGCCTTTCTGGAAATCACCTGGGTGATTGTCCGAGAAAACCTCTTCAATATTCGCCGCCAGGAAAGCTTCAAGAATTAGGGCCAGTTTTTCAATGTCCTGTTAATCTTTCTGTTAACAAACTGCCAGTTGGAGATAACAGCCTGTCTTAACCAGCACCGGGTTTTTCAATGTGAAAGTAACTGCCAGTTAACTAAACCATGGTTCGTTCTCCCAAACATTGTGTTGGCAATTCTGAAGCACGGAAATTACAGGAAATTGATTTGCGCGCCATCTGTTAGTATAGTTCCAAACCGCGTCGACTGGTACACAGCCTGGCGTTTAAATATAGAACTACAAGCGCGCCGCGCTCTAAAGCACGTTATTGCATTGGGAAACGATAGGAATAATGGCTGCGTATCCATCTTGTATGCTTACGAAATAAATTAACGAAAGACAGCACTACAAATTTGGTTTTCTTCTAATAAAGGTCAATTCCACGTGGGGAAAATGATGTTATGAGGCGCAAGCGCAGACACTTTCTTGTAGAAGCGTGAAGATCTCGAAAGTCGAGACATTAATAATACCTGCTTATTGATATAAACGCTATTATTATTAATAATATGTAAATATTGTACATTTGACTGCATGCTTTGTACCTCTCTATGCATGTTGTTTAGCGAAAAAACGTCATGTTAATAAAGCATGCTTTCTCCAATAATCTATTAGCGCAACAGCCCAATATCGGGCCAAGGCTTGCCTACCGACTGCTGGCCTCCCTCCCACGCGAGCCAAAGCATGATTTCTAAACTTCTAAAAATATGAAGGTACGAGTAAAAATAATTTTAAAATTTACTGTAATATTTCTCCGAGAAGATCATTCAACAGTAAAGCGTGAATTGAAGGCAACATACGTAATAAATAATTGTCAAGAAAAAAAATATCCGTGACCAGGACTTGAACTTGTATTACAAAAGACAACACGCTCCGAGAGGTGGTGTCGCTAACCACTGCACCAAATTACTGTTTGGAGATTGTCCCGCTTGGTAGACCGGATATCATGGACACAAATTCTCTAACACAACCTTGCCAAGCGAATTCTAGCAACTACGCTGCTTAATTTCCATATTTGCATGGACGTTGGTAAGCTCTGCCAAACAAAATAAGTCTTTTTCTGTACGAATTTAAAAGTTTTATGAATCATATCTTGTTTAATCTGACAGTGAAGTTGCGAGGTGGAACTTCGATAGCTGCGCGAGGCATCCATGTTGCTTCGTAACTTCCAGTTAGGCTGGTAACTGCAAGAAGAAGTAGCAGTAAAGATAATCGCCACCAGAGTTCCAGTTACGAACTAACTGTACATTGAAAAACCGAACTTTTCACTAACTTCCAGTTACGTGCTAACATGAACCTTAACTGAACATTGAAAAACCGGCCCTTAGTAAATAAATAAATACTCTGTGAATAACTCACATAATTATGGTGATATGCGCTGAATTAGAAGTCACTCATTGATGTTTTGCCGATCTTCTTAGTACATTCTTCTTTTCAAATAACATTTTGTAGACGTTTATACACCTGTGATGAAAGTTCAACGTATTGATTAACAAAGCTTTCACTGGAAGAGCGTTGTCACTTGTCCACAAACCATGTATGCACAAAAACACTCGTTCAGTGGTGATATTAGGTGGAGGAAAAGAGAGAAGGGGCTCCAATGTTTTAAGAAAATTGAAATATGGCTCATTGTTGACATTGGAATGTGAAATATTTTCTACTCAACAATCGCTAAGTGATGTTTTGTTTTCCAGCTAACAAATTTTCCAATATTTCTGGCGTTGTGTAGTATGCTGATTAGTAGGGAGCGGAAGTTAATGAAATGTCATTTTTTTTCTGACATCTCGGACACGATGCCCATTAAATATACACAATATTACACTTCGTCTAGAACCCAAAAAAGGTAATTTTAAAGTGCATTTTTTGGCCAATTTTCAGGGTTGAGGTCATTTTCCCAAATTTTCGGAATTTTTCCGTCATTTTTCGCAATATTCGGTGTATTGTTTCGTCATATTTTGTCACTTCTTTCATCTTGGTACTATTCTTGAGTCTATTCACCAATGTGAAATATATATCTCGCAGAATTGCAATTTACGAGCAAAAGAAATGCTGAACTGTTGTGTCGAGGGAAACCACCAGGTGTCCGTCTGGGCCAAACTCAAATTTAAGATCATGTAAAGGAGATTGCATTTTGTTAATTTCCTTTTCATTTAAATTTTTAACCCGAAAATTAACAAATTTAATGGTCATTTTTTTGCATTTTTTACGTCATTTTCCCCCATTTTATAGGACATTCTATAGGTCATATACCTATATTTTTTAGCCCATCAACTTCCGCTCACTACTGATTACTCAGTCATTGTCAGAAAAAGGGACATTTTTGGCGCCCCGTTTTATGTTTTAAAAAAAAAGAAACAAGGACCAAAAAAATGGACTGTTCCGTCTAATACGAGACGTCTGGCCACCTTAAGATAAGCAAAGGTCCTGGGTTCTATTCCCCGTTCCTGCACGTTCTGATCAGAATTGCAGATCTAACAAATCGATTAATATCTGCATATTAACTGGGGGGGTTTTCCTTTTGAGAAATCCGCCATGCTGTTGCATTCAATTTTGTCACGAACTGAGTCACAGCCAGCGGAGAAATCTCCCGAAATTTCCGACCACGTGACCCTGCTCTTTCCGCGAGCGTTGTTTGTTTGCGAAATACTTCGCAAGAGCTCGAGTCGCTGAAGGGAGGGGAGGGGGGGGTGAATCTGGTCTTGCATCACTCCAGTGTGAACTTCCCCGCTGTTGTGGTAAACCGCAATTGCATTTACAATTAGGTCTTTTGCGCATACCGTCGCAAATATTTTCCTACTTTTTTTTCTGGCTCCCGCCCTTCGTCCCTCCTTGAAGACGGTGGGAAGGTCAAAAAGTATGCGGCAAGTGCTTTCGTGTACGTATGAATAGGACAAGCACTAAATTGAATGCGTAAATTGCCCCTTTTTCGAATTACTCAATTTCTTTAATTTTTTATGATTTTTTTCCAGTTTTTTCGAGACTTTGCCTATACACGTCCCAGGACTTTATGAAGCAAGGTGGCGCATAACGGTAGAGAAGGGGAGAAAGCGAGTGGGCGACGCACTGCTGCAAACGGCTGGTAGCTGCAGCCCCGTTTTCCCCTCCATGCTTGATTGATTCATTTGGTTTATTTCACTTCGCTTTTCTGCCACTTTTCTGACGACAATGAACTCAGAAAGAACACCCACGCTTTGATTCGAACCCGGGGCCGTTGGCGTTGTAGCATGCTGTGCTAACCACTCCGTCGATCTTCCCGTCTCATTGGTTCAGCCCTCTCGAGTAGCTCTCTCACAGAGAACAGACAGACGGGTCGATCAAATTGGCTTATGTTGTGTTAATCCACTATATTCCAGCCATGGAAGACAAAACTAGCTGGAAAGTTCTATTCCAAACGCGGGAGGGGAAGCAGGTAAAGAGCGCCCTTACAATTAGTGATAAACAGTTTCGAAGTGGATCGAAGAAAACTGTGACGTCTTGTTGCACACTCTATAAAACGAGGAAGCCAGATTGCTGCCATCTCGTTGTCTGTAACAAGCAATATTCGCCCTACAGTAGATATTATTACTAGACCTCGGATTTTTGGCTTTTAACCTATTTTTTCCTTTACAGGTATGTAAGAAATAATACGTTATGACAGCGTTTCGTTAAAAAACGCAACAACTGACGAAGTTCTATAGTGCCTAAAAAACCTATTTCGCTTGTTAGAACCTATTTTAGGTATATGCGCCCAAATTAAGCCTTTCTTTTAAGGTTTTTATATATTTTTGAAGGTTTTACAGGATTTTTATGTCACACAGAGACATTTGTTTGTTTGCTCACGAACGAATTCAGTGACGAACGTGTTTGAAACGTACTCTCTGTCGATTTCCCTTCCTGCAAGTCCATGGTGATTTTCCAAAGCTCTAAACAAAGCAAAATGTCTGGTGCCACTGTCACCTGTACAATCCAAAGTGGTCTGATCTGTGTTATTCTGCTCACTTTTGCGTCACTTCGGTGCTTTGTGGCATTCACGCCTTGCAAACTAACATTTCAGCACTGAAGTTTGCACCACTGACTATGTTCTTGTTGAAATATTATTTTCAGCATATAAGATGATCCTCAGAGACAAAATTGCGGAGTTTGACTGTGGATAACATGAGAAACTATTGTTGCCTAACTATACGGTGAAGAGCGGATTATAATAGCACATTTCCAAGGGTAAGTTCTGCCATCGCCGTACGGTTAGGCAACACACATAACGTTATGCAAGATAGTGCTTATTTCAGTATATAGATGTCCCATTTTCATTGCCGGTGACTATATCTAATTAGTATTTTTCAGGAATTTTGAACTATTTTAAGTTTTCTTGAACCTACTTCGGGATTTTTCGAGCCTAACTTAAGATTTTTCGAACCTATTTTAGTTTTTTCGAACCTATTTTAGGATTTTTAGAGCCTATTTTAGGAAAGTAAAAGCACACTTTTTAGAACCTAAAAATAAAAGGTCTCATTATTAGTGAATACTACCCTGCATAATGTTGTGTAAATTTGAGCGCATTACTATATTTTCTAAGGAAACCAATTTAAATTGAATGATACAAGATAAAGTTTCTGGTTCACAAACAAGTTGATCGACCGATGAGACGTGATGAATACGTTTCCAGGCATGTTCCGTTTGCTGATATAGTATATGAATGACTTTTTTTTTCATTCTGAACCCTTGCATAATTTGTATGCATATATCTACTTAAATAGCCGGCGATATCACTACGTTTGAAACTTCATTGTTGTTCACACAGAAAACAATTCTCGCGGAACCCCATCCTTTCCAAAATGCCATTGCTGCCACAGAGGTCCGTGATTGCTACCGTCACCCCTGTTTTGACAGTGAACGAGTCCAGTTGGCGCATGCGCACTTCTGTCCATGGTTTGAGCTAAGCCAGCCGGACAGTATTTGGTAGATGTATCAGTGTACCAATTGACACGTTCTTTAGTCAAAAGAACATGATTTAACTAAAAGAGCAAATAATAAGTTCACATGAAAGACTCGAAAGCATTCGCGTGATGCCTCTCAGGTTAGGTTATGGGGTATAATATCTCTCTGTTAGATCGTCAAATAAAAATAAAAGTTAAGTTTGCAGTAAGAAAAAAGAAGTCGATTTTACTTCTTTGCAAATTAAACTTCTTATAATTCAACTTGATTACTCTATTCAAAAACCGAGCCCGAACTTCCAAATCAAGACAAAACACACTCGTAATTGCAATGGCAACAGCTCTTAACAAGATAAGTATATACAGGTTAATCACTATCCTGACATTATCAGTGATAGGTAAATTACAGAAATTAAGATTAAAGAACAATAAACATTTGTACAAGAGAAAAGATAATGAATAACAATAAATATTAGAGCAATGGGAAAGGGTGTCACAATTTTATATCCATAGCTCTGGCAGTTTCAGAGATACTGATAGTTGAAACTGTACTTTTCTTTCAGCGTCTCAGTCCCCTAAAAATACCCAAACGGTCCCTATTTATTTCTTGATTCCAACTTGTCGCAGCATCTCTTGTCCTTACTTCACTGTTGTATAAGGAGAAGCTGAGATGCATCTTCCATTGCAACCATTTGGCGTTCAGAGACATGATCTCATCTGCTCGTTCATCCTGGCGAATTTCCACCGTCTTTTATGGGGTAATTGTCCACTTACCCTATCTCCGAATTCACGTGCCGTTCTGTCGGCTGTTGCTTGAATTAACTGTTCCCTTCGCTGGTCAAACAGGGAAAAAAAAACAACTTTCAAGACGTTAGTGTAATGGTTGCAATGACCCTGGTTGCAACGCTTCATGTGAAGAGTTTCCATTATAAACGATACCAAGACGAGACATGACTTGGTACAGGCTTGTCTCGTGTGCTCGGATGTCTGTCTCGTGTTGATCTCCATTTCCATATCGATTTTGCATCGCTTTTCAAGCTCTTAGGTTGATCGCGACGATGAGTATGCACTGGTGATGGACTGATTTACGCATTCCTGATCACGGTTCGAACCTGGAACCTTTATAGCGCGTTCCGCTCCGGAGGACGACAAGTTTAGATATCTCGATTTTTGACACACACACACATATTTTATAGGATATGATATACAGGGTAAAAGGTAAAAAAAAAGGTAAAGTGTTCCCCTGTGCATAGCACCACGCCATGAAGGCGTATAGGGGGTGTGGGGGTAACGCCCCACACTTTCTTGATCCGGTCGTGAGTGGGGGTGATGTGATCAGCATCACGCCCCTGACCGCCTTTACCCCCCAGGGTTTCCCCCAGGTACCCATGTTATTCGACGCTGGGTGGTCGCCGGGGCCGCTTTCAAAATTATGTTAACACTAATGGATTGGTTTGTCCCATTTAATGTTAACATAATTTTGACTAACCCTGTATATCTCAGTGGCGTATACTGAGTCCAAGATCTGGGCTATCTCACTATGTCACGTAGTCCTAGGCTATGAATAGAAATACATTTACCAACTCCTAAGAAATCAGGTTGCCAACTCATATGAAATCAGGTTGCCAACTCATACGAAATCAGGTTGCCAACTCATAAGAAATCAGGTTGCCAACTCATAAGAAATCAGGATGCCAACTCCTAAGAAATCAGGTTGCCAACTCATAAGAAACCAGGTTGCCAACTCAGAAGGAATCAGGTTGCCAACTCATAAGAAATCAGGTTGCCAACTCATAGGAAATCAGGTTGCCAACTCATAAGAAATCAGGTTGCCAACTCATAAGAAATCAGGTTGCCAACTCCAGAATCATCATCATCATCTGGCTGATATGAATATTATTATTTACAATTTCTGATCGATTTTTCTCCTGTATTTCATTCTCTAGACTTCAGACTTCGCAGAGAGAGCCTAGCTAGTCCAGAATATACGCTCCTGATATACATATATATATATATATATTAGTGTAATATAGTGTATACAATGCAAAGAGGTCATTAAGGCAAACATTTTTTTTGTTTGGCTCGTCGTTTCTTTGCTACAAACCATCTATAAACAGAATTTTATCCAGAATGTATGCAACCACGCTGTAGAAGTTCACGGATGCCACTAATAAGTTAACTATACAATAGACAGAATGTGTGTGACATATATGGGCGTATTCAGCGGGGTCAAGAGTGCACTTGTCCCACTTAGAAAACGATGAATTATTTCGTTTCGTTCATTGTACCTTTTACGTTGGTTAATAGCGGTGATTGGGTGCCAAAACTGGAGAAGGGTACGAGGGCAGCTTACTTTTTCTTGATAGACAAGACGTAGCATTAAGAGTCCAGAGTTCATAGTACGGGGGCAAGAAATAGCAAAAATGTTCCCCAGTCCCTTCCTAATTGTTGACTGTGACACCGCGATTCGAACCCGGAGCGCTCGAATGGCACCGAGATGTCTGTGCCAAGAATTTTGTTAATGGATATGGCCCCCTTTTAGCTGTCAGTCCTATATTTTACCACCTGTTTCTGCAATTGACTTTTGTATTTAAGAAAGAGGATTTTATTACCTTCTAACACACCCCGGCGGAACGCCACTGAACAAGCTTACTTAAAGTTTGTGTAAACTTCAATGACTTCGCTAACGACACACCTATCTAACTTAACCTAATGCAGTAATAAAATGCATCATATCAATCAGAATTAGCAAGGAGGGTCTGAGGGGGAAAAAACACACACACTGAAGATAATGACCCTGCAATTTGTTCCCGTGACCTCTGCAACACAGGGCACTGGTGGTTTGCCAGTATTTAGAACGAATAGAAGTGGAAAATTCCGCGTCCCCTCCCCTTTTGCAAATAAATCCTTGACGGGACCAGCGTTTAATAAAAGCTCCCCCTCTACCCCGCACTTGTCGCAAGCTCTTCATGGAAACTTCCGTCCCCGTCCAATTTCGTGACGCATTAGCGAGGCTTTGTTAGTTTACTCACCCCACGAACACCCCGAAAGAAACTGGCAAAGCGGTCATAATTGAAGCATGCGTCTTCGAGAAACCAGGGCATGGGAAAAAATTAGATAACCTTGTGGTTTAACTAGTTGACTGAAAAAAAAATTCCAGACTGCAATTAGCTTAAGAAAACATTCATATTTAACGCTATTCTCAAGACTGTTTTTTTGTTACAGAAACAGAATTAGGGTCGGGCCGGCATTCATCTAAGCAGATGCTGTTTGGAATTGAAAATCTATTCCTGCAGGAAGCAGAGATTCGATAGTCTTTACAGATAAGAAACAGAGTGAATGGGAAGTCTGCGCAAATAAAGGACAGAGAGTGAATACTCTTCGCAGATAAGAAAGAGAGAGTGAATACTCTTCGCAGATAAGAAAGGGAGAGTGAATACTCTTCGCAGATAATAAAGAGAGAGTGAATACTCTTCGCAGATAAGAAAAAGAGAGTGAATTCTCTTCGCAGATAAGAAAGAGAGAGTGAATACTCTTCGCAGATAAAAAAGAGAGAGTGAATACTCTTCGCAGATAAGAAAGAGAGAGTGAATACTCTTCGCAGATAAGAAAGAGAGAGTGAATACTCTTCGCAGATAAGAAAGAGAGAGTGAATTCTCTTCTCAGATAAGAAAGAGAGAATGAATACTCTTCGCAGATAAGAAAGAGAGATTGAATTCTCTTCGCAGATAAGAAAGAGAGAGTGAATACGCTTCGCAGATAAGAAAGAGAGAGAGAGTGAATACTCCTCGCAGATAAGAAAGAGAGAGTGAATACTCTTCGCAGATAAGAAAGAGAGAATGAATATTCTTCGCAGATAAGAGAGAGAGAGTGAATACTCTTCGTAGATAAGAAAGAGAGAATTAATATTCTTCGCAAATAAGAAACAGAGTGGATAGTCTGACAGATAAGAAACAGAACATGGACCTTCAGATAACAAAGAGAGACTGGATAGTCTACTCAAATAAGAAATAGAGAATAAGAAACCTCCACTATTAACAATAAACAGTTTGTACATATATGAAACAGAGAATGAATAGTCTGCACAAATAAGAAGCAGAGTGGATAGTCTGCGCAAATAAGAGACACAGGGTGGATAATCTGCGTAGATAAGAAACATAGCATAGTCTGTACAGATAAAAGTGGGAGACTGGATAGTCCTCCAGATAAGAAATAGTGAATGGATAATCTCCACAGATAAGAAAGAGTGTGTATAGATATGAAATCCAGAATGGATATTCTCCACAAATAAGAAGCAAAGTGGTTAGTCTGTACAATTAAGAAACTGAGAGTGCATAGTTTACGCAGTTAAGAAACAGAATAAATAGTCTGCTAGTGTTAATGAATAGTTAGTTTCTAGTTTATGTAAATATTTATTTTACACCTTCAAATTAATTCGTTTCATGACTGGTTTATTTGGACAGTTTGTTAAAGTGCATAGTTTTTTTCCTGGGGGGGGTAAGAAAAAGGTAAATCTCCATTGTCTCCTTATAAACAATGGCGTTATCATTGGATGAAATTAATTATTATGCAGAAAATGCATTCAATGTTGTTGAACTTTATTTTTTGTATGATTTCAAGATTTTTTTAAAGAAGGTAAAGAACAAGTTACTAACAAGCAACACCTCCAATCATGTCCCGGGCACGCGCCGACAGCACCATCTATCGACAAGAAAAAAAAATCCAGTGATTTGTTGGATCTGATACTAAGGACCATTTCGGTGCTTTGGTGGGTGGGACTGGGTTGATCTCCCTGCGGTTGTTGCCACCGATCACGTGACGAAGACACCCACTGTAAAAGGACTAGCGGCAGACTGGTTTTTTGGGTGTGAGGGACGTCAAAGCAATAGGCGAGCACGCGCCAAGGTCCATATATGCCCGTCCATATCTTGTTTTTTCCCCCTTGCCCCCAGCATTTTTTACAGCAGGTGAATTCTACGTTGACAACCGAGAAGAAGTGTTGCCAACCCTGATAATATTGCTCAAGACTTTGTACTTGATACAAGTTCACGTTTCATCTCTAGAAGCCTCAAGAGGTTTTGAGTTTTAACCCCGCTCAGGGCATGAGTGTTCCGTTGTGTTTGTTGATAGGTAGATTTGCCTTATTTTACTTCGCATTTCTGCCACTTCTGGCTAATCAAAGAGAACCAATGTCCAGACCGGGATTTGAACCAGGGACTCCTGTGCTAACCACTTCGCCACGAAGGTCGGTCCATGGTGTTTTTCCTCTCAAGTATCGTTCTTCTTAATCATGGCGTCCAAACTAAATAGCTATAAAAGGGATGTTAATTATTTAAAAAAATACAAACTATATTACCAGTTTAAAATACCTAACTGTGAAAGTCTCTGATCTCATCCATTTTTCTGGACGAGGATCGAGACATATCCACCGAAGGTTCAAAGTTCGAGTACTGATTAGGGTATGAATGCTTCTATGTGAGTTTCTCTTCATCATTTTCCATCGCCACGATTAGCCGAAAGCGACAGAAAAGCGACATAGAATAAGATAATGTATTTGTGTTTTCGTTACTTGGCGTTGCTTTTCTGTAACTTTCGGCTAACCGCCACGATGAGGAAGCTTAGATAAAATTGATGAAGGGGCACTCACAAAGAACCTCAATACCCAAGGCGGGACTCGATCCCGGCAACTGTCAAGGTCTCACACAAACACGTAGCATCGGAAAAAAAAGTCCTTACGAACAAGGATCTCATACGTCTTGCAGACTTAGTAAGTTTTTGCTTCCGCAGTTGGCAACATTGCAAAAGATTTATATTATCTATGGTTTCCACAGCAGCAGCAGCAGCAGCAGAGTCTTCGGAACCAGATCAGCTAGGGCTCCCCCTCTCCTTCCCTTCCTCTCCATCTTCCGGTAGATGACAGCACTGAACCTCACCAAATTCGGGTGGGATCGAAAAAAACATCAAAAAAATTATACAGACCGCTGTGACGTCATCTTAGAAGGTAATGTTCTCCCTAATGCGCAGAGCATTGACCCAAGGACTGACTCTGGTAGTAAGCTTTGTTAAGCCAAGACCACCACAAACTCTGTTTCCGGTACGATTAGTGTGTGTTTTATGCACAAGATTATGCAAAATAATAAACGTATTACGACGTTTTGTGGTAAATGTAGCGTGATTTGTTCATAGATTGGTTTATGCTGTACAGGTCATTGTTACAAAAAAGGGACATTTTAGCGTCACGTTTTACGTTTAAAAAAATCGGGACAGAGACTCAAAGAAAGGGACTTGCTATTTTACATCACCGTGACTCCAGCAAACGCTTCTGCGTAAGTGATCCGTAATACATCCCGTAAAGAATAATAAAGGGTGTCTCATAAATATTTTCGTTTCTAAAACTATTAAAATAAATACTTAAATCTTTTGTATAAAGATACATTTATTACCAAAACAAAGCTTAAACATTATTTTCTTTATTTGTGGAAAAGAGTATTGGACAAATGGTGACCGTTCATGTTTTCACAGTCAATTATTCTTGAACTAAAGTTTTCGATCACTCGCCGAAGCATTGCACGAGGAATAGCATTGATTTCATCTGTAATTCTTTGCTTCAATACTCTCAAATTTTGTGGCATTGGGGTGTATACCTTACTCTTTCAGTAAGTGTTTTCAAACTTTTTCACCCAATATTTAATTAAAATTGGTTTGGGACGTCCCTCATTGCTGCCAGGTTATAATATTGCAAAATGCATGCACCAGTTAACAATTTATCAATTGGTATTATATACATGTATGCACATAATATTTACTCACAATTATTCCTTTCATAATAAATAGTTACCAAATTTCATTACACTTTTACAGAATTATATTCGACTTATTAAGTATTTTGTAAGAATATTGATTACCGAGGATGAAGGAGAAGTCAGTAAAGAAGGCGCTTGATGTCCACTCCTGTACAATTCCTGTAAAAATGGTTCTCTGTAAGTTTCATAAAGTTTGCATTGTAATATAATGTGGTTCGGAGTTGCAGTATATTTATTGCACAAACAAACTGGGGAAGTCACTAAATTCTTCATGTAAAGGTGAGCTGCAGCGATAGTGTGATTTAACCTGCAGCGCATTATAGTTGTGAGGGAACTCCGGGAGAGTTGAATCTGTTTAAACCAACATAAGAATCATTATTTTTATAAAATGCATGAACACAAAAAGCACGTTGCTGCCCCGTAAAGCGCTCCATGGCAACTAAACATTAACAACGTTCCCAAGCGTTTGCGATCTATCTCATTTCTGCGTAATGTGCGAATTGCCCCTAGTGTTGCCCACGAGACGAGACTTTGGCTCTCGTGGAAATGCTGTGAAATGCTGTCTCGTCTCGAAAATATTCGTTTGTCTAGGGACACATGATCAATCTCGTCTCGTCCCGAATTTTTAAAAGCCTGTCCCGTCTCGTCCCGTGGGCAACACTAATTGCCCCAGAGGGCGGATTCAAAAACGAAAATATTTCTGAGACACCCCTTATTATGAACATTTTTACATTAGATTAGTCAAGTCAGACAATTCGAAATTTACATGCTCTTGTAGAGGATCATCGCAATCATTTATTCTGTCTGAGAAATCAGAATTTGTTCCAACTTTTGAAATTGGCCTCTGAAAGGTCTGCTTTGTGCAAGCTTAGATCACAACACATAGAACTATTTGTTTGCAGAAAGTAAGCAAATAATGGGCCGAAACAGATTGTCCAGGGTGTACTGTAACGAGTGCACTCACGGTCCCCGAATTGACGTGTCAATCTTACCCCGGCACGGGGCCAAACGTCGTTATGTGTACGGGAAACCGGTCGTGACTCTCGGTCCAGGTTTTCAAGTTCGGTACTGAGACGGTCGTTTATTGTCATACTATTGCGAGGCGGAGATTAATACCTTGAAATGTTACACTGTTTTGTTTACCTTTGCTATGTAGATTCGAACAATCATAAAACACTAATAGCATAATATCTGGTACCTGAAAACGTCAAATAACAACACTGACGAACGGTAAAAAGTGAATATATATTGTAACAACAAAAAAATATTGCAATCAACAACTGTTTACAAAGCCTCCTCACTCTCACAACATTCACGCTATCTCTCTTTCACACAGATGAGGTATTTTTACATGTGAAGTATGGATACAAGTCATGGATCTCATTAACATATCATTCCTTTTAATTTCTAAACCTTTATGTGAATTTAGGGCATTTGTCTGCCAGCTCCTGTGCTCTTTTAAATTAACTTAAGTGCCAGCCCTCGGAAAGCGGTTAACTAAGACAATGGGTCGGCTTGGTTAAATCTTTCGTTCGAATGAACGTGTGCATCGAGTCGTAAGGACGACATTACAAGTTTCTCGGACGGGGGTATTACACACAAGCCTCTCTCGTGCAATGAGAACAACTACTCAATTACATAGTGATGCAAAAACTTAATTGGCTCCAGCTGCCGGAAATACACTAATCAATCGTCGGCGCGAGCAAAAATTACCTTAAAAACCACTATGCAACAAATAATACTATTTCACGCACACGACCTTGCAATATAAACAACTACGCTTTCCACAATTAAAAAGGACTCATCAGTCAACTATTGACAAATTAAATGGCGCGACGGGGCGGTCGGTTACACAAGAAATGGAGCACACTTTGACAATTTATACTAAATATTAAAGAAATGAAATGGAGCTTCTAACCCTGAATGCAGACAATTAAAATAAAACATCTGAACATGAAATTACCCTTTTTTATAACAATACCAAAACAATTTTTAGACGCGGAAGTTAGGTTTGGGTTTTCCTGAGTAACTTTGCAAATAAGTGAGACTTCGGCGTTAACTGTACGGTGTTGATACTAACGACGCACGTTTACATGGACATGAGACCCTCTGAAGTATACTGTACCAGACTCTGCTACATGGCGTGGTCCTTCATCTCTCCTGGACGCGGGACTTGGCACACGGTTCCTTTGTGGCGAAATTGTCCTCCGAGGTCGATCGCGATGAAGAATAATTGCGACGATATGGTGTACTTGCACCTCCTCAGAACTTCGGGCGTTCCTCTTGTCACTAGCGTCGGGTGTACGTGGTCACGCGTCGGTTCGGAATCTCTCTGGTGACGGGCTTCGATTCGGCGTCGTTCTGGAAGCGTCGTTCTGGAGTCGTCCTTCAATCTCTCCCTCTGGCTTCGATCGGCGTCGTTCTGGAGTCGTCCTTCAATCTCTCTCTCTGGTGACGGGCTTCGATCGGCGTCGTTCTGAAGACGTCCTTCGGGCTTTGGGCAGTGTTTGGCTTTGATGTCGTCTTTGGCGTTGGCTGACTGGCTTCATCGGAAGATGGCGATGCATCGTTGCGGGGTCAGGGAAGTCGACAGACTCCCTTCTCAATCTCCTTTAGCCGCCCATGATTATGTAGTTAACGCTTGGCAAAAAACAAATCACCGCGTAATCTTCACCAAAATAAGGCGCACACTGGTAACTCTCTATCTGCAACTCGCTCGCGGTACGTAAGGAAACAAAGTCCACGGACACAAAACAATAATCACGCGAGAGTGTAGCGCGGAAATGCTCTCTGTGAAATCCGGGTAAAACTGTCTCTGGGGTGGTAGCACCGCATATATATAAGAGATTCAAAATCGTCCGTTGAAACCCACGCTAAGGTGGCTTCGCTTCGCTTTCTCAGGGGATGGAAATGACCTCTGTCCATTGTCTTGAAAGGCGCGGTCGGCGACGCGTCCTGGATCCTTGCAGGCTTGAGCTCCAGCTGATTTCTCTGGTCATCCGTGAACATGGGTTAGAACGCCTGCTGCGACTCAAGCCCGGTAGCGGCGAAAATAATCTTTCCTTATCTCCGCGTTGGTGCAAATATGTCATGTTCTAAGCCGAAAAAGGCAGTTCCGCTGTCACTCAAGAAAAACTCGTCCCCCACTCCCGACGTCTGGCTCGGATACTAGTTTATTCACAAAATAAATCAAACCTCACACTTTCATGTTTGTGCATAAAATGAATCAATAAACAAAAAATAATTTATATCGAACTGCGTTTCACATGTCACTAGATACCGTGACAGTACTAAGTGAATAATATACTACAAATATCAAAGTTTTAATTGACATTGCTGTTGTTTGTTTCTGGTGCCCCAGTGACGTAGCAGGCTGTGTATTATGAAAAAGTGGTACCCGCTGATAAAAGAATCTGGCAGGTGAACATACATATTTATAACGAAATAATTTTAATATTAAAATGTATACATTTTGCCGTCGAATTTTGTCCAGTTTTCTTGTATGAAAAACCCTGCTAATGGTACCATAAATATCCTCCCAACCTCAAGAAATGTATCTGTGGTTGCATATTAGATGTTGTTTTCAAAATACACAACTTGCTAAATGACTGGGGCTCCAGAAACAAACAACGGCAATGTCAATTAAAACTTTGATATTTACAGTATATTATTCAGCAAATACCATAAACGTATATAATATAGGATGTTCGTAATTAATGTGCAAAGTTGTAAACATAATTTTTGGACACCTTGTTAATTTGATTGACCAACAAAATATTGTTTTTACATTTGACGTTGTTCGAGTTAAGATTTTTATTTTTTTAAAATTCTATTCTTGTGTGTGCGTGATATTAATATAACTCAAAACCTTTCCAACCAATGTACTACAACAGTGGTTCCCAAACTGTAAGCCGCGGCGCCCTGGGGCACCGTGGTTGGCTTACAGGGGCGCCGCGAAATGTTCCAATAGATTTAATCAATGATATGCTTGTTCCAAATATGTGCTTATTTAGTACTTTTTACACATAAAATGTTTCTGAATGTGAAATATGTGTATTTTTCATCTTAAGGCACGCAACCTAACCACACTAACTGAGCTTTGCAAGTGTTAGATAGGCCTATATTCTGACTGGGGCGCCACGGGAAAATCTTGAAACACTAAGGGTTCCGCGAAACGAAAAAGTTTGGGAAACCCTGTACCATAGTATTTTGAAGAATTTTGAGATGTTGTTTATTTCATTACATAATTAGTTTACTAAATGAATGGAAAGGGGGGTAAACCCCTTAAATACTCCCCTTCTATACGGCAATTCTGATAGTTTTTTTTTAAAAAAGAAAATACATTTCGGATCATTCTAATCATTTAGGAATGTCTTATTTGATTTAATTTTTGTTATTCACCTGTGATTTTCTGCCACTATTAACTAATCGCTACGATGAGGATGAGCTATGATAGCATGGAATTGATGAAGAGACACTAACCCATGCTCAGACCGGCATTAGAACCTTGGTCGTAGAGTACTGTGAAGAAATGTCTCGTAGCTATGGACCTTGTTATTGTCGCAAATGCGATGACACCGAAAAATATTGCAAACACATTTTCATGCATTCGAAATAGCGAAATAAAGCGAATTTCTCCTAAAAATTTGGATTTGGGCGTTTTTGGCGAATATCAACACATTTTGTGATTTAAAAAACTTTAAAATATCGCGAGAATCCAATGTTCTTGTGCTTCATGCTTTAAAATACAAATCGTACCATGTTGATGCATGTATAACGCACACGTTTCCCAACATTTTAGCCAAGAAAGACTATAATGCATGTTATACGTGGAAAAATTCATGCAGCTACGTGAAACCATGTGAAAATGTATGTTTCCACGAATTTTAACCTCTATCGGAACACTTTGCATCAGAGAGCAAACTGGCGGTGTCCTGACAGGAGATTGAGTGCCCACCTACCGACACACCGTTTCCAACGTATGGATCACAAACAGGGTAAGGCCATTTATAAAATTGAATAGTGTTCTCCGATCTGGTCTATGGCATGCCCCTCAAATTCAGACTAAATTCCGTCCTAAATTTCTTCCTGGCCATTGTTCGACACCGAATTCCGTCCGCAAAACACTTGCAAAAGTCCATCCTCCTGCAAATGTTAAATATCCAAACTCCTCAAGAGAGACATAGACTGGCCGACCATATATTTCTACATAAAATAGTGAATGGCAACATCAGAAATGACCGACTTCTTCTGGAAATTCACTTTCGTGTGCCTGCCCGCTCAACAAGAAGCACTCAACTTTTTGCTTCTCAGAAGCCGAGATTGTGCCTCATCCAGCGCTCTCTGTTCCATAGACTGCCCAGTGAATATAATAATCTAGGAAGCGAAATAGACATTTTTGAAAATCTGGACCGTTTTAGAAGAAAGTTAACTAAAAGTATGTAAGTCTCTTAACCACATGTAATTTTTCTATGTTATTATTTTTGTTGTATTATGTTATTATTTTTGTCCTTATGTTCTATAAAATCGTTCCAATGTAAAATGGCTAACGCTGTATTTGGAATCTTCTATTAAATAAATAAATGAGTTAAAATACTACTTCAAACACACAATGAAGGTATAATTTTAGTGGTAAGAAAAGTGAGTTAAGAAAACACGCATTTTGGACAAACTAGTAAAAATAACACCACTTTTGAAAAAAAGTAACACTGAAAAATCTAGGTCCCTGCTTATAGCCAATCGGCCAATGAAAATCTCTACGTACGGTATGAAAGAAAGTCAGAAAAAAAATAGTTGGGAATTCAGTCAGGGAGGACCAAACCCAAGGGTAAACAAACTGACGGTGCCAAAGTGTCGCACGTGTGGTGGGCTCCCCAGAGGCGGAATACTGAAAAGCCAAAACTGGAATTGCCGCAAATCCAGTACAACGAATGAAACCCGTCTCCTTTGTGTATTCCGTAAGGCACCGATCCATTATTCAGGAGTCTTGAGGTAACTTCTGATAGTGCGGGGTCGTGGTCTTGCTTCCACTGGACAGGTTGTTTCGCTTTTTCAAGCGGCTCATCAGCATCCGAAAAGGAAAAACAAAAAAATGGCAACTGGAAGGAGGAGGAGGCATATTTAAAAGCCGGTGACTTTAATAGTTTAATTCAATACGTACTTGTTCATTGCTCACGGCCAGTGTCTAGTTTTCAAACCCTAACCAGTTGGTGAACAACTCTCCCAGTGCGAAAGCGTGCTACGAGCAGTAAAGGTGTGGCTTGAAGATTGTCCTCGGAATATAAGGTAGGTGATCGAAGTGTGGTTACGTTCTCTCCCCCTTTTCTGTTGTAAATTAAGGGGATATTGTACGCTTCTGCAAACATGAAAGTGTATGTGTTAAGTTTATGGAGTATACTTGGTCTTGTTTATCTCCAGAACTAGTGCGGTGAATACATTTTAGTTTTGGTTGAGTACTGTGTAAGGGATGGTCTCGCGAACTATTATTTAAAATGTTCACTTACTTCATTTCATTGCCGAGAAATAACCAACAAGTTTCAACGCTTCGAGCGACCAGTTTGGCTTTCATTGCCATCTAATGTGCTCCTGAAAGTCAGTCGAGAGAAACGAAGTGCCAAATTGTCTCCCAGTTATACAAAAGTTTTGTCTTGAGTGGCGATATATACAGAATCACCTAAGCATTCAACTTGATTAATTCAAACCGATTGATTTAGTTTATTTTACTTCGCTTTTCTGCCACGTTTGGCTAATCGCAAGGATGAGAATGAATGGTGAAAAGATGAAATGAATGAAGGTACAATCACTGTCCTGACTGTAGGTACAGGCGCCAGAGCCTCGTTAGTCTGCAAAATGCAGTCCAGGGTGTACTACGTGAAAGAGAGATTAACATTTGGATATCTCTAGAAAGGGTCACCCATTACAACCCGTATTAATAATTGGAATTATGTTATTATTAATGCATTGTTGAGAAGCAAAATTTAGTACACTTTACAGTACACTTAATTTTGTAAAGTAAGTTAATCATGATAAAAGGTGGCGGAACAGCCCTTGAGGCCTATCCACCGACATCCCTCCCACATGCCTCAGCAGAGGTGGGTGATCATCCAACCAGTTAGTCAGCACGACGAACCCCAAGTCGTTGCTGTAAGTTTTTCATGACTGGGTTGCGCTACTCATTCGTAGCTCCCAAATTTCCTCACGATGGTTGGTGGACAACGGACCTAGCCAATGATCGAATTCTCAGGGGAAAATTCGGCACATCAATCGCTTCTTACACTCCCACATTACTGCAGTGGTGCGGACCTTACGAAAAAACGGGACAGACTCAAAAAGTGATTGTCCCGTCTAATACGGGACGTCTGGTCATCTTACCCCAGGAGATTCGAACCAACGCGAGTCCCGTAACCCGAGCCCATGCCTAGACCGCACGGCAGGACTGTTCTTTCATGAATAATAATACAAAAAAATTGCACCATGGTATTGGAAAATCAAGAGAAATGTACGGTGCTTCAGATACTATTTTTGAAATGGCGTAGTGGTAACGTAGTTACCTAATGAAACGTAAGCAAGAGAGACCTTGCTACGTCAAGGGACTTTCACTTACCTGAACACCAGACACACTTAATTTAGATCCACCTACCAATTCCTCCATTAACTTACCATCAAGCACACCCATGACACGCGGAATTTGTACATCGGCATTTCCTGTCCAGAACATTCGCTTCGGAGTCGACACGTCATACTCAAGTAATGAATACCTTGTCGTTCTTCACCGTTAGGCAAAACAGCCTTGCCTCGTCGTTTGCCCTTTATTATCCTCCATCTGGCCTCTTCAATTCTTCCACAATGGCTTATTCATCCCCATTTACCCAAGAGCTTGTTCTTGCTCCCGTTGCGATTCCAAGAATCGGATGGAGCTTTCTTCAGTTCACCTTTCGCAACGCCATCTGTGGGATTCTGAGTAAAATTCCCATCGCACGTAGATTGACCGCACGATTACTTTCCTAATGGCCCACGGCAATGGATTTTTGTATGATGCGATAAATTGTGGTCTCCCAGTTCTGTATGAATTAATACCGTGTTCACATTTGTATTTACATATTTACAGTGTTATAACTAGAGCACGATTATCTAGGCACTAAATAGGCACCCCAAAGCACTACAATAGGTACTATGGGGGCATAGGTATCACTTTCAATATTGTGAATAATTAAAGGCCTCAAGTTAAAATTAATTTTCGTTATTTAGCGTCGCTTTTCTGCCTCTTTTGGCTAATCACGACGATGAGGAAGAATGATGATATGATGGAATTGATGAAGGGACTCTCGCTAGGAACACTAATGCTCAGGTCGTGAACCCGGTAGCGCGCTAACCATTCCACCACGAATGTCGGCACACTGTGAATACAAAAGTGATTATTCAAATCTTATCGTCGTCTAAGGTCGGCATAAACGACATACAAGTATTTTGTTTATTTAATTTTAGTTTCTGTATACTCTTTCGGGGGTGTAGATCTTCCAGGCCCACCCCCTAAATATGCTCTTGTTTTCCGAGTAACCGATTCTCGGTTCCGAACAAGTGACCTACTCCGGTTCTCACTAGATCCGGATACCTGACTCTCGCTAGATCCTGACACGCGGTCAGATCTCTACTTAAAACTGCAGATTGAGTCTCGAACAGCCAACATAAATACAATAAGTGTAGAGTCACCGTGACATACACACTTCACTGCCATGCTACCCAACTTTACGGCGATGTGAGTAGCAACGTTTCAATAGCACGTTTGTTCATCGCCGTACAGATAGGCAACACACAACATTGCCGTGAAGTGTGTATTTCAGGATCTAGGTGTCCCATTTATAATGCCGATGACTGTACATTAAATAATATGGATAGTCTACACATAACAATGACTGCATAGTCGGCGCAGATAAGAAACAGATGGTGAATACTCTTCGCAGATAAGAAAGAAAGAGTGAATACTCTTCGCAGATAAGAAAGAGAGAAAGAATACTCTTCGCAGATAAGAAAGAGAGAGTGAATACTCTTCGCAGATAAGAAAGAAAGAGTGAATACTCTTCGCAGATAAGAAAGAGAGAATGAATACTCTTCGCAGATAAGAAAGAGAGAGTGAATACTCTTCGCAGATATGAAAGAGAGAGTGAATACTCTTCGCAGATAAGAAAGAGAGAGTGAATACTCTTCGCATATAAGAAAGAGAGAATGAATACTCTTCGCAGATAAGAAAGAGAGAGTGAATACTCTTCGCATATAAGAAAGAGAGAATGAATACTCTTCGCAGATAAGAAAGAGAGAGTGAATACTCTTCGCAGATAAGAAACAGAACATGGACATTCAGATATAAAGAGAGACTGGATAGTCTACTCAAATAAGAAATAGAGAATAAGAAATCTCCACTATTTGTACATATATGAAACAGAGAATGGATAGTCTGCACAAATAAGAAGCAGAGTGGCTAGTCTGCGCAAATAAGGGACACAGGATGGATAATCCCATTTATAATGCCGATGACTGTACATTAAATAATATAGGCAAACTTTACTTCTATTCCTATTTTTAATACTTTTACGTCGCTTTTCCACCTCTAGAGGTTAATAGCGGCGATGAGGGTATATAATATAATTGCATGAAACAGATGAGAGAGAAAAATACAATAAAAGTTTCGTGCCTTTACCCGGGATTCGTGCTTCGTGGCGCGCTGCTCTAACCACTGCGTCAGGAAGGTTGGCTTACAAACTTCAAAGCTTGTATTCTCTATCGAGAGGTTATGTGTTCGAGCTTTGAGATCGATCATCCTGACAGATTTTCCCTCAGTCACTCCAAACGTATGCTGGGATGGTACCTTTAATGAATGCTTCAATTTCGTTTCCTCGTCATGCTTAAACCTAACTGCTCAAAGTAGAGACCCGAGAATAATTCATCAGAGCCAATAAATCAACTATTTGGTCATCAATGACGTGTCTATTCCTCGAATACCGTTCAAACGAGGTGTGACTGTATAGTTCCGAGGACGGCTCTGTACTTCTCTAAGCTTTATATTTACAATTCCGTCCAACGGCTTATCTCTTTCTTACGCAAATGTGTTTAAAAAATACACTCTTTGTTCCCGTCTGCTTATTTCGCTGCTGGATTTTATCGGAATGAGTCAAAGGGTTCCTGAGGACCGAGCGTATTGGTGAATCAGATTGATTGCAAAACTCAAACTTGCTTTTCTCCTTTTATAGCACCCAACTTGGATCGTCGAGGAAAACTTCGCGCTTTTTACACAAGCTATTGGGAATGCAATGCAACTACTTATCGCGTGTGTTGTTACGTCACACCTCTCGGTGAAACACAGTGTGTCCATTACCTTCTGTCATCGCTTCGTTTCATGGTAATCGGGTGTCGTGTTGTGCTACCACTTGGATAAAAACGACGAGAATGATGGAAGAAAGATGCTAAAGGGGGTAATGAATCTAAGGTATTGCACGGGGCCTTCACTGAGGCCATTGAAATGGCAAGCGCGAGGGACTTATGTAGAATATCAATGGGTTTTATGGAGGATTTCAACGGAGTCCATGCAGAATTTCAATGGGGTTCTATGCAGAATTTCAATGGAGTATATACAGAATTTCAACAGGGGTTTATGCAGAATTTCAATGGGTTTTATGCAGAATTTCAATGGGGTTTATGCAGAATTTCAATTGGACCTGTGCAGAATTTCAATGTGGTTCATGCAAAATTTCAATGGAGCCTATGCAGAATTTCAATGTGATTTATGCAGAATTTCAGTGTGGTTTATGCAGAATTTCAGTGTGGTTTATGCAGAATTTCAATGGGGATTTATGCAGAATTTCAATATGCTTTAAACAAGAGTTTCAATGTGGTTTAAGGAGAATTTCAATGGGGTTTATGCAGAATTTCAATGGGAGTTTAAGAGGAATTTCGAATGGGGCTTAAGCAGCATTTCAATGATGTTTAAGCAGAATTTCAATTGGGCCTGTGCAGAATTTCAATGTGGTTCATGCAAAATTTCAATGGGGCCTATGCAGAATTTCAATGTGGTTTATGCAGAATTTCAGTGTGGTTTATGCAGAATTTCAGTGTGGTTTATGCAGAATTTCAATGGTGTCTATGCAGAATTTCAATGGGGATTTATGCAGAAGTTCAATGGGGATTTATGCAGAATTTCAATATGCTTTAAACAAGAGTATCAATGTGGTTTAAGGAGAATTTCAATGGGGTTTATGCAGAATTTCAATGGGAGTTTAAGCAGAATTACAATGGAGTTTATGCAGAATTTTGAATGGGGCTTAAGCAGCATTTCAATGATTTTTAAGCAGAATTTCAATTGGGCCTGTGCAGAATTTCAATGTGGTTCATGCAAAATTTCAATGGAGCCTATGCAGAATTTCAATGTGGTTTATGCAGAATTTGAGTGTGGTTTATGAAGAATTTCAAGGGGTCTATGCAGAATTTCAATGAGGCTTATGCAGAATGGAATATATGCAGAATTGCAATGGGGGTCTGTGCAGAATTTCAGTCTGATGATTACGAGGACTATATCAGAGGCATTGCAATGGCAATTTTAGAAGAAAAATGGCCATAAATTAATTAGGCGTTCAAGAGTATTGAGGGATGTTAGGAGTGTGTGGATACTTAAGGAGTACTAACGAAACTCTTTACGGCAGAGAACAGCACTAACGTGGCACTAACGATGGGCAAGGTTTGGTTAATTTTGTGGGCAACTGGCGGGTATAAGTTCACGGATCTCTCTCCCTATACACCTGTCCGAGTATCGAAATTGAATTGCACTAACAAGTAACGAACAACGATTAAGGAAACTACACTAAAAGGTTAAGAAAAAACAAACAACAGTGCGACACACCTTGCTGACAATGTGCGTCCGTCACGCAACCCAAGATTGAAATTCCTCCCAACGCACATGCGTGACTCACAACAGACACGCACGACACGCAGTCCTTACGATATTACACATTAGCAACGTAAGTCCTCTTTTTCATTCGCATTCAATTGCCATCATGGCCACAACTCAGTGTCGTGTGGGGCGATAAAACATCCATTCGCCACCTACATGACACGACAGACTCCACAACTTACCATGCAGAGATGAAGGTGTCAGGTAGACTGGACAGAACCTAAATCGCAAAGTAAAAGTTCGATTGGTTTATTTTATTTTACTTCACTTTTCTGCCACTAGGGGCGTGAAGTTTTAGTTTTAACGATAATACCGAAAAGTTGAGGAAAGCAAAATAAAGTGTTTAAAATGTATTTGGGTAGATAAAGGAAGCAAGTTTTCGGTGTTTCGTAATCGCAAAATAACGCGAATTCTGCCATTTTTCAGAATAAACCTGAACACTTTAACGCTGGTGATAGTTCGATTGGAAGACAAAGAAAAAGAGAAAGAGAAAGAAAAAGAGAGGAGGTTTGGAATAAGGAGAATGGGGAAGACCACAGAAAGATATGCAAAGTGCTTAGGAAACCTGGCATTAAAACTTATAGGAAGGGAGGGAGAAGCATCTTAAGAATATCGAAGAATGCAAACAAGAAAAAGGAAAACAGAGAAGAGGAAGGGATTACCTACGAAGTGAAATGTAAAGAATGTCAGAGTGTGTACATAGGAGAAACGAAAAAGAGGCTGAAAGACAGGTTGAAACAACATAGGGATGATGTACGACTTAAGAGAGAGAGAAATGCGATATTTAAACACACAAGAGAAACAGGACATGACATAGAGTGGGATGAGGCTAAGCAGATAGGAAGGGAGAAGAGAATGCTAGTGAGAAAATAGAAGGAGGCCAAGGAAATAGAGAAGAAAGGTGAAGAAGACACAATGAACTGGAATGGGGGGACTGAAGTGAAACAAAGAATGGAAGAAGGTGTTAGAAAGAGTGGAAAGGACAAGAGAGAAAGAGGAGAGAAGAAGGAAGAAGAATGAAGGAAAAAGAGCGTGAGATAAAGAGTCCAACCACATTCTCTTTCAGGTGAAAGTACAGTTGACAAGGGAAAGTCATCTGCTAGATTGTTCCAGAACAACTTTCTAATAATCTGGAGTCTAAAGAAGACCTTGCTAGAAGGTCGAAACGTTACGTTTAGTTTATGTTTTATAATAAAATAAATTTCTGCCTTGGTCAGCATATTGAGCTTTTCAAAAGAGATTGTCACACTTCATTTATTGCAGTTCGGCGCAGACATGACTGACAGTGTGTAACCTTATCCTGAAATAGAATTTGCTCGGGGGTTCTTCACAGAAGGAAAATTTCGTACGAACGGGAAAATTTTCAGGGAGAAGCACCTGTTGTGTTTCGGAGGGGGAGTGAAGGGTGTTTATGTGTACAGAAAACGGTATTTTGACGCCGCAGACTTTTCTTGACATTGTTAGGGAAATGTGATGTATATGATTATGTTGAAGGATTTGGGTGTTATCATTCAATAAACATTTCATATTTAGTGGCTGATGAGATGAAATAGTTTTCCAAATGGAAGCAATTTGGTTATTTCTCAAAAACGCAAGCCATAATTTTTTTGTCATTAAAACTAAAATTTGTCTCAATTCTCCAGAACTAAAATAATATGAAAATCTTAAGCATAGAAGCATAAAAATGCATGTGAAAATAACAGATTTTAAATTAAAAACACCGAATTTTGCCGTACACCGCGAAAAATAACATCGATTGCACGTCCATACTTATGGCTAATCCCTAAGATGAGGATGAGTGATGAAATTGATGAAGGGACGCTAACCACTCCGCCATGGATGCCGGCTAAATCCCAGTCTCAGCATGGTGCTTTTTATGTGCGTGTCCCTTCATCAACTTCATCATATTACAGAGTTCTCTATCGTGTAAAACCAACATTGTTCGGGAAAACCGAACAAATATGGTTCTCCACACTGGAGCATTCATGCCAATACCACAGTGAATTACTGTAAGAAAAATAAAAACTTCTATTATATAAAAATGGATGTGTGCGTGTGCGTGTGTGTGTATGTTTGTTCCGGCATAACTCTCGAACGCCTGCAGCGATTTCAACCAAACTTGGTACGCACTTGCAACCTTGAAATAAATGCTGTGGTGGTAAGACACCCATGGCACCCATATTGTTGGGGGTGGGGAGAGGGTGGCATGTAAAAATAATCGAAAACGACCGATTTTAATGTGGAATCCATAGCTTTCCGGGTTGCTAAGATGAATAGTGACACTACCAATGCCGTTCAACTCCAAGGAACCTCTGGCACCCCTAGGGGTGGGGGTGGTAAGGGGGTGGCATGTAAAAATAATCGAAAACGACCGATATTAGTGTGGAATCCATAGTTTTCGGGGTCGCTAAGATGAATAGTGACACTCCCAATGCCGTTCAACTCCAAGTTCATTTTACACTATAGTTAGAATTCATTATTTTCCTGTCTAATAGAAGATTGGGATAAATAAATACCCTGGCAACGCCGGGCAATTAGCTTGTAAAGGATAAATCAGAGAATCCGGAAAAATTTGCGGTACTGGGTTAATTTTCAGATACCAGAGCATAAGCACATACCTCTGAAAGTATGCGGGTGTAGGAGGGCATACCCCTTTTTAAAATAGTTATACCTAGGTATATCCATCTCGTATTAAAATACTATATCTGTACGATCTGTAAGCCTCCAAAAAGGATCCGGGTTCGAATCCCGGCCTGGGCATGGATGTTTGTGGTTGCCATTCATCAATATCATCACTCAAGCCCATCTTCGCAATTAGCCAAAAGTGGCACAAAACCGAAGTAAGATAAAGCAAATCAATCAATCAATCCAAAAATGATCAGATCCTCAACCCTTTGATTTACAAGGCTATATCGTTGACCACTATGCCATCAGGATGGTCCTACGTTAACATTTCTACGTGAACTCTCCATCTGAAAAATATCGTGCATTTTTTTATGAACACTCTGTTTATACAACATGATCATGGGACCGTTCGAAGCAGACTTACTCATTCAAGTACAAAGTCTCTCCAATGTTTTTATTTACGTCTTCAAGTTGGTGAGTATCGTTGAGGTCAAGTTTGCGAAACACAAAATATAATAAAAAAATATCATCAGATTTTCAAATAAGCATTTAACAAAAATAAACCTACACGACCCTGAACATCGTCCTAGTTCTTGCACATCGGGTGGAGAGTTAAGTAATAACGTCTTCCTTTCTTTGAGTTCAAAATTAAATATATTTATGTTGTGTTCACGTCAGGGTAATATGGAACAGGGAATCCACGCAATGAGAAAGTTTGAGTATGTGAGGCTCAGGATGTTCTCGAACTCGGCTCACGAAATTTATGATGTGATGCGAATGCTTTATTATAGATGATGTTCAATGTTTGTTCAAAATCTGTGCACTCTTCTGCGGGTTTATGCCAGAGGCGTCTCGTGAACGCATGCGTCAATTGTGGGAAAAAGGACAGCTTGCTCTGCGACGACATTAATGAGCATTTCTACATTCTAATTTCTTCATATAGGAGAAGTATTTATTTTACACGAGAGCGCTGAACTAAGCTTATATTACATTTCTTGGATCTGAAGTGACGCATCCGTCAATTGTGGGAAAATAATTACTCCTTCTGTCCCATAATTATTGTCCGGTACACTTTTGTTTGTTGTCCCATTAAATTGTCCGATAGGTAAACTGTGACATTGGTGTATACAGAAGAAGAAAACGAAACACGGGAATGAGTCATACAACGTTATTACTCAAGGATCAGTACAAATTGGCCGATCAAGTATCCAAAAGAACATAAATAAAAAGTCACCATTTTGGTATACCGGACTATAATTATGGGACAGATGGAGTATTACTTTCTTTCACTTCAGATCCAAGAAATGTAAAATAAGCTTAGTTGAGCGCTCTCGTGTAAAATAAATACTTCTCCTATATGAAGAAATTAGAATGTAGAAATGCTCATGAATCTCGTCGCAGAGCAAGCTGTCCTTTTTCCCCACAATTGACGCATGCGCAGCATGCACCGTATGCGTTCACGAGACGCCTCTGGGCTGAGATGGTTGATAGTGGCCTTGTAATCAAGGGGTCCCGGGTTCGATACCCGGTGGAGGCACATAGAGGTTCGGATCCCACATTAAACTGTAGGTCCAATCCGGATTAGCCTTCCTGTATATAAAGTGGACTTAAAACACCAACTCGATCGATCGATCCAGCCCCCCCCCCCCTCTCCCGACGTCCATGACTAGCCTATGATAGTACACCAACACGCCCAAAGACATGTTGCATATGTAATTATCGTACTACAGTAATCTTCAACCATGTTGAGAAGTAAAAAAAAATGCTCTGAGATTGCTTCAGCAAATTCAGCGCTGTAGCACTGCTTGCAAACAATTGACACCACAGCTACACGCCTGATGTCGTGACACCTGTGGCATTGGGTCCCGGGTTCGATACTTGGTTGAAGCACAAGCGGTTCGGAGTTCGCATTAAAATCGAGGTTCAGTCCCGATTAGCTTATCTGTGCTTATCTGCCTGTCCTTTCTCTATTGGATCAAACGATTGCTGGAACATGTGCGAGACTTCATGGAGAGCTAAAGGTGAATTCGCACAACAAAACAGATCACGTATCTCGCTTAATTTCTCTACTTTCAACCAATTTAAGCGAATTGGAATTTCGCGAAAGGGGATATCCCGTTTCGCCTATAAATGGCGCCCAGAATATAACTCACATTACAGGGTGATCCATTTGAGATGTCAGAAAAGTTAACCGTTATATACAAGAAGTTAATTACTTATCTCTAATCAGTTTGTTGTAATGCAGTGCGTTCGTTGTGGCTCTGGGCCGAGATAGAGCCTGACATGGCTCTCGTAACGTCTCGCTTATTTACGCACATATCTTCAGCATGCAGACAATTATATTTATATTGCATAACGTGTACTAACCTGTGTTATAAGAGTTGTTCAAAGTTGTTCACCCGCTACCTCGGCCCAGAGCCAAAACGATCGCAATGTATAAGCAAATGTAAGTTTCGACTGAGTGGAGGTTTACAGACTTCAGTCACATGGCGGCGCTAGTGTGCACCACTCAAAAATTCCGCTTGCCATACGACATAATGTATCTTGCTGTTGTCTACATCTAAGGACCGATTTTTCATTGTCCAGTTATTCTTTCTGTTAACTATCTGCCAGTTGGAGATAATCGCCATTCTTAACCAGCACCGGTTCTTTCAATGTGAAAGTAACTGGCAGTTAGCAAATCGTGAGTTTGTACTCTAAAATAGTATGTTGGTAATGCTGAAGTGCGATCTGCGCGCCATCTATTAGTATAGTTTCAAACCGAGTCGATTGTCACACAACCTGGCGTTCAAATAAAGAATTACAAGCCCGCCGCGCTCGAAAGCACGTTATTGCATAGGAAACCATTGGGACAATGGCTGCGTATACATTGTGCGTGCTTACGAAATAAATTAACAAAAACAAGCACTACAGATTTGGCTTTCTTCTAATGATAATTCCATGTCGGGGAAATGCTGTTATGAGGCGCAAGCGTGAAGAACTCGAAAGTCGAAACATTAATAATATCTGTCTGCTGATATAAACACTATTAATATGAGGACATTGTACATTTACCTGCATGCTTTGTACCTCTCTATGCATGCATGTTTGTTCAGCGAAAAAATAACATGTTGGTAAGTATGCTTTGTAGGTCAAGTTCTAAAAATATAAAGACACGAGTAATAATAATTTTACTCTAATATTTTCCGAGAAGATCGTTCAACAATAAAGCATGAATTGAAGGCAACACACGTAATAAATAATTGACAAAAAAATCTGTGACCAGGACTCGAACTCACATTACAAAACACAACACGCTCTGCTTATATTACAACAAACTGCTAAGAGATATGTAAGTTAATCTCTTGTATATAACGGTTTACTTTTCTGATATCTCAAATGGATCACCCTGTATATTGTTCTGATGAACAATTAGGCAAGAGAGGGATTAGGGGAAACGTGACTGCACGAATCCAAGCAATGTTTTAAAAAGTTGGCGCTGCTGACGAGTGGCGTGCCCAAGGGGGGTTGATGGGGGGTTATAACCCCCACTTTCGCCCAGTATTCCTAAAAAGAACGTCGAAGGTAGGAAAATATGACAAAATGAGGGCTGACTACCAAGAAAAAGTATACATAACTCTTCCCTTTCGAAAATCCTGGGCACGCCACTGCTGCTGGCAATCGCACAAGACTGAAAGCTGTTACAAACAAGACAATATGGAGGGAAGAAGGTAAATGATTACAGGGTGCAGCGAAAGAAGTTCGCCGACCTTTGTGCCTTCACAATCTCAACACAAGAAACATACTCTCAAGGTAGTATATAAAATCCCAGTTAGCGTTTGTCTTCCTGTATCCGGTTGCATCCGACAAATAAAACACCGCCATCTTTTTTTTTGTTGCGTAGCCTCTGGGAATAAACCGGCACGAGTCGTCGTTATTCGAGCGTTCTCAGAAATTAATTATATATAATAATAGTACCAAGAGTGTAGATTACGTAATGCTTTGTTTCAAAGAAGGTCAGTGTTTCTCTTAAGAAACTCAGGCGGAAAAGTCTTCAACTTTCTATTGGAACTCTTACGAAGTTCTTGCAAGAAGGGGATTTTCTTGTTGAATCAATCACTTATGGTCTTGCCGCTTCTTACAACTTCCATCGAAAGTATGTTCATTTACGCAAGACGACACACAGTAAATGCTAGCTTAAGAAGGACCCAATTATTTTGATTGCAATAAGAATAATACCCGGGTGCTCCATTCAAATCTCCCTAATTTCAATTAATCGTAGAAAACAAAGTAAGAATGATACAGCATTTATAACACCATGAAGCCTTGTTTCCATGATATGAAAAACTCAATATGCTGACCAAGGCAGAAATTTATTTTATTATAAAACATAAACTAAACGTAACGTTTCAACCTCCTAGCAAGGTCTTCTTCAGACTCTGCACCAAGTACAAATGTAACAAGGTACAAAACAGGACGATATATATACATAAACATTACTCCCCCTCCAGAGTATTAGAAAGTTGTTCTGGAACATTCAAGCAGGTGGCTTTCGCTTGTCAACTGTACCTTCACCTAAAAGGCTAAACATATTTACTTCCATCTAGAATGTGGTTGGACTATTTATCTCACGCTCTTTTTCCTTCATTCTTCTTCCTTCTTCTCTCCTCTTTCTCTCTTGTCCTTACCACTCTTTCTAGAACCTTCTTCCATTCTTTGTTTATCTTCAGTCCCCCATTCCAGTTCATTGTGTCTTCTTCACCTTTCTTCTCTATTTCCTTGGTCTCCTTCCATTTTCTCACTAGTATTCTCTTCTCCCTTCCTATCTGCTTAGTCTCATCCCACTCTGTCATGTCCTGTTTCTCTCGTGTGTTTAAATATCGCATTTCTCTTTCTCATAAGTCGTACATCATCCCTATGTTGTTTCAACCTGTCTTTCAGCCTCTTTTTAGTTCTCCTATGTACACACTCGGACATACTTTACATTTCACTTCGTAGATAATTCATTCCTCTTCCTCTTCTCTGTTTTCCTTTTTCTTGTTTGCATTCTTCACTATTCTTAGCCTAACCCCATAGAGTGGGATGAGGCTAAGCAGATAGGAAGGGAGAAGAGAATACTAGTGAGAATACTAGGAGGTCAATGAAATAGAGAAGAAAGGTAAAGAAGACACGATAAACTGGAATGGGGGACTGAAGATAAACAAAGAATGGAAGAAGGTGTTAGAAAGAGTGGAAAGGACAAGAGAGAAAGAGGAGAGAAGAAGGAAGAAGAATGAAGGAAAAAGAGAGTGAGATAAAGAGTCCAACCACATTCTAGATGGAAGAAAATATGTTTAGCCTTTTAGGTGAAAGTACAGTTGACAAGGGAAAGCCGCCTGCTAGAATGTTCCAGAACAACTTTCTAATAGTCTGGAGGGGAGTAATGTTTAAGTATATATATATCGTCCTGTTTTGTACCTTGTTACATTTGTACTTGGTGCAGAGTCTGAAGAAGACCTTGATAGAAGGTTGAAACGTTACGTTTAGTTTATGTTTTATAATAAAATAAATTACTGCCTTGGTCAGCATATTGAGTTTTTCATGATAGAGCAATGAAATTACAGAGGATTGAAGAAAAACTCATAAATTTTATTTTTCACACACTAATACACCTCCACATGTGCCCCATTGGTAGCATGAAGAATAACCAGTCTGTATTCAACTTCTTGCCATGTTCTCTCCAACACGTCCCCTGTTACTGTTGCAATCGTATCACGTATGCGGGTTCGTAACTCTGGGATGTTATTCACTGGAGTCGCAAACACACGATCCTTGACATAACACCAGAGGAAGAAGTCCAGCGGAGTGATCAGGTCGAATTTCTTCCACCTTTTCCTCCGACACACGACGGCGAGCTCCACCAGATTGTTTTAGGACACTGCCGGTTGTTAGAAACTTACTAAACCACAGCCTATTTGATTTAGCAGGTGCAACTCCTCCGTATACGTCACTGGTGTGTTTGGTCGGCGCCCCTCAGACAACGCAAATGGAGGGTCAGTGCAAGGGACAGCATTGAGCAGACAATCCAGACTGTATCTAGGGAGGAGAGGGGTAATATAACGGATGCAAACATCAAAGCTCTGGGCTCCTATTTACATGATGTTTGGAGGGAGCGCAGAAAAATGTTGGAAGGGGTCAGTGAAAGTGAAGGATACGGAATAGTGGATCAGGCAAAGGGCGGGCGTGTAGTGCAGTGTTGTGAAGGTAGAGATAATGAACAATCTCAAATGTCAGAAGAGGACCATATTGCTATTTATACATGTACATTTGTAATTTTTTTCCAAATCTTTTTGTTTATAAATGTTTCTAAATGTATGATCAATGGGGTGTATATTTAAGGCGGGGGATTTTATATAACAATATTGTAGGATACGCACAGCCGAAGGGCTTGTATCAATATCAATACATATCATATTAATTAACATATAAAGGTAAAATAAATAGAATGCTCTTTTCGAGTAAAATTGTTAGGATCGGGCATCCATTAAGTTGACTGCCATGAGACCGAAAAGTGGGTCTCAAGTATCGCCATTCGTGAAGCCGTGATATACCCCAAGTCCTGAACGTATCACCAGTTCGGCATATTTGACAGAACCACAGAGGAAGCCGACCGGATCCGTATCTGGTTTCGAGCCATCACCTGTTTTTCGGCAAAGCGTTGTTGTCACTTCTACCTGCAGTGTTTACAGACATCCATTCATTCACTGTGACGTTTTACTCCCAAGGTCTTTATATTGCATAAAAAAATAACAAAACACAATAACACAACCTAGCAAAGATAGAGAACCGCAACCTCGCGTTTAGAAATCTCTAAAGAAACTGAATTAGCAACATCTCATTTAGTCCACGTGGACTTAATGAGAGCTGTCATTTCTTGGAGGGACGCTATTGGTGGGAAAGGTTTCAGGGGACGATTTATTGCAGTCCACGTAGACCTGACATTTTGTTGTTAGGGGGAAAACTGATCTTTCGGAACTTTCTTTGAAGTAAAGTGAGGTTTTAATCAGGACGAGGAGTATACCCACTTTTGTGTCTCACCTCAGCAATTGCGTCAGCCTGCGATACGCCTATATGGGTACCACTTGTTAATTGCTAACATGATCAAACATATTGTTTTGGCTCCAAAATGTTACACTATACTCGTAGCCTGGCCCTAGATAGCAACCCGCGATTACAACAATGGAGTACAAATGGCCGTAACATTGTTCTGTGATTATTTATGATGACTTTATTTTGTTGATTTTCAATACAACAATCGATGCGTTTTTTAATGCATCATTGTTTGACATTTGTTGTAATTCAGGCAAGAATTAAACAAAGAAGGAGAAAAATAATGGAAGAAGAAATTAAGACTATATTCTGTGTGATTGAACGTGCAGATTGCATTTCGTGCAATATTTTATGTTGTTGTATGTTTTCTTGTTCTGTAGACGATGTATGAACAAGAAGCAGAAAATATGCGTGCAATACTGGACGAGCTTGATAGTTCAAGTGACGGAAGTTCGTTATTTGAAGAAACAGAAATTATACTTTTTAATAAAAATGTGAGACAGAGAAATGGGTCCCATGGCCCTCTGATCAAAATTCTCTTCTCCAGGCCACGATACCCAAAACTGGGTCACAAATTTCAATTGAATTTTCAACGGTTTTTTGGCTTGTTTTAAAATTTCTTGTGCTTCACAGATCTAGGCTATCTGCGAAGCCTAAAGTCTAGATAATAAAATACAGGAGAAAAATCGATCAGAAATTGTAAATAATATTATTCATATCAGTGAGACGATGATGATTTTGGAGTTGGCAACCTGATTTCTTATGAGTTGGCAACCTGATTTCTTATGAGTTGGCAACATGATTTCTTATGGGTTGGCAACCTGAATTTCTATGAGTTGGCAACCAGATTTCCTATGAGTTGGCAACCTGATTTCCTATGAGTTGGCAACCTGATTTCTTAGAAGTTCGTAAATATATTTCTATTCATAGCCTAGGATCACATGACATAGTGACATAGCCCAGATCTTGGGCTGAGTATACGCCACTGGTTGACAGGCACTGATCTAGTGCTAATATACAAGAACTTTTCCTAGGCTCACTCGCTACCCCTGAAGCGAGTCCAGTTCCTGTTCCACCAGACTTCCGGAATCCTCGAGTTAATAACATTGCGTGGAGAAGCGACCTGTTCGCGGATTCTCGCTCGCACCCGGATCCAGTGCGTGCTTAGTTGATAATAAAATGAAAAGGAGGAAGAAGAAAACGCAAGCGAAGCATCATATAAACAATCTTAGCGTAATATTTAACTTGCCTTCACCACCCCTCCCCCCCCCCCCGCTTCCGTCTGCCTTTTCTTTTTCCAGTTTACAATTCCTTTGCTCCTTTTACCTTGGGGAATCCCCACCTTGTTATGCATGGTAATCTTCGTCTGTGACTTTCGCAACATGAGTCATGGCCGCATACCTCCTCTCTCTTCTTCACTGTGTACTTGCTAAGATACTGTCCATGGTTGCCAGAGGTAGAAAATAAATATCACCAAAATCTGGGTAGATTAGATTGATTGCTTACTTTATTTTACTTCGCTTTTCGGCCACTTTTAACTAATCTCGAAGATGAGGTAGAGTGATGATATGATGAAGGGACACTCACTACTGCGTCTCGGAGGTCAGCACCAAAATTGAGGGTAAATTTGACTTATGCACAAGGACTTCTCACTGGAAACCCAATTTCTAGGCACTCAAAACTGCACATATTGGCAAAAAAAGGCACTAAATTTTGGATTAAAAGGCACTTTAACAGGTACTAAAAACGAAATGGCACTGACGCAGAGTGCGAAATCCTGGGGGTGGGGGGTGATTTCCCCCCCCCAATCACTACCGGGGGGACAGTTTTTGTTATAACACACAAAAGATAACCAATTACTTATAATTTGAAATATACTTTACTAAGATTAATATCGAAAAAAACACACAAATTAGTGTAGTTGTGCGTATTGAATGCTTTCTCTCTCTCTCAAGAGATCATTAACAAATCTACATCAAGACGCACAATTAAAGTAAAACAAGAATGCAAGACAATAATAACTTTGAAATCTAATTGATTTATATTAACACTAAACAAAAACTTACACATAATAAAACCACTCCATAATTTATTAACATCTTTAACCGGTTAGTAAAGGAATTAGGTAGCAGCCTAGCAATATCTGTATGTATAAAAGTAACAAATTAATTTCCTTTATGTAATTAATAATAATAATAATAATACATTTTTAATTTATTAATTTTTACTTTTAATAACATTACAAATATGTATGTACTACAATTTTCACATATTTTGGGGGGAGGGGGTTTGGAGATTAAGAACTTTATCTCCCTCCACCACTTTTCGCACCCTGCACTGGCGAAGTAAAACCAATTAAATCAATCAGTAGAAAATCAATTCTTTACGCTTGTCATTAATTTACTGCTCAAAACAGGTGTTTATATACAAATTTCGGCGATCTTAACTACGCGTAAGCTTGATAATGAATACGTGCTGTTATATCTCTATTCTTACAGTCTTTTTATCTGTCCATGTAATAATAAAAAAATAATATTAAATAATATATATGTTATTATGACTGGACCAATAAATTATATTAATACATTACTTTAAAATTTTATATTATTACTAGCTGTTTGCCCGGCGTTGCCCGGGAATTTATTTATCATAGTGTAAAATGAACTTGGAGTTGAACAGCATTGGGTGTGTCACTATTCGTCTTAGCGACCCCGAAAACTATGGATTCCACACTAATATCGATTGCTTTACATATCACCCCTTCCCACCTCCACCCCTAGGGGTGCCTGGGGGGTTTTGGAGTTGAATGGCATTGGGAGTGTCACTATTCATCTTAGCGGCCCCGAAAACTATGGATTCCACACTAATATCGGTCGTTTTGGATTACTTTACATGTCACCCCTTCCCACCCCAACCCCTATGGGTGCCAGGGGTGACTTGGAGTTGAACGCCATTGGGAGTGTCACTATTCATCTTAGCAACCCCGAAAACTATGGATTCCACACTAATATCGATAGTTTCCGATTATTTTTACATGCCACCCCTTCCCACCCCACCCCTAGGGGTGCCAGGGGTGTCTTGCCCCCACAGTATTTCTTTCGAGATTGCAAGTGATACGTGTACGAAGTTTGGTTGAAATTGCTCCAGGCGTTCGAGAGTTATGCTGGAACAAACACACATACACACATTTTTATATAAGATAGATTTCTGAAACACTTGGTTGTTGTTCTTTCAAGTCGACTTTATGCACAGAGATAGGCTAATCGGGACTGGACCTACAGTGTAATTGGATTGCTTGATTTGGTTTATTTTACTTTGCTTCTATGCCACTTTTGGCTAATCTCCAAGATGGCGATGAGTGATGATATGTTGAAATTGATGAATACTCAGGCCGGTATTCGATCCCAGCACCACTCCGCCACTTAAAGTGGAATCCGAACCACTAACTTACCTCTTGCTTACAAGGCAAGGACGTTACCACTACGCCACCGGGAAGGCCCTACATGATTGTTAGGCTATAACAGAAACATCCTCCGTAACCTATCGGTTAGCGCATTAGAACTAGTTCGTAACATATTTTGATGTCGTCCTGGAAAAGACAACGAAGCGACGTGCAATAAACAGAAATGCAAATTTAAAAAGGCTTGAAGGACGAAGGGAGGTCAATGAGGCTGGCGGTTCCCAACAACGAAGACTCTCCGTGCACTGGCAACACTGACGAAGGCGCTAAATACATTGCTTGAGTGCAAGATGAAGACATTCACACCTTTCGTCATCGACGCTTCTGTACCTTTGCGGCGAATGTCATCCAATCAGAAGTAGCTCTCGAATCGTCCCAATCACGCAGCCTATCTATGACAGTCCCATAAATGGCTGAAGCTATTATTAATGACGTTTTAGCTATTTTTCGTCCATCATTCCTGCCTACACAAGCGTTAATTTCAGTGTGTTCAAGAAAATTTAAAGGCTCTTGCAACTACGAAAACGGATAGCGTGATTCTGTGTCGATTGAAATAGAAACTTGTATTGGTCTGCAAGTTAATATAATATGAGTACCCCGTGGCGGCGACAAGGGGGGTCGAGGGTGGGCATTTGCCTCCCCCTCCCCCTCTTCGCCACTTTTGACCCCGCGCTATGCTAAACTTTATCTACAAAGGGAAATATACTCTCTGGCTGCCTTAGCCGAGACCATGGACGGAAGTGCGCATGCGCCAACCGGACGCGTTCAGTGGCTAAATAGGGGTGACGGAGCTTTGGACGGGAAGCGGGTTCCTTGAAAATCGTCTGCTGTAGAAACAGCAATGAAGTTTCAACGTAGTAATATCGCCGCCAAAATACATACAAAGATGTTTACGAATTATGTAAGGGTTATGTAAGCCAGTCATATACTATATCAGCAAACAGAACATATCAGGAAAGTATTCATATCGTCACATTAGTAAATAAACTTGTTTGTAAACTAATAGCTTTATTTTAGATCATTCAATTAAATTAATCTTCTTAGTAAATATTATAATTAGCACAAATGTACACAACATTAATCAGGATAGTATTCAATAATAATAATATTGTTGTAGTAGTAACTGAATGGCTTGTGACATTTTCTAGCATAACGAGGGTGTTTTGGAGAATGTGCAACAGGGGCCAAAACGTCCCAATTTTCCTCATTCCACTTCGAAACGGTTTGTTGTGAATTATAAGAGCCATCACAAACATAACACAGAAAGCGGTAATAAACACAAGTGAATCCACACAAGCGAAATACCACAGGGTAGTTTGGCGAGTGCTTCTCCCTGCATCCCCTCTCGCGTTTGGAATCGTCCTTTCCAGGCAGTTTCGTCTTCCTTGGACGGACTGTACTGTTCTTGCCCCCCCCCCCCCGCCAAGTTTCGGAACCCAATCGCCGCCACTGAGTGCCTGATGATTACTGATTACTCCTCCTCCCGTTAAATATTAAGCAATCTCTCCTAAGTTCAGTTCTCTAAATAGCGTCTTTTAGATTTCAACCAAGAGCTATAACTAGCATTAAGTAATTCTAAAAACTAAACCAGGTGTTTAATTTTGAACACTCGTTTTCTCATAAATAAATTCGTATTGTATTGTATTTTGTATTTTTGTTATATAGTGTCGCTTTTATGGCACTTTTGTTAAATCACAACGGTGAGGATGAGTGATGATTAGACGCAAGTGATGAAGGAATAATTACAAACATCACTAGCGCCATCTCTCGCAATTTCTCTTTCCATTCTCATTCTCGCTTTATCACTTTCTCTCTCTTTCCCTCGTGCTACTCTTTCCTTTCTCTCGCTCTTTCTTTCCCCTTACACGAACACACACACACACATAGCTAGGCTATCTGCGAAGCCTGAAGTCTAGAGAATAAAATTCAGGACAAAAATCGATCAGGAATTGTAAATATTATTATTATCAGTGAGATGACAATGCTGATTCTCGAGTTGGCAACCTGATTTCCTATGAGTTGGCAACCTGATTTCTTATGGGTTGGCAACCTGATTTCCTATGGGTTGGCAACCTGATTTTCTATGAGTTAGCAACCTGATTTCTTAGGAGTTGGCAAGCTGATATCTTAGGAGTTGGCAACCTATTTTTTTAGGAGTTGGCAAATTTATTTCTATTCATTGCCTAGGACGACGTGACATAGTGAGATAGCCCAGCTGCTTTTCGATTTCAACCTGCCGACTTCTGTGGCAGAGTGGTTAGCACAGCGCGCTACGACGCCAGGGGTCCCAGGGTTAGAATCCCGGCATGGACATGAGTGTTCTCTATGCGTGTCTCTTCATCAATTTCACCATATCATCACTCATCCTCATCTTCGCGATTAGCCAAAAGTGTCGGAAAGGCGAAGTAAACTAAACCAAACCAATTAATCGAAACCTTGGAATTTCCCTGGCGAAATTTGAAGCAGAAATAAATTTAAAAATAAAATTCATATACAGGGTGAGGCAGTCAAACGGGAAGATTTAAAAAATTCACAAAAAATAGAGAGAGCAAATATTAGTTATATTTTTTAACATGAATGTACTGTACATGAGTGGAAATTACTAGTGTACCTGAAAAATATTCATTTTTTTAATATGGTGTTAGCAGTGGCGGCTCGTGGTGTGGGTTTATGGGTGTGCACTTTGGCCTCGCGTCCAGAAAAAGTTTTGTTATTCCCACTCAATTATTCCTCCCCTTTCTGCTAATCGCATTTACAATCCAAGTTATGACACACATTTCCCTGATAATAAACGATAGCAGAGTTATATTTCATTGAAAATTTAAAAAAGAAAGTTTATTACAAAATCGAAATACCCTAGTGACATTTTTAATCGATCACGAGAGAAGATGTGTTGTTTGGTCTCTAGAAAATTCAGCATTCGACGACCTGACAAAATCACTCACAACGCTATACCGATAAACTGCTATGGTTTGTAAGGGATAATAATATTGACACAATTTTGTGTAATTGCCGTGTTTTAATAATGTATATTATCTTTCTTTAATGTAAATATGTCCCATCAGAAACCCAAGTTTAATGCCACATAAACATTTCATCTTACACTTAAGTTAATTACCATTTTCAATGTACTTATTCACTTTAGTCATTGTAATGAGGATCCTCGAGACTCTAATCAAATGCAACTAATTCATGCCAGCACCTTTACAAAAGTTATCTCAAATCAGTGACATAATAGTACAAGTTACAGATTCTCGTATGCACTGAATAAAGAATTGGATTGACTGTTCTGTGACAAAAATACAAGATTAAACTCTGATTATTTGAAATCTTCGTTGAACTTCCAAATGCAAGTCGGAGCGTCTAAATGCACCAATTCCTACGACATTGTGATTGTTTTTAATTCAAACCACTAACATTTTATAGACTATTTTTCCAGCACCTGTATCAACGTATTCCACTCATCGCATCTGGCCTTTGCATGGTTGAATACGCTCGTCACTACACGCCACGCTTTTTTCCCTCCCCCCACCCATTCGGATTTTAATGCTTTGCTCAGAACCGCGTGAAGTGAGAGAGATCAAAAATTCCCTTTCTGGGGGGGAAAATCCCTCAATTTGCAATGATGCATGGGTTGTTCTCGACTCCTTCACACGGCAAGGAGTGGAAAGATTGCAACACTACATGACGAAGAGGGAACAGCGCATGTGCGTAGCTACTAAGTCACAATTCCTTGTGCGAAGTGAGTCCGAAAGCCCTTGATCCAAGCCATAAGAGCCTTTCTAGTTCTTCTACCCACCGTAGAACACAGCGCCATTTCGATGTGCAGCTGTGTACACTTCCCAATTGTGTTCATGCTGGTCTTCGCCCATTACACGCGAGTTACTCAGATAGAAAAGCTGACGTAGGGAAGTAAATGTAAGGTGGTGTGGCCCGGGAACATTTGCTGTTTTAAAGAAATGGCTTTCAATGAATAATAATAAAAATCAATTACATTGCACATTTATTTGGGTGTGCACGTGCGAGTGCGCGTATAGGCAGCAGCCGCTACTGGGTGTCAGTAAGATGGCGTCCTTGGTTTTGCACACATTTTTCCTGCCTGCCTTCGATAACTTTGACCCAGATAAAGAAACACTCTTCCAGCAAGATGGTGCAACTAGCCATACTGCCAGAGTGTCTATGGATGTGCTTAGACTCGCATTTCATGGTCGTCTCATCAGCACATTTGGCGATATTCCGTGGCCTGCCCGTTCACCCGACTTGCCGGCCCCTGACTTTTTTCTTTGGGGATACCTCAAATCCAAAGTAATCAAGGACAACCCTCCAAGAACCAGGGATAATTTGAAGGAGCGAATCCGGCAAGAGATCCACAACATTCCGTTGGAGATGCTACGCAGTGTCATGGGCGGATTTACTCTGAGACTCCATCAATGTGTGCAACGCCATACTGACAAAATATTTAAAAAAATAAACATTTTTGAGGAACACTAGTAATTTCCACTCATGTACAGTACATTCATTGATTGATTGATTTGTTGTTTTAAGTCCACTTTATGCACAGAAAGGCTAATCGGGACTGGACCTACAGTTTAAAGTTGGATCCGAACAACTTGTGCCTCCACCGGGTATCGAACCCGGGAACCCTTGATTACAAGGCAACGACGCTACCACTGTGCCATCGGGGAGGCCCTACAGTACATTCATGTTCATAAGCTAAATAATATTAGCTCTCTCTATTTTTTGTGATTTTTTAAAATTTTCCCGTTTGACTGCCTCACACTGTATATACTGTAAAAAAGTGACTGGAAAATTACGGTACAATACCGTTAATTTCCGCTGGTATCCAATACCGTTTTTGAAGTATTAACGGTCATGACATATGTAGTTCACCTAATTTTATTGATTCAGTTTAAACTATATATTGATGGTGCACCCAACAGCAATTCCTATCTTTATGCATAATAAAGTATTCAATTTAAAATTTTAAAAAACGGTTACTCCAGTTTTTTGTAAATGATCAGGCAATTATATTTTAACGGTAGAGTATTGTAAATTGTATGAGAACTCTTAAGAATGTAATGCAGGCAAAAATTTATGAAATTCGGATCGCTTTTCAAACTCCTTCAGAGTCCCGACTGAACTAGGTGCATAAAATGAACTTGAAATAAACATGTCCAATAAATGTTTACGCTGAAAAGATGTCCTTTTCGAATGAAGTCTCCTTCACTATCGCAACGTTCAAGGGTTTTTTTTCTTCCCGCGGTTGATTCACGTGAAATGCTTGTGGGAGTTAAAGGTGCTTCCTTGGTTCACATGACATCGTTATCAGCTACAGCGCTACGCATTGCAAATATTATAATTCGCTCTTGAAACGGCAATCTTGTGAAATATTAGCTGATTTAGACGCATAGCGATATCCATATAGTTGGAGCAAATATTTTCAAATGTGCTCTGCTTCAGCGTCAATGGCCTGCAGAGCAGTAGCGTACGCAGGATTTCATCAAGGGGGGTGAGGGGTTATTTCTAAAACTTTCTCCAAATTCACATTACCATTCTTTTATAATATTTTAATTAAAAGTAATACTGATAATTAATCAATAATACTTATAATTAATTAGTTGAATTACTACTAATAATACTACTAATAATATGAAGTGGTAGAGATCTACATAAATATAGTATTTATGAAAGCAATAGTCATTCGATTTTTATCAAGTTCTAGGAAGGATTTTTTTGTTTCTTTCTTACGAAATAATTGTCTAGTCACCGAGGTGAGACATTTTAAGTGTGAAGAAAATCCATAAAAACAAAAAAATATATTAAAATAAATTGAAATAATCAAAGTATGGAACTCATCCAAGGAGCTGCGGTGGTCTGGTCGGTAGGGCGTCTAACAACCACGTGGGAGATCCGGGTTCGATTGGTTGGAATTTTTCCGGCTCTGTCCCCAATAATTCACATCTGGATTGTCTCGCTGTTCTTACCAACAAAGCATTTTTAAATAGTTAAGCTTATTGTCATTTGAATTAAGAAATTCAAACGTGCCGTGCCGCGGTAAACAATGGGAAGGCGGACTGGTGACTGTGTATTCTTGTTCACCTAGCCTTTGTCTATACACTCTCCGCTTACAACGAACCAAGAACTTTCTTTAGTTAATGATCATTCTTCAAACAAAAAGATACATGTTCATTAAACATTCTTGCAACTGAGATAACAGTTGGGCTGAAAAGTTCGTAGGCTAACATAGTAAAAAATATTTTTTTTGACAAAATTCGATTTTATTATTCAATATAGTTGCCTTTGAGGGCGATACAAGATCATAGCGGTCATACAATTTTTCGATGCCATTTTTATAGTACGATTTCTCTTTAGTCTCAAAATAGGCCTCAGTTTCGGCGATTACCTCTTCATCAGTGCTAAATTTCTTTCCAGCGAGCATTCTTTTAAGGTCTGCAAACAGGAAAAAGTCACTGGGGGCCACATCTGGAGAATATGGTGGATGGGGAAGCAATTCGTAGTCTAATTCATATAATTTTCCCATCGTTTTCATTGATTTGTGACACGGTGCATTGTCTTGATGAAACAGCACTTTTTTCTTCTTCAAATGGGGCCGTTTTTTCGTGATTTCATCCTTTAAACGCTCCAACAACGCTATGTAATAATCTCAGCTATCTCGATCAACTTCACTTTACGATCATTTAAAATTATTTTGTGGACTTTTTTGATGTTTTCGTCGGTAACAGCCTCTTTGGGGCGTCCACTGCGTGCATCGTCTTCGATGCTCATTTCGCCTCGTTTAAATTTAGCAAACCACTTCTCAACGGTTGATTTTCCTGGTGCAGAGTCCGAATAATGTTTATCAAGCCAAGCCTTGGCTTCAACATTATTTTTTCGCCAAAAAGCAATGCTTTATTAACACACGAAATTCTTTTTTATCCATTTTTTCACAATAACAAAAGCTGCTTCACTCACAATGCTATATCTCACGAACTAATTATCCGGCAGCTGTGAAATTTATACACGTATCTTTTGAAGGTTAGTACTAAGTAAAAATCACATGGATTTAATTCTAGTAACGCCATCTATGAGTCAGCCTACGAACTTTTCAGCCCAACTGTTACAAAACAACTTTCTTTTCTCTTCTAAATCATAGGTGCCCTCATATTTTATTTTCAAGACATTCGCTCTGAAAGACGCGTGTGCTTGGAATTCTGTGCTTTTCTCCGCGCTGCATGGGAATAATAATTCAAATTATAATAATGATAATTATTATTATTGGGTCTACTAGCAGTAGTAGTATTGTCGCAGATCTTTGACTGATAAATTGGCCATTTTAATTTTTTCCACAGTATATTTCATAACATTTCAAAAACTCAAGGGGGGTTTAACCCCCGTAATCCCCCCTTGTATACGCCACTGCTGCAGAGATTCATTTCTTCCTTTCCCCCATCTCTCTCGCGCGATCACGCTTTCTGTTTTTCATTTTTCTCTCGATCCCTATTTCTCTCATCCCTAATCTCTCTGTCTTTATGTATGTCTATTGCTCACTCTTTCTTTCACTTTTTCTATCTCGCTTCCTATTCTCTTTTCTTTTATCTCTCTATCTCCTTCCTCTTTTTCTATCTCGCTCGCTATTTCTCTTTCGTTCACTATCTTTTCTCTTCTTACACCATTTCCCTCTATATCTTTCCTTTCTCTCTCGTTCTTTATTTTCCCTTTCCTAATCCCTTTCCATTTCCTTCCATTCATCTCTCGCTCATTTTCTTTCTCAATCGATATTTTTCTTTTCCATTATCTCTGTCCGTCACTATCCTCTTCCTCTTCTTACACTCTTTCTCCCTTTTCATTCGCTCACTCTATCTTTTTCCCATTCTTTCTATCTTGCTCGCTATTTCTCTTTTCACTGCTCTTTCTCTCTATCTATATATCTCACTCTCTCTCTTTCCCCTCTTTTATATTTCGTTCACTATTCTCTTTCCCATTATCTCTGTCTATCTTTCTCTTCTTTCTCTCTTTCTATTCTCCCTCTTCTCTCTCTCTTCATCTTCTCTCGCTCTTTCTCCTTCTGGTCACTCTCTTTCCCCTTTTTCTTTCTCTCTCGCTCTTTCTCGTAAGTAGATAGCTGACAGAGGCGCATACTGCGTTCAAAACCTGAGCTATCTCATCATATCATAGTGTTCGAAGGACAAAAATTTGTTGGGGGAGCTTTTTTTGTTCATTGATCGATTTTGTTTTGAAAATGTCAGAGGGTAATTTCCCCGTCATATGCCACCGTTTTGCCGTTTTCTGTAATAGTTTCGCTCCAAAATTCCCCGGGAAAATTACAGCAGGGTACAATGGGTTTGCAACACTGATGCGGTTGTTTGCGAGAAGTTCTGTCATGTTTCAACTTGCACGGTAACCTCCTGCCTCGCCTTGCAAATTCAAAGAAAGTGGGCAAGGTTTCCAACGCCTAAGAGACTCAGGTTCATTTTCTTATTGAAATGAACCATTTTATGCACATATTCTGACATTTTTCCCCCCTGTGTTTTGGTCTCCGAGAGTGGGCCTCGCAGATATCCTACATAGCCCTGAATATACGCCCCTGAGGGCTGAATTTAGTAAAAAGAAGCGACTGTGTTTCCTGAAATGCAGGCTCTGAAGGATCGTGTAAGCTCTGAAATTAAAAATCGGTTTCAGACCACTCTGAATAGAATGCAATCAGGGGTGCCCATTCCCCCAAGGCCAGTGGTGCATCCCCCTCAAAATCATGACATAATCCCCATAAAGTATATAATTACAACAGGGTGTCTACTAAAAGTAACTTCTTTCTTATCATTACTGAACAGTATACGTCATCTGCCCCTCCTCCCTGAACAGGGGTGCCTATTACCCCAAGACCGTGGACGCCCCCCCCCATCAAAAATGTTCATCACAGTCCCCCCCCAAATAGTGGGGATGAATACGTAATAATTTATATTTATTGAATTTAATACCATGTTAAACTGGTTCTTAATTGTTCAATTTTCGAAATAACGGAAAGCTAGCACATTTATTAGTAAAATATAATAAACTAAATTATATAAATATGCATTTAAACAGTTTGTGAGTGGAGTGGAGAATATGATTTATAAAACCCACAATTTTAGCATTTAACACAAATTGTTACACAACTTAAGATAGAAAATTCAATCTCCGGCAAACAAAATAACATGCTGCAGCCATGCGACAGATTCAATTATTATTTGACGAGACATTACAAAACCCTAGCTAGAAATTCCTACACTCAGAGCGAGAATATAATACGGTTCCTCCTTCAAAGAACTCGCTCCCACTGCTTGGGAATAGAAATATAACAGGTGGCGCAAAAGGCATCATCCTATTTGAACTGACCTTTATTTTGACATCTTGTTATTTATATCAGTAGTGTTTTGCCAGTTAATAGAAGATACGAAATTTATTGTGTGCGAAAATGAATAAGTATACCCCACAAGAACGTGGAAAAATTGACAATATTTTTAAGGAAATCTTGACGAGAATTTAGACGACATTTTCCCAATCGTGCAGCGCCTACACCGGCCAGGTCCCCCGAATTAACCGCTCCAGATTTTATTCCTTCTGGGATATTTGAAGGCATTGGTTTATGTGAATAAGCCAGATACGTTACAGCAACTAAAGGACAATATCCAGCATGAAATTGAAAACATTTTCCCGCAGATTCTTTCCAACGCCAACGCAATAAAAGGAGCCCAAATTTGCATCAATTCGAATGGTGGTCATTTATTGGATGTTATCTTTAAAAATTGAGGACATAAAACTTACAAGTATCAATAAAAGTTTAACACAAAAAAACCTACTTTGTTTAATTTAAAACTCAAGCTATAGGCTAAGAAAAGAAGTGATGACTTCTGCGCCACCTTGTATAATCCAAATGATGCATCTGTTTTAAATTAAGCAGTGTGCCAACTAGCATTAAGAAGTGATTTTACTACTCAATATCGAGAATATCGTTCATGTCTTGTAATGCAGCTACAGTACAAAATGCCACATTCATCTGAGTAAAACGCCAAACGCATTTTTGTAACACATTATTGCAATCGAAGCGAGCAAGAAAATTTTTACATCTATTTCTTTGCAAGCTTTCAAGAATATAATTTAATAGAGTATCAAAACTTTCTTACGATCCCGCGATATTTACTCTTTTCCACGTTCTCCTTTCTCACTTTCGACGCCGAAAACGTGTGGAAACCATATCACTAAACAGTCCCCAAAATATAATATTCGAACTCTCCCCTCTCTGCAGATATCCCTTTACAATCTAAGATTTAGCACTTTATCAAGAGCTTCATATCTCCCCCCTAAAATTTAATACTAAATCCTCCAACCAAAATTTCCATGGCAATTTTAGGCTTATTCTATATCTATAAAAATGGATGTATGTGTGTGTGTGTGTGTGTGTGTGTGTGTGTGTGTGTGTGTGTATTTGTTTGTTCCGGCATAACTCTCGATCGCCTGGAGCGATTTCAACCAAACTTGGTACACGTATGACTTACAATCTGGAAGGAAATAATGTGGGGGTAAGACACTCCTGGCACCCCTAGAAAACGACCGATATTAGTGTGGTATCCATAGCTTTTGGGGTCGCTAAGATGAATAGTGACACACTCAATGCCGTTCAATTTAGTGACACTAAAAAAGTTGTTTATAATCAAGTTTTGAGTTAAATTAATATTATAGTGAATTTGTGAAAGATTTTACTTTATAATTTTTATTCTGTAGTTATACTTTTAAATACCTGTAAATAAAATTTTACATTTTACACTATAGTTAGAATTCATTATTTTCCTGTCTAATAGAAGATTGGGATAAATAAATACCCGGACAACGTCGGGTAAACAGCTAGTTGTTTGTATTGAAGAGTGGATGTTGCCTCCTCCAAAACAAATACGTAATTCTCAATCCCACATCAGAATTTCTAAGACAATAGTAATACACAAGAATTGGATGGATGCCCCTTCTCTTCAACGCTCTATCCGCCCTAACTAAAATCCCCATCATAATCTAAGACAACACTGATATTCAAGAGTTGGATACTGTTCCCCAACGTTTAATTCTCAATCTCCCCCTCCCACCAGAATCCAAGTGTCAATTTAACTAAGGCCTAATATGTAATGGTGGTTATTGCCTCTCCCGACAATTCCTTTGGAAGTCTACATATTGGTATTTGTATAGCAGCAATGGTTAATTCATAACGTAATGCAACTTGTGCCCAACACTATAGTGTTCATGTCAAATTCCCATCATAGAATCCCCCCCCCCCAAATTTGGGCGGACGCAACTTGCGTCCACAAACCCACCTTTCCCCAAATACTTTCTTTTCTTCATGTAATGGATTAAATATGATGCGTTTAAGGTGTATTTTTTACATATATTTTAGAAGATATATAAATGTTGAATTTTATATTATTTGAAGAGGGAAAATCCCCTCCTGTGGGCACCCCTGATTGCAATGGCAGTCATAAGTGCTTATTTCAGAAAAAGAAGTACATAATTCAGTATCTAAAAGGGAGAAGTAATGAAAAATCTATTGAACTCTATACATCTTTAGTGTATTTTTGTCTCATTTGGTACATTTTTGCCTACTTTGAAAATTTTGAGTGTGTATCTCAGCTTAGTGATGACTAGAAAGTTCATGAAGAGAAAATTTGGACTTCACTTTCGATGCTAAATAAACCTTCTTCTTTCTATGACTTTCAGGGATTTAAGAATATCGATCGTTGCAACATATGTTTACTTCGGTTCGTTGCTAAGGTCGCATGAAGGTCAAATTTCATGTTTTGTAAAAGAAGGAAAAAGTCGTGATAAATGTGTATCAAATTGCATAATGTTATGATGCGAGTTTATTTATTTTATGATATCATTCGGAAATTACATTGGAAGCAATATAACGAATTTGGTTAGTTCACGTTCTCACCATCGGATACGAGTAATGAGTATTCGTTGTGAGCGTCCTTTAATTAATTGCATCTATTCATCATACGCCATCATCGTCGAAAAAAGTCTGTTACAGATAAAGTAAAAAAAAAGTTGCAACGTCCCCCGGTTGTACACCAGTCGTCAGAAAGTTAGTCCGCTACTCCTTTAGTCGGGAACATGAGAATCTTTGCAAATCATCATGGCTTCCTGGGTAGAAAACAAACACAACACAGTATTCAAAGTTAAACGCAGTTTTATAATCACTTATATTTCCTATCGTATGTGGACTTACAAGCAAGGTACAGATTTGCTTACGTTTCTGCGTGAAGAGGAACAATTCTATAGCATATTAAATCACATCACAATCACTAAACACACTTGCATATAGAATTAACGTTGGACAAGACAAACGTAAATACACGAAAGTTTCTGTACTTAATTATTACTGCCGAGTATAGCCAGAATGAAACGAAAATAATTACCAATTACACTATTCGGGCATTCCATTACCCGTTACCACGTTTCTGTTGATTTCTCACCTTCACCTGTTTTCTAACTGAGTCTGTCGTCAGGTGAAAAACATTCAGGTGGGTTCACTTCCTCTGCTGAGATGAGAAAGTGACGTCAACACGAACAGATAATGACGTGTTTCTAAACATATACACAAGTTGAAACCACAACTGTATCAATCTAACTATAGTTGTCTGTGACAGCTTGCACATTATTTGAAGTAACAAACATTTTAAAAATCTTAACATCTTACAAATATAAAACCTTAAACCCTCAGGTTCGTTACAAAGTAAAGTGCTCCCCTATGTTTTGCACCCCGCCATGGAGGCGTATGTGAGAGTTAGGGCCCCACACTTTCTTGATCACGGCCGAAGGTGAGGGTGATGTGATCAGCACCACGCTTCTGGCCGCCACGGTTTCCTCCAGGTACCCACTTTATACGACGCAGTGTGGGCGCCGGAGCCGCTTGAACAGGTGTAAAACATCCCGATTCTCCCCCGCCGCGGATCGACTCCGGTTTCCGCATGGTAGTCAGACGCCCTTACGACTGAACTAACGCGGCTCTTAGTTAGTTACTGATACTCGCAATAAATAACTCAGTTACAGTTACAGTTCAAAATAACTGAAAGTTACTTTATTCCTGGTAAGATATCGTAGAACGAGTTGTATGCATATGCCTTCGGTCCCAATGCTACCAAATGCCAACTGGTTTGGGACCAGGTGCCACAAAATGCAAGCTGGTCGCAAATTCACCAAATACAACCTGGCCCCAATGCCACCAATTACAAACTGGTCCCAATATCACCAAATGCAACCTCATCCCAATGCCACCAATTGCAAACTGGTCCCAATGCCACCAATTGCAAACTGGTCCCAATGACACCATATGCAAACTGGTCCCAATTTCACCAAATACAAACTGGCCTCAATGCTTCCATATGCAACCTGGTCTCAATTCAACCAATTGCAAACTGGCCTCAATGGTTTCAAAGCAAACAGGTCTCAATGTCACCAAATGCAAACTGGCCTCAATGCCACCAAATGCAAACTGGTCCCAATGCTTCCATCTGCAAACATGTCCCAATTCCACTAATTGTAAACAGCCACCAATATCATCAAATGCAATCTGGCCTCAATGCTTCCATATGTAAACAGGTCCCAATGTCACCAAATGCAACCTGGCCTCAATGCTTCCATATGCAAACAGGTCCCAATGTCACCAAATGCAAACTGGCATCAATGCTTCCATATGCAAACAGGTCCCAATGTCACCAAATGCAAACTGGCATCAATGCTTCCATATGCAAACAGGTCCCAATGTCACCAAATACAACCTGGCCTCAATGCTTCCATATGCAAACAGGTCCCAATGTCACCAAATGCAAACTGGCATCAATGCTTCCATATGCAAACAGGTCCCAATGTCACCAAATGCAACCTGGCTTCAATGCTTCCATATGTAAACAGTTCCCAATGTCACCAAATGCAAACTGGCATCAATGTTTCCATATGCAAACAGGTCCCAATGTCACCAAATGCAACCTGGCTTCAATGCTTCCATATGTAAACAGGTCCCAATGTCACCAAATGCAACCTGGCATCAATGTTTCCATATGCAAACAGGTCCCAATGTCACCAAATGCAACCTGGCCTCAATGCTTCCATATGCAAACAGGTCCCAATGTCACCAAATGCAACCTGGCTTCAATGCTTCCATATGTAAACAGTTCCCAATGTCACCAAATGCAAACTGGCATCAATGTTTCCATATGCAAACAGGTCCCAATGTCACCAAATGCAACCTGGCATCAATGTTTCCATATGCAAACAGGTCCCAATGTCACCAAATGCAACCTGGCCTCAATGCTTCCATATGTAAACAGTTCCCAATGTCACCAAATGCAAACTGGCATCAATGCTTCTATATGCAAACAGGTCCCAATGTCACCAAATGCAACCTGGCTTCAATGCTTCCATATGTAAACAGTTCCCAATGTCACCAAATGCAAACTGGCATCAATGTTTCCATATGCAAACAGGTCCCAATGTCACCAAATGCAACCTGGCATCAATGTTTCCATATGCAAACAGGTCCCAATGTCACCAAATGCAACCTGGCCTCAATGCTTCCATATGCAAACAGGTCCCAATGTCACCAAATGCAACCTGGCTTCAATGCTTCCATATGTAAACAGTTCCCAATGTCACCAAATGCAAACTGGCATCAATGTTTCCATATGCAAACAGGTCCCAATGTCACCAAATGCAACCTGGCATCAATGTTTCCATATGCAAACAGGTCCCAATGTCACCAAATGCAACCTGGCCTCAATGCTTCCATATGCAAACAGGTCCCAATGTCACCAAATGCAACCTGGCTTCAATGCTTCCATATGTAAACAGTTCCCAATGTCACCAAATGCAAACTGGCATCAATGTTTCCATATGCAAACAGGTCCCAATGTCACCAAATGCAACCTGGCATCAATGTTTCCATATGCAAACAGGTCCCAATGTCACCAAATGCAACCTGGCCTCAATGCTTCCATATGTAAACAGTTCCCAATGTCACCAAATGCAAACTGGCATCAATGCTTCCATATGCAAACAGGTCCCAATGTCACCAAATGCAACCTGGCTTCAATGCTTCCATATGTAAACAGTTCCCAATGTCACCAAATGCAAACTGGCATCAATGTTTCCATATGCAAACAGGTCCCAATGTCACCAAATGCAACCTGGCCTCAATGCTTCCATATGCAAACAGGTCCCAATGTCACCAAATGCAACCTGGCATCAATGTTTCCATATGCAAACAGGTCCCTATGTCACCAAATGCAACCTGGCTTCAATGCTTCCATATGTAAACAGTTCCCAATGTCACCAAATGCAAACTGGCATCAATGTTTCCATATGCAAACAGGTCCCAATGTCACCAAATGCAACCTGGCCTCAATGCTTCCATATGCAAACAGGTCCCAATGTCACCAAATGCAAACTGGCATCAATGCTTCCATATGCAAACAGGTCCCAATGTCACCAAATACAACCTGGCCTCAATGCTTCCATATGCAAACAGGTCCCAATGTCACCAAATGCAAACTGGCATCAATGCTTCCATATGCAAACAGGTCCCAATGTCACCAAATGCAACCTGGCCTCAATGCTTCCATATGCAAACAGGTCCCAATGTCACCAAATGCAACCTGGCATCAATGTTTCCATATGCAAACAGGTCCCAATGGCACCAAATGCAACCTGGCCTCAATGCTTCCATATGTAAACAGTTCCCAATGTCACCAAATGCAAACTGGCATCAATGCTTCCATATGCAAACAGGTCCCAATGTCACCAAATGCAACCTGGCTTCAATGCTTCCATATGTAAACAGTTCCCAATGTCACCAAATGCAAACTGGCATCAATGTTTCCATATGCAAACAGGTCCCAATGTCACCAAATGCAACCTGGCATCAATGTTTCCATATGCAAACAGGTCCCAATGTCACCAAATGCAACCTGGCCTCAATGCTTCCATATGCAAACAGGTCCCAATGTCACCAAATGCAACCTGGCTTCAATGCTTCCATATGTAAACAGTTCCCAATGTCACCAAATGCAAACTGGCATCAATGTTTCCATATGCAAACAGGTCCCAATGTCACCAAATGCAACCTGGCATCAATGTTTCCATATGCAAACAGGTCCCAATGTCACCAAATGCAACCTGGCCTCAATGCTTCCATATGCAAACAGGTCCCAATGTCACCAAATGCAACCTGGCTTCAATGCTTCCATATGTAAACAGTTCCCAATGTCACCAAATGCAAACTGGCATCAATGTTTCCATATGCAAACAGGTCCCAATGTCACCAAATGCAACCTGGCATCAATGTTTTCATATGCAAACAGGTCCCAATGTCACCAAATGCAACCTGGCCTCAATGCTTCCATATGTAAACAGTTCCCAATGTCACCAAATGCAAACTGGCATCAATGCTTCCATATGCAAACAGGTCCCAATGTCACCAAATGCAACCTGGCTTCAATGCTTCCATATGTAAACAGTTCCCAATGTCACCAAATGCAAACTGGCATCAATGTTTCCATATGCAAACAGGTCCCAATGTCACCAAATGCAACCTGGCCTCAATGCTTCCATATGCAAACAGGTCCCAATGTCACCAAATGCAACCTGGCATCAATGTTTCCATATGCAAACAGGTCCCAATGTCACCAAATGCAACCTGGCTTCAATGCTTCCATATGTAAACAGTTCCCAATGTCACCAAATGCAAACTGGCATCAATGTTTCCATATGCAAACAGGTCCCAATGTCACCAAATGCAACCTGGCTTCAATGCTTCCATATGTAAACAGTTCCCAATGTCACCAAATGCAAACTGGCATCAATGTTTCCATATGCAAACAGGTCCCAATGTCACCAAATGCAACCTGGCCTCAATGCCTCCATATGCAAACAGGTCCCAATGTCACCAAATGCAACCTGGCATCAATGCTTCCATATGCAAACAGGTCCCAATGTCACCAAATGCAACCTGGCCTCAATGCTTCCATATGCAAACAGGTCCCAATGTCACCAAATGCAACCTGGCATCAATGTTTCCATATGCAAACAGGTCCCAATGTCACCAAATGCAACCTGGCCTCAATGCTTCCATATGCAAACAGGTCCCAATGCCACCAATTGCAAACTTGTCCCAATATCACCAAATGGAAGCGTGTGTCCAAGCGTTCAATACTGCCAGTGGTATATAACGCGGAAATCCTTGAAGAGAACGTTCAAATTTGGAAACACCTAGTGGTTGTGTGGTCAGGGGGACACGGAACATCCATATAGACCATGTATTCAATCACCGAGTGAGTCACTCACTAACGACTCTTCCAAAACGAAGTTACGTGACACCGAACATGCGTCCTCTTGACTGTCGCGTGTCCTAGACTTGTTGAAATGCAACGTAAGTTTACTATGCGTTAAATCGTGCGAGGAATTAATTGCTTTAATGATGTCTGGAGTGGAGGTGAGATACTGACTCACCCAAACCATGCTGGGTTTTCACTGGGTATTTGCATTGGAAAGCAACCAATAACCTCAAGGATCTTTCATGTTAGTCTCTAGGGTTGGCGTAGTCACAGTATAGCATTCTAATTTTTTAGTTTGTTATACAGGGTTATTAAAAAAAACTCTCTGGTTTCTTGATTTTATTGTGGGGAACTTAAGGAACATATCGTCCAATAATCCCGCACACCGATGGTTCCATACTTCGTCGCTTGAAGCGTGCAATGCAATATGGCGGCATCTGGAAGAGGAGATGGCATTCCGTGTCCCATAATTTAACGGAAGGTATATTACAATTGTACGACTGTGTCATCAACAGACACAGATGTACACGCATATAATGACGATATGTCTCATGAGTTCCCCACAATAAAATCATGAAACCAGGGAGTTCTTTTTTAATAACCCTGTATTAACACCCAGTTGGTATGGTGTCTGACTATCCGGCGAGTGACCCGGGTTCGATTTCTGTCTGCTTTTGGATTCCCACAGCCTGTAATAAACAGGCACCTGATGTGGTAAAGTCGATTGGAGCGTGGTGCTGATCGCATCATCTCCTAAAATTCTGATCGTGAATATGTGGGCCCTACTTCCACGTACCTAAATACACCATAGTGTTGCTCACTGGCTTGTCCATGAACCTAAAAACGGGTCCATAACTCCCTTCCATTTTTGGGCCCAACTCCTATGTAAAAAAAAATTCGGAGACGGAACTCAGATAGGATTTCAGTCTTGTGTTGCCTGAAATTATAAAACCCTCGGTCTCGAATGGCAAATTTCGAAATATATGGCATGCAATCTATATGTAACTTGTCACCGCAATTACTCACTGTATATAGAGGTCGCTAAGGAAAACAAATTTTCTGGATAAGGTTCTTCTGTTCAACATCCCGTTTCGATTCTACGAACCTTCGAGAAACGGTATTTTATCATGAATGTATGTAAAGGTTCACATTTGTCACTAATGGATAAGCATTACAACATTGGACATGCAACATACAATATATGACTTATCCACAAACAATCAGGTGGATATCATTTTTTTTTTTTGTCTTCGCCTTACTTTGGAGGTTTATATCCACTTTTATCTCTGGGTCATTCGGCAAAAGGGGATTCGGCGAAATGGGAAGACACGGTAGTGGTAACGTCGTCGCCTTGTAATCCAGGGGTCCCGGGTTCGATACCCGCTGTAGGTGAATAGTGGTTGGGATTGCAGTTTAAAACTGTAGGTCCAGTCCAGATTAGCCTTTCGTGAAACTAAATCATCCAATCATACCTTTCCCGCTTCCGAATCCCCGCCACTCCTTTAGTGTTAGAAGATGTTCCTGCTGCAATCTTACGGACCTGCCAACACTGATTTCATTCATCGTGAATCTTCTACGAGAATGAGTGGTTTCCAATTCTTGGAAACTGTGACGTATTCGGAAGGAAACCGAGAGTAAATTGGCTCTTCTTCCATGGTCCACCGGCCACAATGCTCTACGTTCGCTACGCATCGTCCTTCATTGTGTGTCCACAGTGATTCATATAGTTAGTCACGTAAACATCTCCAGAGTCACTGCTTCCGGTGCAGAGGGGCTCCCATTTCGTGATTTCTGCCTCGGTGAACCTCCCTGGCCTCAGGGTAGGTTGCCGAAACGCTCTTCTCGTTGTGAGTAACATTGGACCCATTGCGAGAGGAAACTGAATCACACACACCTGTCGCGAAAGAATGAATGAAGAAGCGGAAGGTAAATGTTACAATTGCATCACAGGTGTGAGGAATCCTGTCCAGTGAATCGCCTCGGTGCGTTCTGGCAATTTTTCCTAGAAATGCGAGCCACAAGAAGTACTGGCGGTTAAATTCATAGCTTAGTGCACGTTTCACGGCGCCCGTAGATTTTCAAGATTTTTCTGCGGCGCCCAAGTCAAAATGTGGGTCTACCTAACAATTGCAACGCACTGTTAATGTGGTTACGATGCTTCCCTTATGTTAGAAAATGAACATATTTTAAATTCAGAAACATTTTATTGTAAAAAGTATTAAACAAGCACATATTTGGAACAATCATACCAGTGATTGAATCATATCTTCTGTGATTTAGTCACTGATGGTGATTTTTCCTGATAAACGCAGATATGCGTGCTCATTCAGAATCTAACTTGAACTTGTTTCAGTATGAAGCTTTCCGAATTTGACGTGATTTTTAGTCACTGATGGTGATTTTTCCTGATAAACGCAGATATGCGTGCTCATTCAGAATCTAACTTGCACTTGTTTCAGTATGAAGCTTTCCGAATTTGACGTGATTTTTAGTCACTGATGGTGATTTTTCCTGATAAACGCAGATATGCGTGCTCATTCAGAATCTAACTTGCACTTGTTTCAGTATGAAGCTTTCCGAATTTCACCGAATTTGACGTGATTTTTAGTCACTGATGGTGATTTTTCCTGATAAATGCAGATATGCGTGCTCATTCAGAATCTAACTTGCACTTGTTTCAGTATGAAGCTTTCCGAATTTCACCGAATTTGACGTGATTTTCAGTCACTGATGGTGATTTTTCCTGATAAACGCAGATATGCGTCCTCATTCAGAATCTAACTTGCACTTGTTTCAGTATGTAGCTTTCCGAATTTCACCGAATTTCACGTGATTTTCAGTCACTGATGGTGATTTTTCGTGATAAACGCAGATATGCCTGCTCATTCAGAATCTAACTTGAACTTGTTCCAGTATGTAGCTTTCCGAATTTCACCGAATTTGAAGTGATTTTTGTTGCACCAGTCTGATGCACGCTGGTGAATTCTGGAAAGCGCGGTGTACTTCCAGTCTGTACTTTGTAGCTCTCGGACACATACAATGGTCCAGCAAGACTTAACGATATGTACCGGAAGGAGAGGGGGGAGGGAATGTACAGACAATGAAAACAAAAACGAAAGAAATGTGGGGGACTGAATGAGATGAAAGTATTGCCCGGAGGTACGAAGTCGGTTCCTTCACCCGCTGCGAGAGGGAGAGAAAAAAATAGAGAAAGAAGGAGACACGTGACTCGTTCCGTTTTTCCAGAAGGAAGCACTTTTCTTCCCGGAATTCCGTCACGCTCGAGTCACGCCGTGACGTTGCGTGACCTTGTGGAAAATCCTCGTAGTCACCTCGTCTGGCGAGGCGAGCGAGCGGCCGCAGTAGGTCCGGTTCCATCAGAAGTGAACACCTCCCCCCCCCCTCTTCTCTTTCTCTCGGTGTATTTTATTGCATGAGCGAATCTAAGAATCTGAGTCGCCGCATTTACACGGACATACGCTTCTATAGTTGGTTACGGATGCGCAGTCGCTTGCCTTGACGACACGCGCCTGTTCGAGTGACACCAGTCACCGACGTGACGAGAAAACTCCGTCTGAGAGCTGGCCAACATTTATGAATCAACACCCCTTTCCTTTGTAATGGCTAGGGAGCGGAAGTTGATGACCTAAAAGATATAGGTATATGACCTATAGAATGTCCTAAAAATGGGGAAAAATGACGTAAAAAATGCAAAAAATGACCATTAAGTTTGTTAGTTTCAGGTTAAAAATTGAAATGAAAAGGAAATTGAACAAAATGCAATCTTGCTTTAAAAAAAAACAAGAAAAAAAACGACACAACAAAGTCTGTCACCAGTTCAGCATTTCTTTTGCTCGTAAATTGCAATCCTGCGAGATATATAGCTATAGGTCTATGTTCACCTTGGTGGAAAAAAGACTCAAGAATATTACCAAAATGAAAGAAGTGACAAAATATGACGAAACAATACACCGAATTTTGCGAATTCGGCCTGTAAGCATATATTTAGTTTTCTCCTTGCTTTGATCATTAGGCTAGACACGATATTTGAAAAATATGATGAATAAGTATTTTCAAACTCTCATACATTTCTTATGGAGAAAAAAGGCAACAAGTTACGGTAAAACAAATGCGAGTTTTTTTTTTTTAATTTTCCGACGTCAAATAAAAACCCAAACGTGTCCTCTTTCCGTTCAAGTATTTTTCTACGCCATGGAAAGTTTGATATTCCCAAGAGTAGAAGCAAGATAATACTCCCATAAGCATAATGCTAAATTTTCTCCCCCTTCACAACCATCCAGCTCGCCGCGGGGATAGGTCGGTGGGGGAGGGGGCGGTTTAGGGTCTGGCTGGACACGAACTGTTCCTCGTGGCCATAAGACTCGCGTGCACCTTTGGACGACGCCATTGAAGCCGTTTTCGAAATTTTCTCTCGTTCGAAAAAACAGCTATGATATTCCAAAATCTCAAAAATTACATCTGGTTAGAATTCCTTTCGCTGTTGTCTAGATATAATGGTTTGAGTTGGTGTTTTAAGTCCACCTTATGCACAGTAAGGCCAATCGGGACTGGACCTACAGTTTAAAGTGGGATCCGAACCACTTGTGCCTCCACGGGTATCGAACCCGGGACCCCTTGATTACAAGGCAATGACGCTACCACTGCGCCCACTAGATATAATGAAAATAAGACAAAATATATATGAGGTGTACCAGAAGAAGAATCCCCAAGAACAAAAAGCAGACATTAATACAATGCAAATAGAGCAGGTTCAGTCATTTATATATCTTTGGTCAATAGTAGGTATAAATGGAAACAATTTAATTGAAGACGAAATTAAAGAAAGGATTGCAGCTGAAAACAGAGCATACTATGCAAATAAGAAAATATTCGAATCTAAACTAGTTTCCAGGAAAACAAAAATAAAACTGTACCAATCCATAATAAGACCTGTTGTTGATACATATGGCCAGTGATGTGCGTCTACGAGTAAACAACGATAGTCTACATTCTACACGTAGACTATTTTATACACGTAGATTAGGTAATCTATGTAAACAACATGACGAAAGGTGATAAATTAGCAAAGGGCGCTGTGGAATTAAAACAAAATTATACTGCGTATCAGTTGCTGATGTGTAAGGATAACTTTTCATACTCTTTCTTCCAAATTCGAACAATTTCTCACCTAGGAAGAAACCTAATATAGGAAATATTCTAGTGTTTTATGGGGAAAAGACCACTCTTGCCTCACGACTGCCATCTGTTGTTGTTTTATGCATACTATTTATCTTCCTCCATAGTTGATAAGAAGAGAAGAGAAATTTTGTTGTAAATAGGGTTCTTTTCATTTCGTTAGGAACCAGTATAATTGAAAATGTCACTTTCCTTTCATCAAAGCCTTGAAAATTAATTTTAATGCACTTTAGATTGTCTACGTAGTCTATGTAAACTACAACCCAATGTAATCTACGCGTAGATTACGTGTAGACAACGCATGCAGACGTAAACTTATAGTCTACGGCACATCACTGCATATGGCTGTGCAACCTGGGTGCTCAAAGATGATATATTTCGGAAAGTGATGATATTTGAAAGAAATATATTAAGGAAAATATATGGCCCAACAAGACGGTCTAATGACATATGGAGAATAAAACACATGAAGAGCTTGATATATTAATAAAATATAAGAATGTAAGAAGATTCATCAAAGCTCAAAGACTGAGCTGGTTGGGTCACATTGAAAGAATGCCTGAAGAAAGAATTGTAAAGTAAATTTACAAGTGGAAACCTATTGCTACAAGATCCCAACGAAGGCCCAAGACCAGATGGATAGATGACGTTAGAAATTACATAACTAGAAAAAATGTGTGTTGAATAGAGAAGAACGGAAGAATGTAATTGAACAGGACAAAGCCCATAAAGAGCTGTAGCGCCTTAGAAGAAGTTGTTTACACTCAGAGAACTAAATGCATCATATCGATTGATGCACTAACGTGTGTTTTATGGCTTCTTTAAAGAATCAGATTTGCATTTGATGCATTTGGGTGCATTTTTGTATGTCGTGATAGAAACACTAAAGTGCATCATCATTTGATTCAAGTGAGGATTTATTTCAGTCGAGATGCACTTCTATGCATCTGGTAACTACATAAATGTGCTATTTGAAGAGACAAGTTTATTTTGTGTAATAAGTGCAGTTGTTAAATCAAATTTAGGATTATATTCACAATTTTAAAACCAAAATGTCTTCTTTTATAGCACTTTTGATGTGATTATTCACAGCTAAAACACCGAAATTTGATTTTATTTACCGATTTTGAACCCGAAATCGACTCTGTTTTTGTACCGAAATTTTGCTTTTTTATTTACCAAAAATATGTGTCTCTACTGATCACTCTTCCTGTCCCCCCCCCCATGTATTGTTAGATTAAGACAGAAAAGAGGGGAGGGGGATTATAGCCTTTATTACGCCGGGGCTCCCATGTTCAGAAGGAAGAAAATTGGTATCGTTCGAGGCAGAATTTCTCTTCGGAAACGCCGACGTCTTCGTTCGCACCGTGAAATTAGAGGGCGCTTATGGAGATAACTTTCAGTCACACGTTCTCTCAACAATTGCAGTGCTCGGAAGTGGAGGGATTCAGGTACAATTCCTCTAATTAGTGCCACACGGACTTTGAGCTTAATTTTCTTCCGTCAGGCAATCCTGTGCTTCGCCGCAAAGCACCAACACTTTCCGAAACATTGGAGAGCCTGGAACAAGGTGTGTGTGTGAATGTGCTTCTCGATTGGAATGACGATACCGCACACACGCACGCTGTACAGGGTGGATCATGGTTCTAAGAGTAGTAGGTTGGCTCATCCGGCGGACGACTTTCGTCTCTTCCAGCGCATTACGTCATCTGGTGAGCAAATGTCGCAGCCAGCGGGTAGAAAACGCATAGCAGGGGTTCATTTTCATTGAATGAAGTCTTCCGGGGAAGATTAAAAACCTTATTTACTGCTTAAAAGGACCGGTATTTCTTTGTGCACAAAATCGGTAAAAGTAGGAATGAATAGAGCGTAGGGGAGGAGCATACGGACGAAAACCTGTAGCTAATTTAGTCGCTTTTTCCTCTGTACCTCAAATTAACACTTGTTGCATTGATCTTTGTAAGTGTTAATATTTTCGCATTTTCACCATGGATGTTGCTTTTTTCTTCTATATTTCGCAAAGGCAAGTAACAGAAATGCTTTACCCAGTATTCGAACTTTCGTAACTTGCTAGACACTACTTGTGTTTACTAAATGATATATTGTCTGATGAACGTAAATTTAAATTCCTAAAATGTAACGAGTTAAAACACATTCTAAGATCCTTCAGTGTCATTGTACTAATTTCAGTTAGTTTAATATACCCATATCAGTGTTTGTGAAAAGTAGTTTAAAAATACTTAAATATAGTACATAGGGAGGTAGTCACGGTAGTCTTCCAAGATACAATTCGTCGGGTGGAAAAAGTATCAACGAAACATCAAAAAACTAAATTGAATATTTTCTTTAATGGAAGGATGAAGAATATAAATATAAAATTTTATATAGTGCAGTTTTTTTCTTTTTTGTAAATGATATTTCCAAAACGCCAAATGTTTAGTTACATTATTTCTAATGTAAGTTTTTACTGCAATTTTTTTTAATTCAACACAAATTTTATAAAGTACACAAACAACATTACAGTACCACACGTACAAGCACAAGAGCTGACGTAATCCTTTTTAACATAGAATCAAACCCTTAAGAACAGTGGCGCAGAAACGAGGGGGGGGGTACATTGTACCCCTCTAAATCGAAGATTCTAGTTGTGCCTCTTGTAGCCCCCCCCCCCTCAGATACAAGATGCTACTGTTAAAAGAACCTAGTATTTTCTAATTGCTCAATGCAAAAAGTGTAAATTGTAAGCATTATTTTTCTTAGCCTACCACAGGAATTCAAACCGTTGTAAACTTATTCTACATATACTACATTGTGCTTGCTACTAGTTAGTTCATTGATCTGTGTTTGGAAATATTTTTAAGGAGATGAAAATTATTTAAAATGTGTGTTGATCGATGGAATGAGTTAAAGTTTACTTTCAGAAAATCACGGAGCAGACGAATTCCCTTCGTACAAGGGGGTACATGTTTTGTAAACAAGTTATCGCGTCCATTGGAAGATATAAACCTGCATCAGAAGAGTATATGACTGACGTCCTTTTATTTTGAATTTTTCAAATGTAATTTTCCGAAACGAAATACTTCATTCCTGCCTCGTCTTGTTTTCGAGACGCGACACGACAGATAAATTTCGGGGATATAATATATCTCACCGATTATTTTTATAACTTTGTCAGAGGGTGTTCGGAAAACTGCACTTAAACCTACATATATTAAAGAGAATTTTTTAAAATAGAGATGGCACTGAGACAAGAAAAGTATCAAATTTAAAGAGAGACTGAAATAAATCTCTGCAAAACGAGACGATACTTGCTCTCTGAGACGATCTCGTTCGAAACTTTGGTATCACATTTGAAGAATTTACTTAAAATAAATTTAAATTAGTGTCTCTCATACAAACATACAAAGCGTATATCTTGTTCATATTCCAAATAAGTTGGACCTCCCCGATGGCGTAGTGGTCGTCTGCCTGCAGCTCGAGCAGGTATCAGTTCGTACCGAGCTCCGCTCTTCGCGTGAGAAGGCTTAGTGATCGAACTGTCCGAGTTAGCTAGGGCCGTATACGGTTTGCTAGTGTTGTGTTAGTTCTTTTTTCCTTTGGAGTGCAAGCGAGGTTTTGACTACAATTACCGTGAGCCAGTGAAGATACGATGAAATAGTTCACGATGAATACACAAAGAGAAAACACCTTGAAATTTGTTTTCCGTGAGGTCAAAACGCGACCTACGTCATTGGATTTTCATCGATGGTTTCATGATGTCTACCAAGTGCCTACGAACCAAGTGCTCAGTTTTGAAATAGATTACTTTCGTAAGTGTTTGTACGTGAAATTTGCGACAAAAGTGGTAGGAGAAAGGTTACTAAATGATTTTGGTGCTGAGGTAATCTACAGTGACGTAGATGGTGATCATAAAGTTGAAGTAGAATGGGCCCACCAGCGGCATGTAATCGTCAGAATCCATGTAGTCCCAATTGAATTAAGTGCAGAAGTGATAAGTCGTGTCATGAGGTCTTATGGGGAAGTGTTAAAAATTGAAGACGAGACATACTCTGCAGATCACATTTACCCTACTCGAACTGGACGTGTCTTGATTAAAATGATACTACGTAAACCCATACCCTCATATGTAACAATGAATGGAGACTCTTATTGGGTAACATACCCTGGGCAGGTGCGTACGTGCCTCGCGTGTTCGGGGGAGGATCATGTAGTTGCTCAGTGCCCTAAGCGTCGATCCTCAGGGAACCAGCCCCGCAGGGGTCCGGTTAATATACCCGCTGACAATGTACCGATGGTATATGAACCAACTGTGCTACCCGTACGGACTAAACCAAGAGATTCAGCTCCGTTAGTTGCAGAAGTCCCAGCGGCAGGAGATAGCAATGGAGGGAACACGGATAGCCCCAGAATCATCGACGAGGAGACAGGTACCAGACAGGAAGTTAGTGAGAAGAATGCACCAACAGGAAGGGAAGAGATGGAGCAGCCAACATTGACCACTGCAGAGGAGATGCATCACATACCCCCGCCCCCACCCCCAAGTGCTTTGTTCGCGGACGCAGAATTTCCCGCAGTTACCTCTCCTAGGAAATCACGGTCAAGATCTGTATCAAGGTTACGGGCAGTGGCGGAAGAGTCCATGGTGCTACGTAGAAAGAAGAAGAAAAATAATGAATGCGTAAGTTCCACAATAGTTCATAACGAATTTAGAGTAGAACCTGGTACCCCAAAACAAGATGTTTCAAAGGGTAGTTTAACAAGTCATTCAGGAAATGTAATTAAAGAGAAACCTTCGACGAGTAACAAACTTACCCCAGATTTATTTAGTGGAAAGCATAGTTAATGCATTCTAGGCAGAAATTAGAGTTTAGTAATGTTGAAGAATGTAAGTAAGTTTAGTTTTCTTTTGTGGACAGTTCTAATCATGCAAACATTTACCTTGGCATCTATAAATTTGAATCAAATGCAAAGTAAGACCAAAATAATTGCTCTCAATGACTTTCTCATTAAATCGTCTATTGATGTGGCTCTCTTACAAGAGGTAGCCATAGACGATTTTTCTGTACTGAACATGTTTAAAGTTTACAACAATTTTACTCCCTTTGCACAAGGGACTGCCATAGCATGTAGGCGACACTTGGATTTACGTAATGTAGTGCCCCATCCCACGGGCAGACAAATAAGTGCCAAATTAGGCTCAGTGTTTCTCTGTAATGTGTATGCTCCGTCAGGAAGCCAAAACAGACGGGAAAGAGAAGATTTTTTTTCAACAGTTGTAGGGCCCGAGTTGACATCCCACACACTAGACACTATACTAGTGGGAGATTTTAACTGCGTAATTCGTTCACAAGATCAAAATCCAGGATACAACTTCTCACGTGCGCTCTATGAATTAACGCAGGGGTTACAACTGCGTGACGCTTGGATACACAGGAATGGCGAAAGTCAAGGTTACACACATATCACCTCCAATAGTGCGTCAAGGATCGATAGGTTTTATGTCGCACCAAGATTTCAGGAATATATCATTAGTGTTCAAAATTTTCCAGTATGCTTTAGTGATCATAGTGTCCCAATTCTCAAAATAAATTTAGATTTGATCAAACCCCGACAAGGTAGCGGATACTGGCTTTTAAATAGCACATTATTACGCAATGGTAGTTATGTCCAGCTAATCAGGGAAACGTGGAACGAACTCAAGGCCTCTCGGCCAGTGCACAAGACCCTAATCGAGTGGTGGGAAACTCGAGTTAAGCCTAAATTTCGTCAGGTCAGTAAATTCTTCAGTGCAGAGGTTAGTAGAGATCAAAGAAACAAATATAATTTTTTGTATGCAGTCTTGAATGATCTCCATCGTTTAGCATTGCAAGGTAATTTCGATCGTCCTTATGCAAATGAAATAAAAGCGCAATTACTTGCTATACATAGGAAACGAAAATCTGCAGCAATAATAAAGAGCAAGATTCTTCCTATAGACCCAGACGAGCAAGCCACACTAAGTCACATTCTTCAAGAACATAAACACGCCAGGAGTCACGTTATTCATAAATTAACTTTAGATTCCGGTGAAGTTGTCACCAGCCCTCATAGTATACACGACAGGTTTTTGCAATACTATAAAAATCTTCTTGGTCAACCCTTTAATCCAACAGAAACGCAATGCAATTTTTTGAACTACCTCCCTGCGTCACTGACAGAAAATGAAAGAACTGAGCTCACACAACCGTTTAGTAAAAAGGAGGTTCATGATGCAGTATTCAAAGCTCCGAGGAATAAAACTACAGCCGAAGATGGATTACCATCAGAATTCTATCAATGTTTCTGGGATCTAATAGGAGACGAATTAACGGAATGGGTCAACGAAGTGTTGACAACAGGGACCATAGGGAAGACCAGTAGCACGGGAGTTATAGTGTTAGTTCCCAAAAAGGCAAATCCAAAGTTCGTCACAGATTTTAGGCCAATTTCCATATTGAGCAGTGACATCAAACTTATAAGTAGGTGCATAAATCAGCGTTTAAAAAAATATATGGTTAAACTTATTGGCAATTTACAGTTCGCTTGTAATACGTCCCAAAGTATACATCACTTGCTACAAACGATAAGAGACGTAATTATTACCAAACAAAATAAGAATGCATCAGAGGCAATTCTATCTTTAGATTTTTCTCAAGCATATGACAGAGTGAGCCACGAATATCTGTACAAAGTCTTAGAAGCATATGGCTTCGGAGACACTTTTCTTAATTGGATAAAAACATTATATAATCATATGCTGCTAAAACTCAAAATAAATGGTTTCTTGACAACAGGTTTTAAAATGCGACGAGGTGTACTACAAGGTAGTCCCTTGAGTAGCACATTGTACGTCCTCACAATAGCCCCCTTTTTGTTTAGTATTCAGCATCATTTACAGGGCATTTCTATGGCTTCCACCACAATACAAGTTGGCAGTTTCATGGACGACGTCACGATTTTTCTCAAGGATGAAAGAGATCTGTACAGTGTTAAAAGCCAAATACATACTTTTGAGCTCACATCAGGAGCAAAACTAAACAATCGAAAGTCATTCCTAATGCCCCTTGGCAAGGAGAATCCTTTCACAAACAATACGGAGATCCCTGTAGACAAGAAAATAAAAGTTTTAGGTATCAACTTCTATGCAAATATCGATGAAACGATCGAAGCCAATAGTAATCTCACGTGCGAGAGGGCAATCTACGTCCTCAGAGTGAACAAGATGCGCTCTCTGAGTTTAAAAACACGAGTAAGATTTATCAACGTTTTTGCTCTCTCTAAACTTTGGTATGTAGCAAAAATCCTGCCCTTCAAAACACAGCACTTAGCCAAGGTCAACAAAGCTGTTGGCTGCTTTTTGTGGCACGATACAATTTTCCGGGTGGCAATGAATGAGGTCACGTTATCAGAGAAGACAGGTGGTTTGGCACTAATACACGTGAACACACAGGCAAGAGCATTGTTTGTACAGACTGGCCTTAAAACAGCTTTCTCACTGCACGAGTCAACGACCCAAGCATGTATACAAACGATAATACAGGACATTCCATTAGAAGCTCCCATCGATATCCAAAGTATCCCCAAAAGATTTTCGTTTTATAAGGACATCGCTTTACAGGTATGCTACCAGTTATTACGACATGAGACAATTACACCATCTGTTAAAAAGTTATATAGTGAAATCAATAGTTTCAAGCACACAGTACCAAGAATAGTCAGGGATTTCAATACACATAATTGGCCACAAATATGGGAAAATGTCTCCGCCAAACACCTTTCAAAAGCTGCCCAATCAATATGGTACAAAGTGGTTCATCGTGTTATAGTGACAAGAGATAGGACATACCAATATGGAATCAGTGACTCTCCTAACTGTATATCATGCAACGTGCCTGACTCTTTAGCCCACAGGATAACCAAGTGTCGCAACTCCTCCACGGCGTGGAACAAATTGCGAACAATGCTCAGTCGTATATGCCGCACCTCATTAACAAAGTTTACGGATACTGATATAGTTTTTCCTGCTTTCAATTTTTATCCACCAACGAAACAACGAGCAGTACAATGGTTGATAACAGAATACTTATTATATATATTTCACAATGACGAGAGCAGTTTTAAGAAACAATTCAGTATCTTCTTGCAAGAACAATATGAAAAAATTCCTCTCCAAGCAAGGAAGAAATGGTATGCAAATTTCTTATCAGTGCTTTATACTTAATTTAGGTCAAACAAAAATGTAAAGGTTAACCAGATAGAAATACGAATTGTAATAGCAGTACTACACTTATGTCCAAAACAATGTAATTCCATAACTTGTAGATCAGAATGAGACAATAAAAAAAAATTTAAAAAAATAGTGGTAGCGTCGTCACCTTGTAATCAAGGGGTCCCGGGTTCGATACCTGGTGCAGGCACATAGTGGTTCGGATCCACTTTAAATTGTAGGTCCAGTCCCGATTAGCCTTTCTGTTCATAAAGTGGACTTAAAACAACATATCAATCAAATAAGTCGTTTATTTTGTTTATTGTAATTGAAAAGTTAATCCATTAGTGACAATTGCGAACCTGTGCTGCCCGGTTTCATCAATTCAGGATAAAATGGTTCGCAGCGACGAACAAAATGTAAAGCAGATAAACGTTATTAAGAAAAGTTTTTGCTTTAATGACATATATACGTTGTGAAAGTTTGAGTGGTGATACATTTATCTCATCTCGATACCATTCCTAGTTGAAATGGATCAGCGATATTCCCTAGACATTAAAACAGGGTGCGAGTTGTGATTTTATCAGAAGGGGAGGATTTAACTATGAAATAGATATGCTTAGAATTGGTAATAAATTTCTTAAAATCTAATTTTGATATTGAATGCAACACAAACAGAACACCATTTCAAGTTAAATTCTAAAGTCAAACTGTAAGAAAATTACATTATTCAATTGAATGCATGAAATTAATGAAACTCTGCAGGTTCGATGATTTTCCAGTTGGCTTGTCAAGGACACTGTAATGCTTATGACTTGATTCATTTTATTGCAAATTTTTCTGGATTACAACAATGCACTGCGAGTCTACAAGTATTGAAAGAAAAGGCAGGCTTAAAATTTCAAAATGATTTCTCTAATCAGTTAAGGTAAAGTTCATGGCACTAACACCGCTTTTACACTCAACTGTAGATATTGGTACAATTTGGATTTGATTCACAAGGTCTTCGAGTGAGGTGGGAATGTGTATTGAATTTTCTTTGTAGATGCGAAAAATCTTGCTTTCGCTTACATTAAAGTTCACTTTTTTGATATAAACGAGGAATTAACATGTCACCATAAAACACACGTATGTATCTGTATGTATCCGAAAAGAAACCTATGAAGTATTTCGGTTTAGCATATGCAATGATAGTACTTTCAGCATTTGAAGAGCATCATAAGGTACAGCTAAATACATTACAAATAATTACTATGTCAAATGTTTTATAAATACTTCAAAGTTAGATCTCTTGCGAGTTGATCGGGAATCATCTCGATTCAGCTTTTTTTTTAAAAAAAGAGGCAACACAACGCTATAGCTTTCAACAAGCGTTCAAAAAGTGCTGTTAGCATACGTCAAAGTTTTCGTATTTGATAGAAAAATACTTGTAAAACACCTTCTAAAAGTCTGACTAAAGGGCACTGCATACGGTACATACCTGTCATAAATTTGTTTAATGATATTTTATATATAGCTATGGGGGCTCAAAGATGAACTCAACTGAAGAGGAAGTAGTTGTATTGATACTACAACCAGGACGAGAAAGTACGAACCCCTCTCCAGCAGATTTGCTATACTTAAATCAAGCTCAACATGCCCATATAAGTTTCTTGCTCTAGTGTGGAACCTTAGTCTAACCTAAGAATTTTGGAAAAATGCCCTCGGGAATTTTTCAGAAAGTACGAGCTTCCTCAGAAAATACGAGCTTCCTCAGAAAGGAAGAGCTCCCCTGAGAAAGGAAGAGCACCTACCTATACACACCTACACCCACCCATACCCACCCACACATATTTACTTCCGGTCCACTTCCGGTCCACTTCCGGTCCACTTCCGGTCCACTTCCGGTCTACTTCCGGTCCACTTCCGGTCTACTTCCGGTCCACTTCCGGTCTACTTCCGGTTTACTTCCGGTTTGCCTGCTACGGACAGTGCGAGAAAGTACGAACTTCTCTCCAGCAGCTTTGGCCATACTTAAAATAGCTCAATATGCTCATATGAGTTTTTTCGCTCAAGTATGGAGCTCTTATAATTCAAGATTTTTATAAAAAATGCCCTCGGGAATTTTTCAGAAAGTACGAACCTCTCTCTAGCAGATTTGCTACACTTACAAAACTTGCTCAACATGTCTATTTGTTTAAGTGTAGCACCTGCCTAACCCAAGAATTTTATAATTCAGAAAATATCAAAACCCCCTCAAGCAGATTTACAAAATTGCATCAGTTTGTCTATATACCTACCTATACATATTTACTTCAGGTTTAAGTTCAATTGGATTTGCTTATCTAATATTAAAACAACGCAATATGCAGAGCCTACCTCTAGAATTGCTCCGTGTTTGCATGTTTCCCCTCGGTGTGAGTGTGCGCAATTCCCGAGACGGTAGTATTGATTTTTTTCCTCAGCATTTACAGAAATTCCCGAATATTGCATCAGCCAGTTATGTGAGACTGACTGAGGGGAACAGACGTGTTGACACAGTGCTTCTCATACTTACTGGTTTAAATTCATATTGAACAATATAAAATCTGTTATTTGTTGTAATCCACTCATATTTAGAGTCAAGCTTATATTTGTCCCAGCCTGTTATACATAACAAGGTTATTGCTATTCAAGATATGCATGTCTGTGCAGGCATTTGCGCCGGGTCAGTGTGAATGATTTTCCACTTGTGGGCCATTGGCTTTACAACCTGTCATAAGATTAATATTATTAATATTAATCCATAGAGATTAGATTTGAATCCCAGGAAATTTTATATAAATACCAAAGCCAAAAATATTAAGTGTATACACACCTACACACATACACACACATACAAATCACAGTGCTGAACCCAACTGATATTTTTTATCCAGTATAAAGTTTTGAATTGAAACCCAGGAAATTGTATATAATAAACAACAACAAAAATGCCGAATCAAAAATATTGTAATCAATGCAATAAAAATATATCCAGCTCTAATTGGGCCAAGCATCAAAAAATTTGTAATCCAGACAAATACAAAACTCCCACAAAAATTTGCCCCAAATGCAATAGAAAATATAATATGGAATATTTCACATATAAACATAAAGATACTTGCTCTGTACAGTCATCAGCACAACCATCTACATCTGGTCTGAAAAGAAAGCACGAAGCGCCTCTTAATGCCAGAGCAGCAAAACAGCCACGCCATGAACCTACCCGTAGCAGTTTTAACGGCCAATTAATAGATTACCCGTTTGTATCAGAGCCAAGATGTGGCATTGAGAATTTCTTGAACAGTATAAATTCTGATCTGCAGGCAATTCTAAATGCACAAAATGGCTCTTATAAACTGTCCCTCAAATTGTTTGTACAATATAAGAAGCCAAACGGCACAAAATTTACACATCCCCACATAACAGAAACTGTACCTATATATTCAAATGCAAATTCAAACACAATAATAAGCAGCTTGATAAATCAACTGAACATTAAACACTCTGAATTTGCGGCAAAAGAGTCAGGATGGAGCCTATGCGGTTCATCACACAAGTTATATGTTAATATTTCTGAATTCACTCCATTACAAGGATCTACATATGTGCTACTACCTGCCAATATCAAAAACAAAAGAGCTGTGGTCAATATAAAAAATGCCGACCAGAAATGCTTTTTGTGGTGTATATTAGCTGCTTTGTATCCAGTTTCAAGCCATCCTGAGAGAATAACTTATTACAAACAGTATGAACATCTTTTTGACGATGCAATGGAGGGTTTGGAATATCCAATGTCTGTCCAGAATATTGATAAATTTGAAAAAAGAGCCAGGCACATCAATGGCAAACAATTATCTATTAATGTATTTATTTGTTCCACTGGCAATTGCCCGATAGCACCTCTCAGAATCAGTACACTTGATGATGAAGCTGCAATTCCGATTGATCTGCTCTTAATTGAAGGAGATGATACATACCATTATACTCTGATACACAGTCTTCAAGCTTTAGTGAGAACACAACTAGACAAAACTCATACAATATTTAAATTGTGCAGAAGATGTTTAACTGTATTTGATGGTCAAAAAATGGTAAATGGGGTTCGTGAAAAAAATGCAGAAATTGCTAAAAACAAGTTAATTGAGCATTTGAAATACTGTGGCAACCATAAACCTGTTCATATGGTGATGCCCAATCCAAGTGAAAATTGCAAATTCAAAAAGTTTGAAGCCTTGTTGGAACACCCAGTATATATAGCCTGTGATTTCGAATCGAACCTCAAACCTATTGCATTCTGTAGCCCAGATCCAGAAGAATCATCAATTACACCGTACCAGCAACATGAACCTTCCAGCTTTTGTTGTGTGGTTATACGGGATGGTGTTGTTATTAAAGAATATACATACAAGGGACCAAATGCCATCAAAGAATTTGCACATATAATAAAAAATGTGTGCCGTGACATAGCATCTAACAACATATTAATATCAAAACCTATGTTGCCTTTAACAGAGAAACAGATTGAGGATTTCAACAATGCAAAAAAATGCCCGATATGTGATTGTGAATTTTCAGATACAAATATCAAGGTTCATCACCATTCTCATACAGATGGTAAATTCTTAATGGCCCTGTGTAATAGCTGTAATATTAAGATCAAGAGACCAAGATTTATCCCCATATTTTGCCATGGAGCATCCAATTATGATTTCCATCATCTGATCAGGTACGAGGGGTTTGAGAAGCAGAATTTAAATATTTTAGCTGAAAATGATGAGAAATATATATCTATTAGCAAGATAATTAAAGTTAAAGATGTTCCTTTTCACATAAGATTTCTTGATTCTTACAGATTTTTACCTGCTAGCCTGGCTACACTGGCCTCTCAATTATCTGATGATGACTTGAAAATCACACGTGCATTGTTTCCAAATCTGGACCTGAAATTAATTAGGCGGAAGGGTGTATATCCATATGACTATGTTACAGATTTTTCTAAATTTGATGAGTGTTCCCTGCCACCACAAGAAGCATTTTACAGCAAAATCAGAGGATCTGGAATCACTGATGAAGATTATCACCATGCCAAATTGATGTGGAAGAGTTTAAAATGCAAGACATTTGGTGATTATCACATGGCTTATTTGAAACTTGATGTCACTCTCTTAGCTGATGTAATACAGACATTCAGAAAATCTTCCATGCAAAATTATGGACTGGACCCAGTGTATTTTTTCAGTGCCCCGGGCCTAGCATGGTCTGCAATGTTTTTCAATACCAAAAAGCAATTGGATCTGATCCACGATCAAGATATGTATCTGTTTATGGAGAAATGTATAAGAGGAGGGATGGTGCAATGTTCCCAGAGATATGCCAGAGCAAATAACAAGCATATGCCTGATTATGATCCAGCACGGCCATCAAATTATATACTTTATGTGGATGCGAACAACCTCTATGGTCACGCCATGATGGATAAACTGCCATATGCAGAGCTTGAATGGGTTGAAGATTTCAATATTGAAGATCTTCAGAATTTTGATGACAGTGAATATGGACTCTTCTTAGAGGTTGATCTGATATTTCCAGATCATTTACACAACAAATTTTCTGATCTGCCCCCAATTCCCGAGGTTCAGTGCTCACATGGCTCTAAACAGAAGAAGCTCATGATGACACTGGAGCCGAAACAGGATTATGTTATATATTACAAAAACCTCCAGTTCCTGATGAAACATGGTGTCCAAGTGACCAAAGTTGGAAAAGTTTTGAGGTTCAGGCACTCAGAATGGTTGAAACCATATATTGACACAAACACGGAGCTTCGAACATCTGCAAAGAGCCAATTTGATAAGGGCTTGTTTAAATTGATGGTGAATTCAGTATATGGCAAAACAATTGAAAATGTCAGAAAACATACCGATGTTAAAATAATTACTGACCCCAGCCGGAGCAAAAAATTGGTTGCAAAGCCCAACTTCAATTACAGAAGAATTTATGATGAGCACATGGCACTTTTTAATATGAAAAACAAAGATTAAGTTTGATAAGCCTATTTATGTAGGGGCTGTGATATTGGAATTGTCCAAATTACATATGTTAATATTGTATTATGATGTGCTGAAACCTTTTTATGGTGATCGTGTAAAATTATTGTACATGGACACGGATAGTTTTATTCTTGATATTCAAACAGAAGATGTTTATCAAGATATGTCACAGCCTGAATTGTTTCAATACTTTGATACCAGTGAACATACAAGACTTCAACCCCACAACAAAAAGGTGCCTGGCAAGTTAAAAGATGAGACACTTGGTGATGTTATTGTGGAATTTGCTGGGTTAAGTGCCAAGATGTACAGTTTTAAAACATGTAGTGCTGTTGTCAAAAAGGCCAAGGGCATTGGCAGAGTAACTGTTGAAAAAGAGCTTGTATTTGAAGATTATAAAAATTGCATCAAATCACAGAGTTCAATCAGAACATCAGAAAATAGAATCCAGAGTGAGAATCACTTGCTGACTAGCAATATTGTAAGAAAAGTGGCCCTGGACCCACATGATGACAAGAGATGCATTTTGTCATGTAACATACATACTCTACCTTGGGGGCATTGTGACTTGAGAAGCGATAAACAATGCCCAATTACAGAGCATGATTTGAAATAAATAAACATGCCTATGAACTTATTTGGGTTCAAAAAACAGGCTATTATGGACCTGCCCACACCACAACCCTCTCCTGATTTTCAATCTGTAATGTCTAAACTGAGTGGCTTGTTAATTATTCATCTGAACAGCATACTTACAGATAATGATGATGAAACAGGTAAAATATTGTACATATTTAACAATAATTTAAATCATTACCAATTACCTGTAGGTGGGCAATTGCAATTTATTACAACCCCTGAGGGTGATGTCAAGATTTCAGTAGGGAGAAATATTTATAGAATTAAGCACTCAAACATGATTTCTGGCACTGTATATACTGTTTCTGCTGGTGACTGCTTATATATTGAGGTCCCTGGATCTTATGACAAGCTTATACCCTTTTTTATAGAATTAAGAATCAGATACTCTATAATAAATAACCACTAAAACAAAATGCCTAATGATATATTTGGCCATACAAGACATGAAGATCACAGTGATGAGATTCTTATGCTTGATGTCAGAGTCAAGAAATTAAGAAGTGATTTGCAAGCTTTACAAACTACACTCAATGCCAGTCTTCAATTAGAAATTACAAATTTGCAATCACAATGCATGGACCCTCTTCTTAAAATTGATTCTGAACTCAAATTGCTGCTTCAGAAATATACTGATCTGGCCACATTGGATAATTTTCAAAGTTTAGAAGAAGCTGTAGCAGCTCTTCAAGCCAAATTTAAGACCCAGGCTAACAACTCTGAGCAATTGAAACAGCAATTGGAAGAGCAGATAAATAATGTTCAGGCACAGCTCCAAACAATTGTCAAAAGCATAAAATCACAAGAAGATTTTGATCTAGTCATTTCCACTCTAAAAGAACAGATTCAATCACTCCAGATACCTAATCTGGATCCTCTGCACAATGCCATAGCCGAGGTTAAAGAAAAAATTGAGACACTTGAAAATTTTATGAACAATTTGCCATCTTCTGATGCTTTGAATGCAATAACTCGGAGTGTTGCCAATATCAAGCTGCAACTTGAAACATACGAAGATTTTGGAAAAATTCAAAGTACCATAACCCATCTTGAAGGTACAATAGCAGCAGTGCAAAGTGATTTGACAAATGTACTAGAATCCCGATTGCCTGGGATTGTAGATACCCTTGTCAGTGTCCAGCACCAAATCACAAAGCTTGAAAACCTCAACACTGAATCTGAACTATCTCATTTTCATCACTTGATCGATGATATCCAAACAAAGCTTGAAATTTTACAACAATCAACACCCTCTCAGGCAGATATAGCCCTGCTCCAAAATGCTATGCAAAATGTGGCTGATGCATCTGAATTAAACAATGTGAAATTGGCACTTGAATATTTGCAAAATACAGTATCAAATCTTCCCACATCACAGGAACTTAAAAATATTAAGAGGGCAGTGAATCGCATATTGAAATCAGAAGATATCAAGAATATCCAAGCAGAGATCAAACAACTCACTCAGACAGTGGCCACTCTACCAACCAATCAACATATTAATGAACTTCATGCCCTGTTTGAGGATATCAGAAGACAGGTCCATGATCTTACTGCTCAAAATTCAAAATTGGCAGTTGTTGAAAATTTGCAACAGATTGTAGCTAATATCAAGCAACAGCTAGGGACCATGGAATCCAATCAAGCAAATGCTCTGTCTGTTTTTGCCACCCAGCTTCAAGAGATTGTGCAACAATACAAGAAACTTATTGTGGACATAAAAATCAAGCCAGGCCATGATGATGTTGTTAGGACCATCAATGAGCACCTTGAATCTGTAACAAGCAGATTGCTCACAGCAGAAAAGGAAATAACAGGCATAATCGAGAATCCAAAACATACAGTAATTCTTGAATTGTACAGCATCCCTAACAAAGAATATGATTCTCCATTTACACCAGGTGGCAAAATATATATGCTGTCCCCTGTACAATTTTATTACCAGTTTTTTGTTGGGGGCACATTGAGACCAATCAAGATCAAATATTGGCATCAGCCACAGGCACACCACTACCCTACCTTATCAATAACAAATGCTGAGAACAAAGTGAAAATCACCAGTGTAGAATTAGAGGATTTTACAGACCCCAATACATTAGAAACAGCCTATACTGAAGATGATGGATCTCTGGAATTTAAAATACAAATAGGGGACAAATTATATTTAGAAAATCCTGCAGTATCAGCTGCTGAACACCCTATAGTTGCAATATTCTTGTTTACATATTATGTCTAGACAAATTATCGTTGATGAATTACACAGACAAGCCAGACATAATTATAAGAGACTGCCAGTAGTCACAAAAGGCATAGATGATTTATGGCAGAGCGACTTGATTGAGTTGTCAAGTGGACAGTTGAAAAACTTAGACAAAATCAACAAGGGCTACAAGTATCTACTCACTGTAATAGATACATTTTCAAAATTTGCCTGGGCTGTGCCACTCAAATCCAAGACTGGAAAATGTGTTACAGAAGCCATCAGGACAATCATCAATCATTCAGGAAGATCCCCGCGGTATTTGCAAACAGATAATGGCAAAGAATTTTATAATTCAGTGTTTCAACAATTTATTAAAAGCCAGGCAATAAAACATTACTCGAGTTACAGTGATCTCAAGGCCTCAATTGTAGAGAGATTCAACAGAACCTTAAAAAATCTTATGTATAAACAATTTACACTTCAAGGTAATTATAAATGGCTTAATATTCTTCCGGAACTTCTACATAAATATAACAACTCGATCCATTCCACAATCAACATGAAACCCTCTGAAGTAACTTCATCTGATGAGCAAAAATTGATCAGGACTGTTTATTATCCTAGATACCAGCCAACAACAAGAAGGGCCAAATACAGGGTGGGTGATCAAGTAAGAATCAGTAAATATAAGCACTTATTCAAGAGAGGCTTTACAAGAAACTGGAGCACTGAATTATTTACAGTGGTTCAAGTTAAACCCGGGACCCTTAATACATATATAATAAAGGATCACCGAGGAGAAATTCTCAAAGGCAGATTCTATGAACAAGAACTCAGCAAAACTAAACAGCCTGACACATATCTCATAGAAAAAATAATCCGCAGAAAAGGCAACAAGTTACTTGTCAAATGGCTGGGTCATCCGGAAAACAGCTGGATCGATGCAGACAAAGTGATAATATGAGCACCTGGGATGTTATAAAAAGGCTGCCAGAACCTGAACAGCAGAATAAGAGAAATGGCAAGTTGCTGCCTGATAATATTAGGTGTCTTATTGTTGGGCCATCTGCTTGTGGTAAAACTACACTAATGGTTGATAATTTTTTATTAGCCCCCAACTGGTTAGACTGGAAAAACAGGCACTTGTATGTCTTCTCTAAGAGCTTGGAACAATTAAAATATCAGCAGCTGATGAAGCTATATGATGGATTGGATATAGCCACTTTTGAATCAGATGTTAAGCCACTTGATGAATGTCTCGATAATTCTGTTGTTGTGTTTGATGACGTTATACTGGATAATCAAAACAAGGTTAGAAATTTCTTTACACAGGGCCGACACAAAAACATTGATTGCTTCTACCTGGCACAGACTTTTTCTAAAATACCGAAGCAGCTGATCCGAGACAACAGCAATTTTATATGTGTGTTTCATCAAGATCATACCAACCTCAAACACATACATGATGAATATGTAGGTGGGGACTTGAGCTACAATGACTTTTCCAAATTTTGCAGTAGGTGCTGGAACCAGGACAGTTATGGGTTTGTCACAATTGATATGACAAGAACACCCAATAGCGGCAAATACAGAAATAAAATCAACGATTTTCTAGACGTTGAAACATATATAAATAACCATGAAACGACCAGTCATTGACGATCTTAAGTTAAGAGATTATCTTGTAAAAAGATTTAAGGGATGGAAATCAGAGAACCGAGGAATCTATGAAAAACACAAACAAACAGAACAGCCTGTAATTGATGCTATTAATAATTTAGGTAAGAATATCAAAACTGTTACAGAGCAAAATCAAGATTTGATCACAGAGCTTGTACCTGTAGCTGCAAGAAACATATTAGATTATCCATTCACCCCACTTTCCAGTATTCATACACCTAGTCCTGTTGCTCCTAGAAGAATTGAAGCTACTCAGGATCCTATTGAATTGGGTCTTCTTGCTCAAAAATATTTAACCACACCTAAAGACAACAAAGATGAGGTCTTTGGCTTATATGCCGACACAGAGCTTGACGGGAGCATCATTCATAGAATTGGCAATTTCAGAGTAACATTTATGGGGGATGATCTGATTGTTTATTCAGAATCTCGTCTCGGAGAAAAAGGTGGTTTTGTTAAGTATCCCGGCACACCTGGGTTGTGGGAACTGATGACTAGGAAAAGGCCTGGCAGCTATACAGATCAAGATTATGAACATTACAAAGAAATATTAATAAAATCAGATGCTCTATACCAGAACAATGATCCCACACAAAAAAGGGTCAAGTCTAGCAGTGGGGCAAAATACAATAATTTAATCAAGCCCATATGGTCACAGATCAAGACAGGTAGTGGAATCAAACAATACAACACCCTGCCCAAAGAATTTGTGTGGGTTGATGATGTCAGGAAACTTGTAGATAGGTTATTGGTGATAGCTGGGGAGGAAAATGCTGGCAACCACAATTTTTACAATGAAAAGGTTGGAATTATGGACATGATAAGCACAAAATTGTCTAATTTTATAGTGAATGACCCTAAGGGGATTGGATATCTCATAAAAATTATTAATACTCTACCACCTAAATTTTGGAATGTCTCTGAGGGTCGGGGGTTGGTTAATGACATTATAAACAAGCTGCCATTTGAACTACATATTCCAGGCTATCAGTATTGTGGTCCAGGCACAAAACTAAACCATAGATTAAACAAAGGGGATCCTGGTGTAAATCCCCTAGATGCTGCTTGTAGAGACCATGACATAGCATACAACACACATTCTGATCTTGACAAGAGACATGTTGCAGACAAGAAATTAGAAGAGGCTGCATTTGGTAGATTTGTAAGCAAAGATGCTTCTTTGAGTGAGAGAATATCAGCATTGGGAACCACCATAGCTATGAGCACCAAACAAAAACTGGGGTGGGGGTTGTGAATATGTATATAATAAACCTACAATGAAGGCCAAGGGTGTTATGTATCAAATACCTTATGCAGGTCTCAAATCTCTTAAAACTATTGACAGTCTCTTGACCAAAAAGCAGCGCAAGAAAAAAAGCTCTTGTATTGCAAAGGGACATGGTATGAAATTGTTGCTTAGTACCCCCCAATTAAAAAAATTACAGCAATCTAGAAAAAAATCACATACAGGGGGATTCATATTTACCATCCCTGCCATCTTAGCTGCTCTCGGGGCTGTTGGGAGCTTGGCTGGGGGATCAGCCGCCATAGCAAAAACAGTAATAGATGCCAAGAAAAATAGGGCAGAATTAGATGAGCAGAGGCGCCATAACCTGGCCATGGAGAAAAAAGGCAAAGGTGTTAAGAGAGCCATGAATAAGTTTAAAAAAAACAAGAGCCGCTTACAAACCAAGATATTGAAGCTTTAATCAAGCCACTGGGCATCAAATATTTTAGGGGTGTGTACATGTCTGATTCTTTACCAGAACAACCACTCAACAAAGAGTGTGGCATTGTTAATTTGGATGAGTACAAAAATCAGGGCACTCACTGGATCTGTTATCTTAAATATTTAAACAATGAGGCATTTGTGTTTGATTCATTTGGAGGTATTCCTCCTGAAAATTTAGTACAATATCTAAAATCAGCTAATCTTTATTACAATAATGCCCGTATTCAAAACTTCAAAGATGTTAATTGTGGACATTTGTGTTTATCAGTTCTTAGATATATGTCTCAAATAAATAAACCATCAATTGAAAATTTTCAAAAGGCCTTGTGGTATTTGAAACATCATGGGGGTATTCCATCTCACCAGCCAAAATTCAATATTGAAACTCAAATTACATGATGACATTGTGTATCCCAAAACAATAGCTCTCAGAGCATTTTACGGCATGTACTTGATACCTAATATTACACACCACAACAATACAATTGCAGTAGGGGATCAAAAAATTGTCATCACTCCAGGGCAGTATAATCTGTCCACTCTAAATGCTCAATTACCCAGAGGTGTAGTGTTAAGTCAAAATTCTGTCACTCACAGAGTAGAAATTGTATCTGCTACAGAAACAGTGGATCTGGGTACTATTGGAGAGCTGTTAGGCTTTGAGAACAACACAAAACTTGAACCGGCCATCAAACACACTGCTATGAATATACCTAAATTCTTAGCCATAGAGACACTGAATATTCACTGTAATGTGGCTGAGGGTATGATCACCAAATCAAATGGCATAGGCACTCACAAACAAACTGGCATCATTGCAACATTCAAACCTAATTCCGAATTTATGGAGCCAATCATCTACAATCCATCCCCAACATTATATTTTCCTGTGTGCCATAATAGAATAGATTACATTGAGTTGATGGTCACTAATGAAAAAGAAGAATTAGTTGATTTTGCTGGAGCCACAACAACTGCTATCATAGAGATTAACATTTAAATAAAAATACATACAATGGAAAATATTGAGAGTTATGAGCTTCAATCATTCCCCCCAAACAGGAGGACATTTGCAAATTTAAATCAACCCAACACAGAAATCGAGGTTGATCTTGATGTAGGGGACGGCTTTATACACCCCCACAGAGCAGATCTATACATCAAATTTGATGTTGTAAAGCTCGATGGAACAGATTACCCTGCAAATTCAAATATAAGACTTGTAGATAATTTTGTGCCGCATCTGTTCTCTGAAATTGAGATCAGAAAGCATGGTGTTGTTATAAACAGAATAGATTATCCCGGCATTACCTCTACAGCTTTGGCCACTCTAAAATTATCCAAAACCGAAGCTTCTTACTACAAAATAGGTGGATTTGAGGCTGGTGATAAGATATTAACCAAGAGCCACACAGTATTGTTCCCCATGCGCCTGTTGCCAGGATTCTTCTCGGATTACAAAGAAATTATGTGGAAGGGCGGGTTAAGAATTACATTTAGAAGAGCTGCAAACGATAATAATGCTTTGATGAGATACAGCACATTAAACCCTACAGGGGAAGCTATGCCTAATACCTTACCAGATGAGGGCAAGTGCATTATTCAGACTATGGAGCTAAGAATTCCCGTTGTTGAATATGAAGCCAGTTATGCTCTTAAATACAAAGCAGATATAGTAAAAAATCCACAGATTCCTCTGCAATTTTACACATATCAAGCTGTACAGAAGCCTGCCACTGGTACTTATTATGAGTTTGATGCAACAAATTCATTCTCCAGTATTCAATTTGACATGCCTGATTTTGTGGTGGTACTGTTTCAGACTGGGAGACACAATAATCAGGAAAAAAATTCAAGTAGATTTGATAACTGCAACATCAAAAACATATATCTTAAAAATGGCAGAAATGAAGTCTTTCCTAGAGAAAATTACAATTTAGACATTTCCAAGGATGATTTTCTTAAATTATATGAAGCTTTTTCGGCTTTCAAAAGAGTCACTATTGGCAATACTGACATGTACTACACACCAGATGAATTCAAGACACGAAGACCCATGTTCGTAATTAACACTTCAAAAAGGAAACAAGTTGTGGTTAATGACAGAACAAACATTAAAATTATCTGTGAATTCCACGAAGCCTTACCAGAAGACACCATATGTAGTGTCATTCTCATAGGGGAAAAATCATATCTTTATGATGTGAGAAATGAGCGGGTCACAGAGCAGTTCTAGAAGCACAATTCGGGGCTTCCCCCATGGCGCAGTGGTAGCGTCATTGCCTTGTAATCAAGGGGTCCCGGGTTCGATACCCGGTGGAGGCATAAGTGGTTCGGATCCCACTTTAAAACTGTAGGGCCAGTCCCGATTAGCCTTACTGTGCATAAAATGGACTTAAAACAGCAACTCGAACTAGAAGCACAATTCAAACACAGAAACCCTTTGGATATAAAACAATACTTTACCGTCAGAAAACATATTACCTACCCATTTTATTGCACCTATGCTTACGAGCAGAAAAGCTTTTACCTACTAACACAGCACATTTGCCATTACAATTATTCAGCTGCGACAAGATCAAACCTTTGCAATGGCAATATCCGAGAAGGCAATTTCTCAATATGATAGATGGTCCCTAAAAGGGTACATAGTGTAGATAAGAATTTCACTTTGAGTTCCATGACAAATGACATGTAATTTCCCTCGGAAAAGGCACAATAGAGGTAATATCAAGAGATATAATCACTCAGGCATACAGAAAGAAGGCAATTACTATTTGATGATGAATAACTCTGAAAAGACGCAATATAGATTATATCTGGTGGCATACAATTCCCGGGCAAGCATTAATTCCTGGAAAAAACATGCAATGTTTACTTGACCTCCATTCGTATGTATGTATTGATTATGCAGTTTCGGCCGTACTCTGGTGATTCTTAATAGAGAATAATTTTGCCCTGTTGTATAACATTTTTTACCAAATTTAAGATCTGGAAGCTATCAACAGAGCAAAATCTCACATATGGAAAGCCACATCTATCAGGACTCGAACCCAAAGCCCCTTTGTTTACAAAACAACAATATTAACATTTTGCCATCAGATTTTATGAGGACTCAAACCCAAAACCCTCCTGATTACAAGGCAATGCACCACACTCCACTCGGTCTCAGAACCCAATAGATATCTTCAAGATTCCTGGGATTTTGACAGAAAAACATACTATAAGCTTAATTTCTGGTGTAGCCAAAAATTGACAAGTTTATAAACAAAAATCTGGCTGATGCAACTTTTGTAAGTGTAGCAAATCTGCTAGAGAGAGGTTCGTACTTTCTGAAAAATTCCCGAGGGCATTTTTTACAAAAATCTTGAATTATAAGAGCTCCACACTTGAACAAAAACTCATATAAACATATTGAACAAGTTTTAAATATGTCCAAAGCTGCTAGAGAGGAGTTCGTACTTTCTCGTCCTGACCGTACCAGGCAAACCGGAAGTAGACCGGAAGTAGACCGGAAGTGAACCGGAAGTAGACCGGAAGTGGACCGGAAGTGGACCGGAAGTAGACCGGAAGTAGACCGGAAGTGGACCGGAAGTGGACCGGAAGTGGACCGGAAGTAAATATGTGTGGGTGGGTATGGGTGGGTGTAGGTGTGTATAGGTAGGTGCTCTTCCTTTCTCAGGGGAGCTCTTCCTTTCTGAGGAAGCTCGTATTTTCTGAGGAAGCTCGTACTTTCTGAAAAATTCCCGAGGGCATTTTTCCAAAATTCTTAGGTTAGACTAAGGTTCCACACTAGAGCAAGAAACTTATATGGGCATGTTGAGCTTGATTTAAGTATAGCAAATCTGCTGGAGAGGGGTTCGTACTTTCTCGTCCTGGTTGTAGTATCAATACAACTACTAGAGGAATTCTGTAAGTACGATATATTTTAAAATATGATTTTCATATTCAGTGGGTGGGAAATGATTATTCCTGATTTGGAATGAATCAAGTTAGAGGAGTGGGAATGCTCCTCACCCCCTTTAAATAACAATGCATTAAAATGAATACATGTAGGTTTGCTCGCAATTTTCATATTACAAACTAACCATTTTCCATCCCATTAAATTCAAAATTAGCTCAGAATAAGCTCCAGAACTTTATATGTTTTGGAATTGTTATCTGTCTTGAAACCTGATTTTAAATAGTCATAAATTGTAAAAAGTAAATAATAAATAAATAAATAAATAAAAATTATTTAGGCAAATTTTGCATTAGAATCTCGATATTCGCGTCTAAAATGGTATTCGCCATTCTCCACATTTTACCTAGGTATACATGTATGTGTGAAGTACACACGCTTCTACAAAGCGAAATCCACTGTTTTCGTACATTTTCATCTCTCGGAAATCTAAATTACCTAACAGCACCTCCTTTAGTCTTACGGTTGTAGTTATTGCATCGGAACACAAAACAAGCATGTCTCTTAGTATCATGGGGTGGATCATAAGTCACGAAGTGGTTTCAAGAATAATTTCCTGTGTTCTATGTGTGAAAAGTATTTTCACGTACCTGTCGACCATTATTAACGATGGCATAACTAACTGTTGAAACCCTTTCGTGACTTATGGCACACCCCATATACCGGGTGGTCCAAAAGTCCCGGAACGGCCACATATCGTGAGAAATACACATCGAATCGGAAAACGAAAAAATACATGTTTAATAAGTGAAAGAAAACTATTCAATGATATCACACTTGATGAGGGCAACTGTGAATCTGCAATCGCTTTCACTGTAGCTCAATTCAGGGCATAACGTCCCTTTTAAATTTTCTTGGGTTTTATGATTTTTTTTTTTATGCGAACATTTAAAATCGCCATATCTCCGTTTCTAATTGAGCTAGGAGGATGGTTGATAGCTTGTTGGACTCGGAATAAAGTACTCTTTCCGATTCTACAATACAAAATGGGGGTTTCCATTTAAAATTTCACAGTTGCCCCCCCCCCGCCTCACCCCCAGGGGCGGGGGTGGGGAATCAAGTGTGATACTATCATTGAATAGCTTTCTTCCACTTATCACACACGTATTTTTTCGTTTTCCGATTCGATGTGTATTTCTCACGATATGTGACCGTTCCGGGACTTTTGGACCACCCGGTATATGGAACAAAAATCACTGGGTACTTTCATACTATACCTAGTATTGTCCGAGGGGTTTCCTTGCATTCCTGTTATTTTTTGCCACTTTTGGCTAATCGCGACGATGAGGATGAATTAGATGAAAGACACTCACAAAGAGCACCCATGCCCAGGTCGGGACTCGAGCCCGCAACCTGCGTGAGGGTTCTCTGAACTTCCTTCAGGCGATAAAGGCGTTTGGTTTCCACCCCGAGAGCCCAAAGTTCGATTCCCGAGAGCTACAAGCGAGATTCAAATAATGACTCGATCTCACTTGCAGTGTTGCATTCAAATGGTAAATTCGCGCGAGCAGCTTTTCCTCGTTGCTTCCCATATCCATTTCTAGAAGTCGTCAGAATCGTGGAGTGTGTTGACACTCATAGACTTTCAAAGCATCTGAACGCTTGTGGATGCATTGCCGTCCTTCACAGCACGTTTACCCTCCCCGTAAACAAACAACAAAATTCAAATCCCCCCCCCCTCCCCTCTCCACGTGACGTACGACCTGCATAAGAACTTTCTGGAACCGGCCTTTAACCTTTCCTCACACCTTACCAGTGTTGCCAACTCTGACATTAGTTACAATTAACTATGAAGAATTTGTATTCTGAGAAGGACGTAAGTTATAACGACAAAACGCCAGTTAGCACAGCGCGTTACGGCGTCAAGGGTTACGAGATCGAATCCCGGCCTGGTCTTGGGTGCGTGTCCCTTCATCATTTTCATCATATCATCACTCATCCTCATCTTCGCGATTGGCGAAAAATGGTAGAATTGCGACCCAAAATTAACCAAATCAATAGAACGACAAAATGGAATTGGTTGATTTTATACTCTTTTGTCAGATTGGCGACAGACAGCTTTAAACGTTTCTCGAATAGGATTCATTAACATGATGTTATCACTAGGCCTATTTTTTCCTTTACAGGTATGTAAGAAATAATAAGTTATGTCAGCGTTTCGTTAAACAATGCAACAACAGATGAAGTTTTATAGTGCCTGAAAAACCTATTTTGCTTGTTAGAACCTATTTAAGGTTTATGTGCCTAAATCAAGCCTTTTCTTTTTAGGTTTTTATATATTTTTAAATGTTATACAGGATTTTTATGTCATACAGAGGCATTTGCTTTGTTTGGTCACGAAAAAATTCAATGACGAACGTGTTTGAAACGTACTCTCTGTCGATTTCCCTTCCTCCAAGTCCTTGGTGATTTTTCAAAGTTATAAACAAAGCAAAATGTCTGGTGCCACTGTTACCTGTACAGTCCAAAGTGTACCAGGGGCAAGCGGGGGGTAAAAGTAGCCGAAGTGTGGTGCTGATCACAACACCTTGTGGTTTTTCTCACTTTCGCGTCACTTCGGTGCTTTGTGCCATTCACGCCTTGCAAACTAACATTTCAGCATTGAAGTTTGCACCACTTACTATGTTTTTGTTGAAATATTATTTTTAGCATATACGATGATCCCGACAGACAAAATTGCTTGAGGTTGACTGTGAATAACATGAAAAAAGTTTGTTGCCTAACTATACGGCGAAGAGTGGATTTTAATAGTAAATTTCCAATGGTAAGTTCTGCCGTCGCCGTAGGGTTAGGCAACACACATAACGTTATGCAAGTGAGTGCGTATTTCAGGATATAGGTGTCCCATTTTCATTGCCCATGACTATACCTAATCAGCATTTTTCAGGAATTTTGAACTATTTTTAAGTTTTTCTGAACCTACTTCCAAGATTTTTCGAGCCTAACATGATTTTTAGGACCTATTTTAGGATTTTTAGAGCCTATTTTAGGAACCTAAACACCATGTACAGTCACCGGCAATAAAAATGGGACAACTGTATCCTGAAACACTCGCTTCCAAGCAATGCGTTGTGTGTGTGTGTTGCATAACTCTACGGTGATATTTGAATCTTAATAGCAAATTTTCAATTGCAGCTTCTACCACTGCCACATGCTGGGCGACAAGGTGACAACAAAGGAATGTATAGAAATTTCCGCTTGTCCCCATGCACGTCCGAAAGGGGGCAAGGGTGGCCACTGCCACCTGGAAAATTAACGTCAAACAAGGAACGTTTTTTTAAGCAACACTAAAATAGGGTAAAATATGCCTACTTTGCTCAATTTCATGTAATTAACACCCATTCTCATCCTCATGATTAGCCTAAAGTGACAAAGCAGCGACATAAAACAAAAAAAATAGAAATACACATTGATTCACGTCAGTGGCGGCGATTAGAGTGTTCGTGGGGGGCAGTTACCCACCACTTTTTGCCACTTTTGTCCCCGCACTATGCTAAACCTTCTGTTCCAAGGTAAAGTAAACTATATTTGCCCCCCACCCAGTTTTGGACGCCACTGATTCACGAAATTATACAGTGTCTCGCTGGGCAACGCCCGAAAAACTTTCACTTGTGATAAGTGCAGTAGCTAGATTGTTATTATATTTTTGAATATAGATGTTCAATTGTTTTGTTGATTTGGATTGTCAAGCATGGAGTTAGCCGTGTTGTATATTCTTAGTTATGGAGTAAATGATTATTTTGTATAAAATCGATACCCACATGATTTATTATATCATATTACCGTGGTTGGTAATACAACAATTTGGCGACTATGTATGGGATTCAAGGACAGATTCTTTAACCTTTCCATGTGGATAAAGGTAACATTGATTCGTATTTGGAGCGGTTTGAAAAGATTTGCGTTGCTAATGGCTTTCCAAAGGAAAAGCAAATTAGTCATTTTATTGCATTCTGTGGAGGAAATTTATATGATGTTTTAAGGGATTTAGTTACTCCAGATTCTGTTGCTAGTAAAACATACGAAGTAATAAAAGATGTATTGTTGAATCATTTTCAACCGAAGCATAATGTAGTCGCAGAAAGATAGCGTTCATCTTCTGAAGTAAGAGTTAGGTCAACCTGTGTCTGAATGTATCGTTTCTCTTAAACATGCAGCTGCTAAGTGTAACTTTGGAGCATTCTTAAATGATATGCTAAGAGATCAGCTGGTGTTTGGAGTTAGCAGTGAAGTTACAAGAAAGAAATTGTTATCAGAAGGAAACGTTTCCTTTCTTAAAGCTTGCGACATTGCCGTGAATATGGAAATCGTTGAGAAAGATGTACGGCTATTCCATCAAAAAGAAGGTTTTGCTACTGATTATATTGTACATAAGCTTCATGAAAGCAAGTCTAAACCTTTCCAAGGATTCTCCAATAGGAAACGACCAGTGATCCTCCATGACCCTCCCTGAGAAGGCTACGTCATATACATACATCGATACGATTTTATGGATTCGCTTCTTGACATTTCTCATCCCAGTACTTTTTTCAGGTAAAGTTTCGCGCATCGAGAGTTGGCAACACTTTCTCCATGCATTTCTCCGAAAGCACACCGTACGACAGATGCTTCCCCGTCAAAAAATTTCGCTCCTGATTAAGAATCTCCGCGTCCTCGAATAATTCATGAAGCTGAAAGGAGACCAAGCCTGCGACTGCGAACACAAGGGCGAGGAAGGGGGGTGGGGGGGAGGCATCCACGCAAGTCCACGTATGGCAATTTTGTAACGTGTGTAATTTACGTCAGAGGTTTGACGCAAGGAAGACGTGGTGAATGCAACAATCTATCCTTCTGTTATTGTTTGTTTCCTGCGCAGATAAAGCCAATGGTGCCAGCTGTGAGGTCCGTAAAAGTGCACGAAAGGGTAAAAAGTATGAATGGTTGCAAAAATATTTTTTTTTGTCTGTCGAACACACCGTAACGGATGTTTATACACACGTACTACCTTCCATGGGATGTGGAAAACGTTATTATTTCTCATCTCCGGGTTTGTCAAGGTCAAGTTAAGTAAATAAGTTGCTTCCATTTAATTCCCCTTTTAAGTTCCTGTTTTCATTTTAGAGTAAGTATTTCACTGTTTTAGCAAATTTCAATTGAGGGGTCTAGTGAGAGAGGGAGCTATGCCACAAATCTTGAAAATATTATTTTTTGCCATTTTCAGTCTTCTCCTACCATCTGTCATCTACCATGTGAACTACAACCATGTGGCATAGCTCCCGCTTGTTCTGCAGCAGATTTTCTGAGTTCTTGAATACGTCCTCATCAGCATTTTGAGTGAGAGAAGGAGCTATGCCTACTGGTGGTGTCTGGAATAGGAGTGGCAGAGGTTGTGTTGCAGTAACCGGTGCTAGATTTAATATCAGCCCTGAAGTTAAAAGATCTCATGGCAATAATGCCTTATATTCCTCCAGTTCTTCATGGTGTTTTCCAAATCCACAGAAACAATGGACAGTGAAGATCCTCCAGAAGACATATGAAGTTGTCTTTATGTAGATCATATGTAACCATGTGAACATGATTTACACTCAGGCAAAAGTATTTAAGCCTTGTTCAAAGTATTTGATGTGCTAGATTGATTTTTCCACATGGGTATACTACAACAATATACCATACATGTTCATAATAAATTGTATTCATATTGAAATTCATATTTTTCCTTTTGAATAATTTACCTAACAATATGTTCAGCAAAAGAAATACCCTTCGTTATACAAATTATGACTCAACGCAATGCTTTAGAAAACTCAATTTATTTCCATTTCTTGTCAAAGTGGCATAGCTCCCTCTCTCACTAGATCCCTCAATTATCTATTATCTTATTTCAGTGTGTTTCAAGTGCTTATTTCCGTGTACTTTTCTGCATTTCTAGGTTATTTGTGATTTTTCGCAGAAGTTACGATATTCTTGATCAAATTAAATTGATGTCACTATTTCTCTGTTTTATAGAAGGATATAATTTCATTGCTTTCCCCTTCGTTTTAGTGACTCTAGCGACCGAACGTACAAGCGACAAAACGTACCTAGCACTTGACCGCCTACCTGCGAAGGGTCTTTCAATGAGTCTTAAAATATTTGCGATGCGACAAAACGTACCACTTGATGGGACGGCAACAAAAATAATTTACCCAAATTACGATTTTACGATTTTCTCTAGTTTTGCTGATTTCCACCACACTTTATCCTGGCTTTGGACTGGCAAAATTACTATATGGGATGTAGTTTACAACTTCAATAAATTATAATTATTTATTGGAACCTCATACAGACTTGGTTTATATGTCATTATGCAGCAAAACACTTCAAGTTTTGACTCACGTAGTGTGTAGTTGCGGAGTTGATCACATGCGGCGCCACCGGTCTATCGTTGAAAATGGCGACTTTCACTGGTGAGGAAAGAGCTAAGTGCGTGTTCTGGTTCGAAGATATGCTCCAGAACTTCCTTCTTCCACAGTTGGATGAAGATGACCATGATGGGCGCATATGGTGGCAACAAGATGCCCCCCCGCCGCACTACCTGACAGAGGTAAGGGAATTCCTTGATCATCGTTTTCCAGACAAGTGGATAGGTCGTGGTGGACCAATTGCCTGGTCTTCAGATTACACTCCACTCGACTTTTTTTTTGTGGGAGTTTGTGAAATATAGGGTGTACACCTCTCTCCTACCTCATAATCTTCATGAACTTCAAGATCGCATCACAACAGCCATCGCTTATGTTACCCCTGAAATGCTGGTTAATCTTTGGCAGGAAATTGACTTTCGTTGGGATGTGTCCAGGATGACCAACGGTGCACACATTGAACCATAACAGATTTCTAATAGAAAACTTGAAGTGTTTTGCTGCATAATGACATATAAACCAAATGTAGGCTATAATGCATATATAGCTATTTTGGCGTGTTTAAAATCAGCTGAGGTTAAGCCTTTCGTCCACATTTTTTCTGTTCTTTTATCTTCTCGTCTTTTTTTTCGATTTTTATTTTAGTTATGTCAGTTCTAACCTAACCTAACCTAACCTAACCTCCACTTTGTCGTGTAGGTTGACTAGAGCATCGTTGTAAATCTTGTGTCTTCCTCTCGAACCCTTTTCTTCGCCTCTTGCATACGCTTCTTCACATGTAACTGAGCATCATTCGGGACTCCACAAACGGGTGGCACCGTATTGGAATGTTTGACGTGTTCAAGCGCTTTCCTTGAAGTGGTACGTTTTGTCGCGGAGTATATATTTTAAAGGTAGGTGTTTATCTGAGTGGTACGTTTCGTCGCGAAAACCCTAGTTCTGTCGGGACGTACATATTAATTTTTTTCAAGTCGTTCGTTTGATTTGTTACTTAACGTCGCTTTTCTGCCACTTTGGCTAATCACGACGATGAGGATGGGTGATGATATGATAAAATTTATAAAGGGACACTCACAAGGAACACCCAGGGCAGGATTCGAACCCGGGACCGCTGGTCACGTTGACGGCGTAGTGGTAACGTCCACGCATTGTACTCAAGGAGCCTCGGCTTCGATATCCGACGGAAGCGCAGTGTCCGGATCGCACTTTAAACTGTAGGTTCAGTCCCGATTAAGCCATCTGTGCAAAAGTGAACTAAGTAGTTTGTGGATTGGATGCATTGATGAACTAGTCTACTGCTGCCTACAGCCTAGTATTTGTACAAGGGTTGGATAAAAAGTAGTGGCAACACTGCTGTCCCGTGAAAGGGGCGAGTCACAGCGCCACAACCGTTTCGTGGTTGATAAAGGAATGTCAGACGAGGAAGTATAGTGAGTGGGGTGCGATTGTATGTTATTCAGTCAAAAACAGCAGTGCTCTGAAGTAGAGGACGAGAGTGCAAGCGCCCTAACAATATGTTTAGGCAAGAAGAACAACGTCTCTTAGGTAGACGGTCAACGCAGCCTACTACTGCACCTTCTTGCAACACCACCTTCGTCTCGCATTAAGAAGGAAGCGACGGCACGGTGTCCCATCATCCTGCTTGACAATGCAAAGTGTCACACTGCGAATACTGTGACGGCGCTCCTGCGTAACTGGTAGTGGGAGGTACTGGAACATCCGCCGTATTCACCGGTATGAGACCGTGTGATTACGACCGTTTTGCCAAAATGAAGGAACCACTGGGCGGGAAGCACTACGACACGCGCAAGCCATCATACGTGCTATAGGGCGGTCACTGCGGGACATCGACAGAGATGGACGCGCTGACGGTGTACGACGCCTTCCATACGTGTGGCAGAAGGTCGTAGAGATGGGGGGGGCGATTACATTGAAGGAATGTAACACGTGCTCCTCTGCCAATACAGTCAAGTAGCAATTATACCAGTGTTGCCATTACTTTTTATCCAACCCTTGTATCTTTTATACATATCGCCGATTTTCTTTCACTTCTTTAGCTAATTGGAACGATGAGAAGGGTGATGATGATGAAAGGACGCTAACAAATTACGGGAATCGAACTCGTAGTCTTCCGTGGTGGATTACACAAGGCACTCGGCCACTTTGTGCACATAAACCCTAATCAAGAATGAATCTACAGTTTAAAGTGTGATCCGAGACAGTCTTTACACAGGCACGTATCTAGAAATATGTTTCGGGGGGGGGGGTCCGAACCAAGTGTCTCAGAAATAATAATAATGTTTAATTAAAATAATTATATTTAATAAAGTTAATACTAATTACAATACATAAATTAATATTATATTACTATTACACGAATAGGTAAAATGACACTATAACAATAGAGATATAACAGAACATATACATTACGTAGCTTAAGATGGTAATAATTTACATAAAATCAAGTGCCCTGGCAATGAAATTAATGTCAAATAGATGAATAATTGAATATTTATCGAATAACAAAAATGATGTTACATGCAGTTGGAGAAAAGTAAGTTTTTGATTAATGTTTTATGCATATTGAGTAGTAGCGTACATAAATCTTCTTTGTAATGTCATTCAAAGCCGTATGATCCCAATATAATCCTTGCCTTCTAAAAAGTTCCGAGGAAATTATAAAACAAATGCTAAAACGAGTATATTTTCATTTAATTTTCGTACTTAATAAGTATTTCGGGTGTGTGTGGGGAGGGGGGGTGTTCGAACACTTTAAATACGTCCTTCATGTACTTCAAAGCCGTGTGATTCCAATATAATCCTTGTCTTCCAATAAGTTCAGTCTGTACAAAGGCTAAAATAATATATTTTTTATTATTTAATTTTAGTACTTGATACATCTTTCGTGGGGTCCGGACCACCCTAAATACGTCCTTGTCTCCACAGGAGCTCGAACCCAGGACACCTCGATTACCAAACGTCAGAGTTGCCACTATTCCTTCGGGGAACAATTCACTCTGGTGTGGGGTGAGCTGACATCTTTGAAGGGAGAACATTACCTCCTCTTTTTCACAGTCCAATAAAAGCTAATTGAAAGCTACCAGAGATGTTTCCTCGAGAGACCATTGCAAATCAGGTCAGGGACGGCAACGCTTGGTGAAAAAACTTCGGAGTTGGAACCACTGAAAGGTCTTCGGCGTACTTGTTGACAGGTTCACGGAACAGTCGCGGGTTTCTGCAGTTTATTCCATTTTGTTTCCCCTCGCGAGGCCAAGAGCATCTTTAAAAAGGGGATGTATCGTTGACCGGAATATTCCACACTGGCGTGCGTTTCTCGGAATGATGCACATATATATATCCCCAAGATGCAAGGTCCATTCGATCGTACAAGACTCGCTGTAAGTGTTTCAGTGGACGCTCTGCATGATGATTTCGACGAAGGTAAGGGTGAATAGCTTATATCGGTCTCGACATACTCGCATGTGGGAGGTTCCAGGTTCGAACCTCAATAAGGAAATGCTGAGAATACAGCGATTCCAAAGTACCTTAACACCGCCCTATAAAATGGAAAGGAGTTAGGCTGGGTACAATTGGTCATGCTACAAACAGGTTAGGCTTAGGGGTAACCATATTGGTGTGTTACAAGCGGACGTCAGCCATATTGGTGGCCGCCATATTGAATTCAACTCAAAATTTTTAAATCGGAAGGGGGTGATGTGATATATCAAATCAGGCTAGAATTTCATGAGAAATGCATTGGTGAAGGTTTTCTCAACCTATCTTTAAACAGGAAAAAGTTATGACTGTTTAGAAAGTTAGGATCTTTCAACTAGAATTATGACGTCATCAGAAAATATGAAAAATCCTGAATGTGAAAATTCCCAAATAACTAATAGCATTATTCACATTTCGTTGAACGTTTAATTGTACAAGGGCGTAACAAGTTTATTCATCATTCAGAAAACTGACTTAAAATGTTAAACGGAGAAAATTTTTACAGAACATAATTTGTTTTAATGTCCCGCAGCGTGGTGCCATGTCATGCTTTGGGCTTGGGCTACGGAACGTACGCAGGTTCGAGTCTCCTGGGGGAAGAGAAACAACTTCTCTCCTGAGATTTCAGCCTTGTATGGGACCGGTGCCCATCCACCATCCTGAGGAGATTGGAGAGCTACGAATGAGTAGCGTAATTTGGCCATGAAAACCTACAACGACGGCTGAGGATTCGTCGTGCTGACCACACGTCACTCCGTAACTTGTTGGATAATCTCCCACCTTAGCATCGGAGTGTGGCCCTGTCCCTCATGGGCTGTTGCACCACGAGTTATTTATAATTTATTTAATTCAAATTGAGCTGATGTCGAAACAAATTATTTTCAAATTCATAAAAAAGGTAAACTTATTGTATGACTTAATTCAATTCCATTTCATCTTAAATAGGCATAGTCTTACCTCTAACATTCCTTACTCCGAAAGAAACTTAAACTAGTTTCTAGACATCCTAGAAACATCTGTTTCCTATTTCAAGTTTCTTCTATTCTATATATATATTTTTTAAGATTCTTGAACTGGACTAGGGAGCGGAAGTTGATGAAATGTCATTTTTTTTCTGACATCTCGGACACGATGCCCATTAAATATACACAATATTACACTTCGTCTAGATCCCAAAAAAGGTAATTTTAGAGTGCAATTTTGCCAATTTTCAGGTTTTAGGTCATTTTCCCGATTTTCGACATTTTCCCGTCATTTTTCGCAATATTCGGTGTATTGTTTCGTCATATTTTGTCACTTCTTTCATTTTGGTAATATTCTCGAGTCTGTTCACCAAGGTGAAATATATATCTCGCAGGATTGCAATTTACGAGCAAAAGAAATCACCAGGTGTCGGGGGAAATCACCAGGTGTCCGTCTGGGGCAAACTCAAATTTAAGATCAGGTAAGGAGAATGCATTTTGTTTAATTTCCTTTTCATTTAAATTTTTAACCCGAAACTAACAAATTTAATGGTCATTTTTTGCATTGTTTACGTCATTTTCCCCATTTTTTAGGACATTCTATAGGTCATATATCTATATTTTTTAGGCCATCAACTTCCCTCCCTAGCTATGACTGAGGTCTAATATGCATCATATTGTAACATATTACTTCGGACGTACGGACAGAAGCTGTTTGTCAAACAAGCTTTGGCTTGTTTTTCGAAGGAAATAATTTCACTTTCAAGTTCCTTATAAGAGAACTAGGTTAAGATACCGAAACACGTCGTCATCCACATTTCCTGCATGGACGTCCCAGTTCGAGTGCCTTTACAAGAAAAAACGAACTAGTTTCGGAAGAAACTTTCCGCCGCGCGGGGATATAACCTAGGTAAGTTTCAAGTTCACAGAAATTCCTCGGCGCATTCCTCGCACTCCGTCCGTTCTATCTCTGGCGCTAGTGTTTCATTGAGGAAGCTGCAAGCTCTGACGTAACCGACACCATCTCCCCTGGCAACCAGCAAGCGCGTTTGCGTATTTTGGAGTTGCAGTATAAAAGACAGGGAAGGAAGGTGTAAGAAAACAAGGGGGGGGGGGTTGTTGTGCTCCCTTTGTAACGAGACGTGTTGTGGCAACGGAGCCTCTTTTCTTTCTTTCTTTTCGCGCGTCATTATATTGCACGTCACGATTTTGCACCAACTACGTCAGTCCCATTGATAAAACTTAGCGACGGATACCGCCTCCCCCACATCTGGTTGCGGAGTTTCTTTTTTGTGGCTGCTAATGAAAAACTACTCATTTGCGCACCTTCATGTGCGTAACGTGCGAGTGAATGAATTCTCTCGATTTGTATTTTTTTTACTTCGGCCCTGTGTATTAAGAGACCGGTGAGTTTTTGTGTTCAGTTCCTGTCGCACATCCCGTTCAATCACAGCCACAAGTACTGCTTAGAAAGATGCGTTCTTTTTTTGTGTTTCTTTGCTCCATCTACTAAACTTAATTCGCACTTATGACCATAACGGTTCGTACATTATCGCCTGCTCAAGTAAACCGTTCCAGCTCCACGATTGGCGAGGCAATACTTCGTGTACGATCGACAGCTGACCGAACAAGCACGAGAATTAACGAAAGTACTCGAAGTGCTCCGATTAAAAAGCATTCAATGTATAGGTTATTCATGACCGTGCAAGTGTTTGCAAGCGTGGTATTAGTGAGCTGCAGGTAACTTTATTCATTATTGAGTTTATCGCCCGTATACACTTTTCATGTGTGAATGGATTGGATATGGGTTAATTTTTTTATACGATTTTTATATGTATTTTCTTGTCGTCTCGTCTCGAGTCTGGAAATATACAGTGTGTCAGTGGACAATCTTGCACAGCACATAGAGGTCATTAAGGCAAATAACTTATCGTGATGCCGACATGCATGGCGAAGTGGTTAGCACAGCGCGCTACGACGCCACGAATACGGGTTCGAATCCCGGCCTGGATATTTGTGAGTGTCCCTTCATCAATTTTATCATGTCATTCATCCTTAACGTCGCGTTAGCCGAAAGTGGCAAAAAGGCAAAAATAAAATCAAAGCTCTTACTTATAACAATTTTCTGTTTGGCGCATTGTTTTAACGCTACGAACACTCCAAAAAAGGAATTTTATCCGGAATGTATGCAACTGCGCAGCACAAAAAATATATGACCTATCCGTAAGTACATTGTAAATACATTTTGGTGTATGCGAAATGCTGAAAAAACCTCGGACAATAGGTTTCGCTCTCGACAAGTCTCATGGGGTCTGTCGAGGTACTCATCACCGTTCATCCTCATATTCGCGATTATCTTAAAGTGGCAGAAAAGTCAAGTAAAATATAGCAAATTAAATCAAAGCAAAGTAATGAAGCTCACAATAACTGAATTTCGATAATGATTCCGTCCTTGTATCGTCTGGAAGATGCAACAGGAATCACACTAGGGTTTTTCAATAGCATTATTACGCAAGCAATATTCGAGTTTGGGTACGTGAATCCGGACCTGATTCAAACCCGTAACCATCGACACTATAAATCCCTCCGCAATCTTCCATTCCGATCGGCGAATTCGATTCTACAGACATTCCACAGAGATATCCTCATTCGATAAATCACTTTTTCGTCGAACTACAGCGTCACGATTTCGCGGTAAGAAACCACATAAGAGAGCTTTGCAACTTCCGTTGCGGCCGCTTGCTCGGCTCGGCTCGCACAAAGCCGTAGGAAAACGCTGCATCGGTGCGGTGCGCTCGACTCAAAAGCAACTCGTGCATTTCTCCTTCGGGAAATATCGTCATCGCCAATTCGGACCGACTCGGCCTTGTTCGGTCAATATCGAGGAAGCTCGGAGCTTGTCACCATATTGAAACTGTGGTCTGCCAAGCAGTGTTTCCAGGTGCATTGTTTTGTCACTATGTTTTTCTACGCGGCGCTGCTTGATTTTCTTTGAACGTTGCTGTTGAGAAGTGCTGAAGTGTCAACTTCAGTTCAGAACACCACTGCAATGGTGTTGGCTAACGAAGCTCTGGCGCCTACACCCGCAGTCAATAATCCTCTGTGGCACTTCTGTTGTGTGCTGTCTATTTGTGTTTGTGATCGTCGTTTCATCATATCATCCACAATAAACCATAAGTGCCAGAAAAGCGAAGTAAAACAAATCGATCTATTTACTATTTAGCATTTATAACTATGTGCTCCAGTTCTTATATACTCTCCTTGCTTTATTTGCACCATATTTTTCATTTCATTTATCCATATTTTCTGTCGCCACGGGCGGTTGCAGATTCGAGTCCTGACTTGGCTGATAAGCGACGCTAAAGAAGAAAAACACACGAAGAGATCTCTTTTTCCAATCTTATTTTGATTTTTCAATAGTTTAATTTAATGATACACTTTTTAAACCGAAATGGAACAATTGTTTTTCACCTCTTACCTATTTATCTTCGGCTGTTTCCTCATAATGTGAAGACACGTGGAATTCTCTCACATAATTTATTTTGCGAGTAATCGATAACAAGGAAACGTATGTTAGAAACCTAACAGCTTCGGTGGTTGAGCACGTTCAGTGGTCGACTCGCGACCTCGGACCAGAAGGTCCTGGGTTCGAGTACCAGCCTGGACATTGGGGTTTGTGAGCGTCACTTATTCTACAGGGCGATTCAAAAAATGTTAACACTTTATGGGAAATATAAAATGTACTACTCACCGTCTATGTTTACTACTTTGAATTATATTGAACAAATAGACTGTCACACACTAAACATACTGTATAACACACTAAACACGAATAAATTCGTGTCATTGCAGCAAAGTTTTCTTCTTTAAGCAAATTTTCTATTTTCCATATAGTGTTAATATTGTAATGAATCACTCTGTATTTCTGATCGTCGTGATTGGCCAAATGTGGCACACAAACGAAGCAAAGCAAGAAAATACTTTAGAATAGTTTCATTTTACTTGCGAGTTCGGTTGACCTTCTCTTTTACTGTAAAGCAGGTACATTTATATATATATATATATATATAAAAGTCAAAATAAGTAGCATGTATTCAAACCTCAAACCTACCGGTTCCTCATTTCTGATTAGTTGTTTGAATCATCGTCACTTATTTGTACCATTAAGTTATCAAGATAGAGAGGAAAGCACATTGGGAATGGGACAAGGAAGTTGTAGGGACATCGAGTGTATTGGCGATGAAGAGCTGAAGTAAACAAATTCTAGACGGTCATGGAGAATTTGATTCCGAATCACAGTGAGAAGTTTGCGAAATCCTTGTTTTGGAACGCAAATATTTATCGCGTTACTCGACACCCAATTGCACAGCACGTACCACAATGGCGTGCCCCAGGGGTGGTTGGGGGTCATACGCACCTCCCCCCTTTAGCCCAGAATTACTAAAAAGAAAGAACATGGAAATGATGGCAAAAAGAGGACTGAATTCCAAAAATATATAAGTAACTCCCACCCCCTTTCGAAAATCCTTCCGCAACGTGTATAGTGCGAGACTAGTTCGACACACGGCGGAGGAACAGTCCGCACGGATCCCAGCTCTGTCACGGTTACTCTCTGTGCGAGAAGCGGACTCGAACGTGGAGCCTTTTGCTGTCGGTGGATTTTCAAAGTTCTGAGCTGGCAACACTGTATTCGCTGCTGGCAACGAAGGTCGTAAACGTGACGTCATCACCCGGATCCGTGAAGTGAGTGCCAGATAAAGAGAGAAAGAGCGAGAGGGGGGGCAATGTAAGGAGAGGGGGGGGGGATAGTGGGCTGCTAACTTGGTTATGTGTGAAGGAAAAGAGTCTCGCGAGAGTATGCGTGCGATCGGGAAAGAGTCAGTCGCTACACTTCCTAGCAGCGGTCCGCACGCCTACGACGCGCGAGGTGCGTGCGCAGTACACTCAGGAGGCAATGTGGTCGACGCGCCGCCGTGTACGAAATCCGTTGGCGGGCGTGTGACGTCACGAGGAAACCTGTATGTGTGCGAGAGGTTGGCGGTGAGTATCTCTATGTATGAAAATCCCTCCACCTTCACTATCAGTACTTGCCCAACGTTCTTGTAATAGGGTCGGTCACACAACCCGGCTCCCGCGTAACCAAACCATGTGTCGTGGCGCGTGTGGTAGCGCGTGTGTCCCCGTGCCCGATGCCCAGTGCGTTTCGTGAACACGGCGGAAAGGCAGGACGCACCGGGATTCGAAGATGAGGTTGAGGGAGAGGTGGTGGATAGTGTGACGTATGGTGACGGTCAGCAGTTGCCCTGGGCTCAAGACGCGTTCGGTGTTGAAGGTGTGTGTCAGTGTAGTGAAATAGTGCTATAAGTTGTTTTTTTTACAAGTGTTATTGCTACGAAGGAGCTCATCGCTGGACATAACGCAGATAAGTTCTAGATTGTATCGCTCTAGAGCGGTTTGCATGAGTTTGGCGTTTCGAATTTCGCCCGCCGGTCTAGGGTAAGGAATTTTGTCGTTCCTAGGGACGGGAAGCGTGTGTGCATGGACCGCTCGTACTAGCGCCTGTGCTAGGGTCGATAATATGAACAGGTGGTTCATTCATAAAACGCGACGGGTCTGCAGCGCATCGCTATCAGCTCCCGGTCCCTATATGGACCTGTCAGAAGCTTGTCTGGCTGACTGCCTGCATCTTTTTTCTTCTACGGTTTGAGCAATTCGTCTTCAGCCAGTCTTTACAACAATAGTTTTCCTGTCGCTATATTGCCTTGCCTGTTGGTCGACCAACTTCTGGACTTAGCACAGGCGAGAATCCACGGGGAGGAGGGTATGGACATATTATCTTCCCCAATATTCTTAAAGACTTAAATATCCGTCTTTTATCACCAAGCATAATAGTTTCGGGAATGATATTTCAAGTTCCATTTAAGTCCGCTTCACACTCAGATAGTTTAACTGAACGTACAGTTTAAATTTGGGAGCCACTGTACAATGTGTAGGATGACAGTGGCCGGGACAGCCCCGTTTCATAGGCGTGTCCCGGTCCCATATGATTAGAAAGCCACTGTTTTCCCCGTTTTATAAAAATCTAGACGTTATTTTCAAAACCAAGTTTAAATTTGAGAGACATTCCATGCTTAAAAGAAGGTGCTGTATTTCTTTGTACATTCAAAACAATATGTGTTCTGCTATTTGTAGAAGTTTCTTTACGGAATTGCAACAAGAATTTAAAGTTCCTGCGCCTTAACACAACCTCAAAAGAAAATTCTAGAGTTGTGTGCATGGGCGTCGCCAGAAATTTCTGCAGGGGGTCGGGCAAATGATAAAAGTTGAATAGTAGAAAAAATAATAAGTATTATTACCACGGTTATAAATTATTATACAATAATAAATATTATAAACTAACAAAAATTAATTTAGTTCGAAATAATAATAAAAATAAAGTAATAATAATTATTATTATATAAATGAGGAGACTAGATCCACCAAACGAGTGAATATTAGTACAACTATTATTTCTCTTGCATTTTATGCACTTAGTATCTGAAATGCATTTTGATATTAACTTTTGCACGTCTTGTTCAAGAAAAGGCTTGAAATGTTAGGGCGATTTTTTTTTCATAAAGTTTGTTGTGTGACCTCTCACCTACAAATGTAATTATTAGAATTTTGAAAACTGTGAAACCAATTGTTCTTTGGATGAAATGGTAGAATATAACCTTGTTGCTGTATTTTTCACTCAAATGTTTTCGATCCGATGCAGTTTTACTTTGATTATTCTGTTCCAATACTAACTAAATTAACTATATTTCTGTTCGTAACAATAAGAGTAACAAACTTTCGGCTTTCTTGTATCTTTAAATGAACGATGTCAATTTCCAGGGGGGGTCCACCGACCCGTCCGACCCCCCCCCCCCCCCCCGACGCCCATGGTTGTGTTATGTGGGGTATGGTTTTCGGGGATATTTATAAACGATTGATGAAGAAGATGGGTTCTTCTGCTAAATACTTCTCGCAATACTCAACTTCATCAAAGATTGATGAAAATGAACGAGAAACGCTTTGTAAGTCATACTGGGAGATCATATTTCATTTATGGTTTATGATGTATGTGATTCATCCTTTAATAAATAATAACAATAATTTTATAATTAGGCCTAATCGAGTTTTCAGGAAGGGGGGTATAGACTACTGATCTTGGGATGTCCCGTTTTTGTGTAAAAATATGGTTACCCTAACAATGTGCCTTAAAGGAGAGGATCGTATGCGTTGAGAGAAAAAATAGGTTTTTGGTTGGTTGATTTTGCATTTTAAGTTCACTTTATGCACACTAAGGCTAAGAATAGGTTTAAATTTTCTTTGTTCATTCACTTTACTCCTCATATCTGATCTAGTTTATCGTAACAATGGGAAGAATTATGATAACAATATCCAATAATAATCATCTATTCCACCCCTGGACTCCTATGTTCGCAAAACAATACTCTTAATATTTGTAACATGGAAGTCAGCTTGTTCCCGTAAACATATTCGAATTTACTTCATCGACTTGTAATCATGAGGTCCCGGGCTTCATTTCCAGCGGAAGGACATTTCATTATTTTGGTTCCCAACGACAATGTTTTAATCCCACTTTATTCTCAGACAGCCTAATCGCGAATTAACTTACAGTTAAAATTGAGATGGGTCTCACCGCACAAATCTCAACCAACCTTCCCGCCTTTCTCTGCAGTTTTTCGGGACTTCACCAACAATGTACAGTGGGATCCATGAGTATTACCGTGCAAATTGTCCATCGCCATGTTCGTGTATTTTATTCGGCCTAATAAGTGCTTTAATATTACCATCGCGCTTAAAACACATAGGATGCGAGAAAGAACTTAATGAAAATAGTCATGGACAATTTGCACGGTAATACTCATGGATCCCACTGTACTATTTATGCTAGGAGAACTTAACCTAACAAGCCTAACCTGCCAACAAAGGCATTTAGCCTAACAATGAGTACATTGCAGCGAAGCGAAGGCTGGAACGTTGGTTGGGGCTTGTGCGATGAGATCCGAACCACAGCATAGTGCCTCCACCGGGGATCGAACCCGGAAACCCGTGTTTACAAGGTGTTAGCGTTACCACCACGTAGGCCTATGGTTCCTTATGAAAATACGTTAGATAACTTCTTTGTGCATTTTAAAATTGTCTGTTTTCGTATACTCGTATATTCTGTGGACTTGAATTTAAATTTTGGTTTTCCCCAAGTCTTTATATGACTTCGTGACGCAACAGAATTTTCCGAGAGCTTGGTCTATCAAGCCGATTAATTACTCCCCGCTTTTTGAATGAAATTTAACTATGGCTGTGTCAGTGCTTAGGCTACTTGCCCCAATCAAGCCAAAAGGTGTCATTCTCTATATCAGGGAAACTTTTTTTGATTGATTTGGCGTTTTAAGTCCACTTTATGCTCAGTAAGGCTAATCGGGACTGGACCTACAGGTTAAAGTGGGATCCGAACCACTATGTGCCTCCACCGGGTATCGAACCCGGGACGCTTTGATTACTAATCAACGATGCTACGAGGGCGCCGTCCACTATATCAGGAAAACTAAACACAACGGGGTTTGTATAGTCACCAAACATCTCTATGCTTGTGATAGAAGTTCTGACTATAAAGATAGTACACCTATGGACAAGTCACAGGTCCACACGACACACCACAACGGTTTGTACTATGTATCTAGGTGTCAAATCTCCGTTAGGGCAAATGCACTTTCCAGGGTGTTTTACGAGGAAGGAATGTTGACAGTTGAGTTTCTTGCAAAAGGCCACCCTTTTACACCCCATTCTTGATCTTTAGATCCCGAACGCGTGTTGCATCTCAAGTGTTCTTACCGTAAATGCAACACTGATAAATTGGGCTCGGAGCATATGTAAGGATTTTTAACTAAAAATGCATATTTCATATGCAGGTGCATATTTGTATGAAAATAAGTTGATGTGCATATTTTTGTATCCACAACCAACACCGAGCATATATTGTATTTATTTTTCTTCTCCTCGCTTCTCTTATCTCTTCTTTATCTTTTCTGTGTCTTTCTTCTTTCAACAACTTCAAACAAGCATCAAAATTATAGAAGACGTTAAAAAGATCCTCGCCCAGGTTGAAGATCCTGTACAGAAATTGGATGCAGTATTGAAAACGAACAGTGGTTTTGCAAAATTCTGCATATAAATGGACAACGTGTGGATGATCTGGAACTTGACGTGTCTCACGTTGTTGCCCTACAATACAGTCCACTTGTATCTTGCGAAATGGAACGTGTGTTTTCTGAATATAAGACTATTCTAGCTGAAAACAGAAGGAGTTTCAAGTTCGAAAAATTGTTATCAAATGCAATCATGATCTGTAATGTATTGTGTTTCATTTAACGCAGAACCATATTAATTGAAAAAAATCTGTGTAGCGAATGAGCATTGAGAATAATGCATATTCATTGCCTGGCATGTAATCTTTCATAGTTTGTAATATACAGATTTATAAATTAAACGGGTTTTTAAAGTGCATATTTAAGTGCATATTTTACACTTTCTAGGCCCTACTGATAAATCTGGAGCCTCGATGTGAGTTGTATTAATTCGCGAGTATAACATGATTATTTCATGTCTCTAAATTGAGTTTTTTTTCTAAGTTGTTTTTATTTATTGATAGGTTAATCGGGACTGGACCTACAGTTTAAAGTGGGATCCGAACCACTCTGTGGCTCCACCGGGAATCGAACCCGGAATCCCTTTATTACCTACCACTATGCCATCGGAGAAGCTCTCATATATAGAACACAAATAAGAGTGGATGAGATCTCGTGCCAAGTGGTCTACATAACGAACTACGAAGCGAGAGGTCCCAAGTTCGAACCTTGTTACGGCACATTGCGTGTCTGTAATCAGTTCAGTATCCATTCTCATTGCCGCAAGTAACCCAAGAGGAGGAATGTCGACGTAAAATGACAAATATAAGAAAGTAATGAGAAGTTTTCTCATCATTGAATTTTCTTTATTTTATTTCCCTTTTTTGTGCCACTTTTGGCTAATTTCCGAAGATGGGGATGAGTGATGAATGGATACTCACAAACATCCATGCCCAGTTCAGGATTCGAATCCGAGACCCCTGGCGTCGTAGCGCTCTGTGGTAACCACTGCACCACGGGGCCGACGAGAAGTTTTGATTCGTACATGAGAAGTATAGATCAGAGGCTGTCGCAGTGTTAGAAACCACGAGTGGTGGTAGTTCAATATCCACTCTAAGCTGTAGATCCCACCCCGATTATCCTATGTAAGTGGACCTAAATTTGGCTAAACTTTGTCGTGGATCTTGTGTCTTGCCCTGAATTCGAAACCATGGATCCTATATACATAGATTCTGTCGAGCCTCTCGCAGTTGTCCCCTCGGGGGGACTCAGGGTCAATTTCGGTGGGTCAGATGAAATGTTTAAGGGTAGTTCCGGCCCCCAATAGTCTATCTTAGCATGAAGTAGGGTTAAAACAAACTTTCTCCACACTCTGTACAGACGCGAACACTTCTATGAAACTTCTGAACGAATTAGCTTTGACATTTCTCTCATGCGCAGAGGATATATCGAAATATTCCAACCTCCCACAGGGAATCGAACCTATGACTTGTTGATTAAAATCAATGGCACGTGTATCATAAGACTTCTAATGCAAATCGAGATTACTCATATTGACCGTTCAAGTTACAAATGTGCACTATTGTACTATTTAACCTTTACTTTTCCAATGATCTATGAGTGTTCCATCCACAATATAGCCCGAGTCGCCCGATGGCACACTCATGGACCATCGTGCTAATTAAACAATTCATGTGCTTTTAGGGCCTTCATACTTGTATGTGAGGTTGTAAACGCTGACAGATGTTAGATAAGACTTTGAAATGTCATGTGGAAGAAAACCCACCCACCCAGGACCCCCTCCGACTCCAAAGTTACGTATGGAAGCAGGCGCGAATTTTAAATTCGTACACTTGTTTGACAAAAAATGTTATAACTAGTAGAATATTTGACCAATCTACTTCGGGTAACTTTTGTTTTGCCGCTAAAACATCAGGGCATGCAACCGTGCAGGAATTAAAACGCCAAAGCCAATAAGAGGGGTTGGATGGGCCGCGGCCCTCAACTTTCAATGAAAAAATTATAAAAATGGGGAGTTTGCTCCCTCTTCCCCCGCTATTTTTTGGAAGGGGAGGCAAACTTTAGCCTTATTTTCAAATAATGGTCCTTTCTCAACGGAATGAAAGTCATTTCATGTTTCTGGGTGCATTACATTATAGAATATGTGAAGAAACTCCCCAATTTTATGATTTTTTTCATTGAAAGTTGGGGGCCGCGCCCTACCCAACCCCTCTTATTGGCTTTGGCGTTTTAATTCCTGCACGGTTGCATGCCATGATGTTCTAGCTGCAAAACAAAAGCTACCCGAAGTAGATTGCTCAAATAGTCTCCGAGATATAACGTTTTTCTGAAATAAGTGTAAAATTTAAAAATCACGCGCAAAGGCAAAGGGAGAGGTTACTTTCGAAAACCCGCTCGAAAGTCTAAAGATTAAGCTGCGCTGGTGACGAATAAATAAACATTAAAAAATCGCCTTTGTCTAGTGTTGTGGCATGTTCACTCCGTAGATTCTGAACAAGCCAGTCCTTTCTAATTAAATTAATCCGTCTCATCCTAAAATTTATGCATCCACGCTTCACAGTATTGTAAGTTTGGCTGCTCCATTGCAAGGCGTAAATTTACAGTTGCTATGTTCCAAGCTGAACAACTGTGCAGTTTCAATCTCGTTCTTGTTTCTCTCGGCTTCGATTGATTGATTGAGTTATTTCATTTTTACTTCGCTTTTCTGCCACTTTTGGCTAATCGCGAAGATGGGGATGAATTGTGATAAGATGAGATTAAGCGACATTCACAAATATGGACGACACAACATGAGTCCCATGTTATGGAAAAACAATACTTCCAGCATAGAGCCTTAGTATCATTAGTATCATGGAGGAATTATTTCTTTCTATGATTGTACTACGTGTAAGGGAGGCTGTGATCTGGGTGTCTTCAGAAATAGTCACCCCTTACACACCCCTCTCCCTGGTTCGGTTCTGGTGATGGCACAATGGACTGTTCATCGGATCCTACTTCAAACTGTAGGACCAGTCTCGATTTGCCCTCCCGTGCATAAAATGTACGTAACAAACAAGTTGAAAGTGTGTAAGTTTGGTTTCTTTGAAATGATCTTGTCTGATCTCGTCAGCTGATGCATTCTCACTGCATCATACGGAACAGCAGCTGAAAAGTACCCTTTTAAGCAATTCTTGTGCATTTTAATGTACCAAGAAGTTCATCCCTAGCAGTTAGTGCAACATATTTGTGTTAATTGACACATATTCGGTACTGCGTGTAGTTACAAAATTATGTTGTGATAATCAAGGATCATCTGCTTGATTTCCGAAGCGGCACGGTTTTCATTTTGTCGGATCAGGCTTAAGCCGGAGACAAAAAAATAGTAAAGGCCACTTTATGCACAGAGATTAACTGTGACTGGCGCCAACTTGGCTCTAGCCCACTCGATAATTTGTTGTGCTATTATTATTATATATCTATATCGTGATTGTTGGGTCTCTTATTGAAATCAGTATATAACAGTTGGTTTTTTTAAAGGGAAGTTACATGCATTACTCGTCTGTCGTAACGCTGTGGCTTGTGTTCGTCATTTTGGAGAAGTTAAGACTTTCGGTGCAGTCGACTTGTCGCACAGTGTGACGTCAACAAAGAACAAGTGTCGATTTTCTTGTGTGAGGTTTACCAAACCCAACTGACAACAAACGAACCACTCGAAGAAGTTTAGTTTTGCGTGAAAATTGGTGAGGTTTACCAAACACAACTGACAACAAACGAACCACTCGAAGAAGTTTAGTTTTGCGTGAAAATTTGTGAGGTTTACCAAACACAACTGACAACAAACGAACCACTCAAACAAGTTGTAGTTTTGCGTGAAAATTTGTGAGGTTTACCAAACACAACTGACAACAAACGAACCACTCGAAAAAGTTTACTTTTGCGTGAAAATTGGTGAGGTTTACCAAACACAACTGACAACAAACGAACCACTCGAAGATTGCCAAACACAACTGACAACAAACGAACCACTCGAAGAATTTTAGTTTTGCGTGAAAATTGGTGAGGTTTACCAAACACAACTGACAACAAACGAACCACTCGAAGAAGTTTACTTTTGCGTGAAAATTGGTGAGGTTTGCCAAACACAACTGACAACAAACGAACCACTCGAAGAAGTTTACTTTTGCGTGAAAATTGGTGAGGTTTACCAAACACAACTGACAACAAACGAACCACTCGAAGAAGTTTAGTTTTGCGTGAAAATTGGTGAGGTTTACCAAACACAACTGACAACAAACGAATCACTCGAAGAAGTTGTAGTTTTGCGTGAAAATTTGTGAGGTTTACCAAACACAACTGACAACAAACGATCCACTCGAAGAATTTTAGTTTTGCGTGAAAATTGGTGAGGTTTACCAAACACAACTGACAACAAACGAACCACTCGAAGATTGCCAAACACAACTGACAACAAACGAACCACTCGAAGAATTTTAGTTTTGCGTGAAAATTGGTGAGGTTTACCAAACACAACCGACAACAAACGAACCACTCGAAGAAGTTTACTTTTGCGTGAAAATTGGTGAGGTTTGCCAAACACAACTGACAACAAACGAACCACTCGAAGAAGTTTACTTTTGCGTGAAAATTGGTGAGGTTTACCAAACACAACTGACAACAAACGAACCACTCGAAGAAGTTTAGTTTTGCGTGAAAATTGGTGAGGTTTACCAAACACAACTGACAACAAACGAATCACTCGAAGAAGTTGTAGTTTTGCGTGAAAATTTGTGAGGTTTACCAAACACAACTGACAACAAACGAACCACTCGAAAAAGTTTACTTTTGCGTGAAAATTGGTGAGGTTTACCAAACACAACTGACAATAAACGAACCACTCGAAGATTGCCAAACACAACTGACAACAAACGAACCACTCGAAGAATTTTAGTTTTGCGTGAAAATTGGTGAGGTTTACCAAACACAACTGACAACAAACCAACCACTCGAAGAAGTTTACTTTTGAGTGAAAATTGGTGAGGTTTGCCAAACACAACTGACAACAAACGAACCACTCGAAGAAGTTGTAGTTTTGCGTGAAAATTGGTGAGGTTTACCAAACACAACTGACAACAAACGAACCACTCGAAGAAGTTTAGTTTTGCGTGAAAATTGGTGAGGTTTACCAAACACAACTGACAACAAACGAACCACTCGAAGAAGTTGTAGTTTTGCGTGAAAATTGGTGAGGTTTACCAAACACAACTGACAACAAACGAACCACTCGAAGAAGTTGTAGTTTTGCGTGAAAATTGGTGAGGTTTACCAAACACAACTGACAACAAACGAACCACTCGCAAAAGTTTAGTTTTGCGTGGAAATCGGTGAGGTTTACCAAACACAACTGCCAACAAACGAACCACTCGAAAAAGTTTAGTTTTGCGTGAAAATTGGTGAGGTTTGCCAAACACAACTGACAACAAACGAACCACTCGAAGAAGTTTAGTTTTGCGTGAAAATTGGTGAGGTTTACCAAACACAACTGCCAACAAACGAATCACTCGAAGAAGTTTAGTTTTGCGTGAAAATTGGTGAGGTTTACCAAACACAACTGACAACAAACGAACCACTCGAAGAAGTTTAGTTTTGCGTGAAAATTGGTGAGGTTTGCCAAACACAACGGCCAACAAACGAACCACTCGAAGAATTTTAGTTTTGCGTGAAAATTGGTGAGGTTTACCAAACACAACTGACAACAAACGAACCACTCGAAGAAGTTTAGTTTTGCGTGAAAATTGGTGAGGTTTACCAAACACAACTGACAACAAACGAACCCCTCTAGGAAGTTTAGTTTTGCGTGAAAATTGGTGTAATGTAGCCAGAACTTTCTTTCTGCATCCGCCATCCAAAGACGGAGAAACTAAGGGCTAAAAGTCCTGAATATGAATTTCTTAGTATACAAGAAGTAAAATTAATTTCTGCTATTTCAATTAGATATTTGTAAGGTTTCGGGGGAGGGGGTAGTTGTTTTTCTAGCGTTGTTTACCTTGGATAAATTTGTAATCAAGCGACCGCGGTGGACAATACTCTTGCCCAGTGTTCCGATACGCGGTTTAAACTCGGTTCGGAAATAGTTTGTTATTAATTTACCAATTTCGTCATCAAATGCTTCAAGAGGTTGCGATTTTATAATACCGAATGAACGGGAAATGAAGAATGTTGGTGGTGGAACTTTTCAAAATCCACAGCAGAGCAAATTTGTTTAAAGATGAAAGTAAAAAAGTAGTGTTATAGTATGCAAGGAACCTAATGTTTAAAAAAAACTATTAAGTTCTTCCAAGGAGACCCTTGTTTAATTTCTTCTGGTTTTCCAAACTGGAAACATGCTTTAAGTTCCCAGGAAACCTCTCAGTGTTGCAAAGCATACTCTCGGCTAGTGTTAGGGAGGGAGGTCTTATGAGTTTTTTTTTTTTTTAAAGCTCATTCAAAGTTCTTTCCAAAGTTGGCAAGTCATTTTAAGACTTGCAATATTTTTAAAGTTTAACCTCATCTTTTCCAGATTTTGTATATAATTATGACAATTTCCTAGAATAACGGACTCTGTCGTATTTAGGAGAGTCCAAGGGGACCGGACCCCCTCGAAAGACTTAGGAAGTTTTAAATTAAATAATGAGAATATACTTGTTTAGCAATTGTTGTATAATCGATGGTTACTAAACTTTTTGGAAGGGAAGGATTATATTGATCATACGACTTTGAAGGACAATACCAAAGATGTATGCTTGCACCATACTGTTTTTGAAAATACGCATAAAATATTAAACAGGAACTTTACTTTTCAGCAACTGCATCCAGCGTCATCTTTTGTTATTCAATAAATATTCAATTCTTCATCTCTTTAACATTAAATTCTTTGCCAGGACACTTATATATTTTTAAACTATGCCGATCTTAATTATAGGTAAGCTAAACAATGAATACGTGCTGTTATATCTATATATCTCTTCGTGTAATAATAACCACATACGTCGCCGCCTTGTAATCGAGGGGTCCCGGGTTCGATACCCGATGGAGGCACATAGTGGTTCGGATCCCACTTTAGACTGTAGGTCCAGTCCCGATTAGCCTTACTGTGCATAAAGTGGACTTAAAACACCAAATGAAACCAATAACCATATAATATAAATTAATTGTATATTTTAATTAATATTTAATTTAATAAAATTGCACTAAAATTATTTTAATTTAAACATTTTTATTTCTTAGAGTTAGACACTTGTCCCTCCCCCGTCATTGATTGCATTTTGTAAACACCGAGTGCTCTACTCCTTGCGCGGTTTGCTCTTTGTTTACAAAACAGAACATTTCCGAGAAGGGTACGGCTTGTACCCACACATTCGCACACATTATTAGCATTTTACCAACCAGGACGACGTTTACAAACAATGCAGTCAGTGGCGGCTTGTAATCACACATTCGCGATTATCTCGAAAACGGCTCGTTTGCAGACCCATGTTTACTGATACTTTTTTGCTTCTATTATCGTGTGCTTTCATCTGTGTCAGTTTGCGCTATAATTTTTGAGACACCCTGTATATATATATATATATATATATATATATATATATATATATATATATATATATATGTAACGCCAAAAATTCTTGATTAACAATACGGCTGAATAAGATGATTGAAATGCATGTAGTTATCGATTGAACATCTCTTGTGACTTTTCAGTTAGGTTCAGAACATGATGTGGTTTTTCTCATGTTTTTTTTGTTTTGTTTTCTTTTGTTTTAATGTTTGTGTTCTTGGAAGGACATTATTGAGGAAGTCTCTTCTTCCCAGGGAATTTCTTTTCTCGGAAATACAACAATTTGCGTTGGCGGAAGTCGCCACCTTTGGAATAAAGTTGAGTCATATTAACATTAAAAGACGGAACTTTTACAAGTTGTTGGTGTTTCCTTGTCTTTTGCACTTTACAGTGGTTTCACTGAACCCACACTGTAAAACGTTTAACTGAACAAATGACGGTTCAAGATCCAAGTACTGCAAAATAAAGACAAAGACAGTTTTTAAAGTGTGTGAGTTTATAGTTTTTGAAGTCCACTTTGTGCACAGATAGGCTAATCGGGACAGGAGCTACAGTTTAAAGCCGGATCCGAACCACTATGTGGCTCCACCGGGTATCGAACTCAGAATCCCTTGATTACGAAGGCGTTATGTTATCACTACATCATCAGGGAAGCAGTAAGGGCCATTACACAGCAAACAAACTAATTTCATTGAAATAATAAAACACATTTACTAACGTTTTTTGGTAGCTGTAAAAAAAACATTGGTATCATTTAATTAATTTGATAATTTTGACTAAATGTTTTGGTAACCCGAAGCAAATGTGCACGATTAAGCTGTGGTGAATATTCATTTCTTTGCCATTAATTTCAATGAATATCTGGTTTTTTGGTTATTCGTAACAAACTTTTTGTCCGTGTACACGTTTACCCCTATTAATGCAGTAGTTAAAGCATCTGTCTAACGGGTTCGAATCCCGGGGCAGCTGATCTGGACCAGGAAATTTTCCAGTCATTTCCCTGTTTCTGCACGACGCTGAGGCCCACCCAGCCTCGTACCAATGGGTTTCCGGCGACAACCCTGGGAAGTAAAGACGGCCGGGCGTGAAGCTGATCAGTCCGGATTTGATGATATTTCATCCTTTAACTGGTGGAACGTAGACATTACTAACTAGTGCAGAAATCCTGAACACCCTCCTCAGGTTGAAAAAATGTATTTTTTTTAAAATCATTTTTACCTTCTTTATATTTTTCGGTCATTTTTTTAAAAAATTGCATCATTTTGAGGTCATTTCTTAAAATTTTGCGTCATTTTTAGGTATTTTTTTAAAAAAATTTTCATTGCATGCTGAAACATAAGTAGTTCAACAATTTCTGTTTTGTCTGTATGTTATCTTGCGGTACTTACTCTGTGTTTATCTACCAGCGCAACAAAGCCTGTCTGAAAATCGCGAAATGAAACATTGTCGAGTTTCTTATTCATAGTCCGTACAACACACCAAGGTGAAGAAGCAATTGTTAAATTGTATGTCTTGGAATATATATACTATTTTTAATAAAAAAGGTGAAGGTAAAGTGCTCCCCTGTGCTTAGCACCTCGCCATGAAGGCGTATAGGGGGTGTGGGGGTAACGCCCCACACTTTCTTGATCCGGTCGTGAGTGCGGGTGATGTGATCAGCATCAAGCACCTGACCGCCTTTACCCCCCAGGGTTTCCCCCAGGTACCCATGTCATTCGACGCTGAGTGGGCGCCGGGGCCGCTTACAACGTTAAAAAAGTTCCCGGATTTGAACCGGCCGGGGATTTTCAATAAGCAGATAGAATTTTGTAGGAATTTTTGGGCCATTTTTCAAAGATTTTTAGGTTATCAAAATTCGGGCCCTGTGATCACATCATGCAAACTATAGCCGAGATCTAGAATGTGTGGAGCTCTATACCTCCACATCACCTCATTTGTCTTCATGTGTGCACATGTACAGGGGATACCTTACCTCTACTATATACATGGTGGATGCAACTATAATATTCATGATCTATCTTTATGCAATATATTAAAACATAAATGAGAAACGGTTGTAAATCAACAGACAGGCTGTTAAATTTTAACGGTAAAATATTGTATATTTAACGGCAACAACTAACAGTGTTAACGTATCCAGAATCTCTTGCTTTAAAGAACACCGTGCTTTTTGGTAGCACAAGTTTAATGGACTTATGCGTAGCCTACCCACGAAACTATTCCGAATATCTAGACAACAGTAAAAGGAAACCACACGAAAATACACGTCAAGGACAGTTGTTCTGAATCTTCGTAAACCGCGACCCGGTACATTGTTTTGACAAATACTTCTTCTTCTTCTTACTGACCCTATCAACTGTGAGTCGATTTTGGTCAACTTGTCTGAATTCTTTGGCAAAATAAATTTAGTTCACTATTCACTTGTTATCCACAGGAAAGAGAGGAAGATAAAAAAATACTGTTTGCTAAATCGTTAAGTTACATCTTCTTGCATATCCACAAAGGAGCCATATAATGGGAGGGTTTGGATCCGTGAGGAGGGTAATTAGGGATGCAATTTGGACATTGTAAAAAGAGATGTGTGGCATCTTGATTAATTTCTTCACGTGTGCAGGCTTGTTTAGATGTTATGTGTAAACGTGCTAGGTGATCATTAGTGCGACATGTCCCGAACGTAGACGCATAATTATGCTCTTATGACCTAAAATTTTACAAAATATGCACTATAATTTGAAAAAATATGCCCTTATAACTAGACTGTTTCAAACATTAATATCTAACTTATGCTGAAATATTTTCATATACATACAATTTTTAGTTCAGTTTAGGGGCCCTGATTAGTTGAAATGCACAATTAATACTTTCTGTAAATTTTCAATTAAAAATGAAAAAAGATTTTGCTGGAGTAAAAAAAAACTCTATTGAACATGGGAGTACGAACGAACCCACTTGGAAAATTACTGTGCATTTCTTGAAAAAGCGAAAATATGCTGAATATGACCGAAAATCCATCAAAATATGCTTTATCACGTAGAAATGGCCAAATATACCAAAACATGCCCTTAAAAAGTACCTTAATTCAATTAGTTTCTTCATAATATGAATTTCTATATATTTAGGGAACACATCACCCTTATCAAAAAAAATGCTAAGTCATAAAAATCCTAGCCCATAATAAAAAGTTATAACTGATCTTGGAAAATTGTATGAACTGAACCAAGGATTATTTTGTGAATGTTCTGCAAGCCATTTGCATGTTTTACCCGTGGATTGAAGTTGTACTACTATACACCACTGTTTCCATTTATTTTATGTTGACAAATATGGATTAAATTAGTTGACAACAATTGGATCTAAATCAATGATACATTGTTACCGGTAAGCATCGTGTTTGAATCGTTGTGTACTTTCGCCACTCTTAACCGAACCAAAAGAGCATCGGAAATGCCATAGACGGAAGCGGATGATAGTAAAGCACATCTCGAACGGGGAGGGGGGATCAGTGCAGACACCGTCGTGTTCGATTTCTGTGACGTAAATTGTCGCTTCGGTAGTTTTTGTTACCGGAAGTTCATTGTTGCTTCGTTGGAAGGAGTCGTGAAACTGTACACTTGAATCGTCAATTTTTTTTAATACTTCTTTCTTTTATTTTCTGTGAATTGAAAAACAATTGTTTCGTTTTGCAGAAAAGTTGCAAGGACATGCACGATCTAAAGTATTAGAATGCAGCAGATGCACTTACAAAGAGAGTTGGAACTGTGTTTAGTGCATCTTCTTCACTGGTACTAAACGGAATTTGATCTATCGGCAGATGGAAGCCATTTTCTCAAATTTCACTCCTGCCAACGAACAAGGCATACTACGTTGCTGCAAGATTGTCCAAAACTTTTTGAGTGTATCTTCTCGTCCATACCAACTTTGTTTCCATATGGTTCAAATCGATCACATCATTTATGATAGCCCTGTATAAGGGATAGAAAAAACTTAAAATTATTCAGGAGCCAGCTTTTTCGGGGGTGCGCAAACAGTCTAATAATAATAAAAAATACACATTTAAAAACATTTAATTGGATTAAAAGTAATTAATTATTACGAAGGGATGGCCTTCTATACAATATCGTCAGAGATTTTAAAATTCAGCTAGCAACATTGCTAAAATTTATAATGATATGTTTATTATTTTGATTTAATTATAGACGTGATACAGAAGACACAGAAACATAAAAAAACATATACTGTACTCGTTATTTTTTATAAAAAAAAGGTAATGAAAATTTCCATAAGCGAACTCGAAATATTAAGATTTTTTTTTTAAAAAAAAACTGAATTTGAAAATTCAAGTGCCATGTCGACTAAGTGCCCTCTATTTTCCTACCCCTGCCATGTACGAGAGTAAAGTGTACATTGGATGGTGTAATAGGTTTGGACATAAGCGTAACTTATCGGGGGCAAGGGGCACTTGCCCTCCCTCCAAAAAATTAAGGTTTTTAAAATTTACGAGTTAAGAATAGCTACTTTTGTTAACTTCAGGAGACTTGAGAAGCTAATTAAGGAATAATAATATTTGTGATTTCGCAAATGTAATAGTTACTTAGCAAATAATCATGGACACTATTTGTATGTGATGAAAAAACTCTTTCACTCTGCCCTTCCCAAAATTTAAGCCTCAAGTTCGTACCTGCTTCCCCCCCCCCCCCCCAAAGTTAAGTCCCAAGTTAAGCCCATGGGTTTGGAGGCCGCTAAAGTTTGAAGAATGTGCCAATCTCTCTTAGAAACATATTGGCGGGGTTTCACAATAGCCAGAATCGTAGACAACTATTGCAGTGATGAAATGAGAAAACGATTAAGAGAGAAAAAAAACTCTTTCCATTTGAGAATCTGATGGAAATATTCATGTTACAAATGTGCGGCATTGGTGCGAGCGATCGCGGGTTCGAATCCTGGTGCGGAGCTCCAAAATTTCAGTGTTGGCCCAGCATCGCGAGGACAATTGGAACTGCTTGCAACGGGCTCCATAGCAAGAAAACAGCGACAATGGGACTCTTAAGCCCTGTCCACGGTTCGTCCAATGAAAAATGCTGTTACACCGCGGAGTTCGATTATACTCAAACAAATTCTTGAATTGTACCGATGCTTCTAAACAGGACATTGAAGGCTATCCTTGAAACTGACAGATACTGTAAGATACTGTAGAATGCAAGCGGTCGCATCCATACAAGGAAGAGAAAGAAGTAAGGTAGTTGGTAGTCTGTGAGTGTTTCTACTCAGACAAGTCTCGGAATTTCAACATGTTCAAAATTGTAATTGAATTGCTCGGAGTCCGTCGCTATGCCGTAGTTCGAGATGAAGGATATTCATTAGTAAGGCTCGGAAGTTGAGGAAAAATCTTTTTTTTCCCTAGTGTCCGAAGACGAGGCCCAACATAATATATGTTCATTTCGGGTCATTGTAGGCCAGAAAAAGGTGGGTCTTATTTGTCCTTTTTTTGCCTATTTCGGCTTTTTATTGGCTTATTGGTCCTTTTTTAGCCTATTTTTAGGTCTTAACGTTTTTTTTTTTTTTTGCAACTTCACCTTCTTTCGACTAAGTTTTTACTGCCCATTCTCAATTCGAATCATCATCAGTTCATCACCTCTTAAACATCCTTTCTGTAGTAAAGAAATAAAAAGAAAGAAATATATTTGAACCATCCCTGAAACGAGAGAAAAACATTTTTGGACGATTGAAGCAGGTACGGTACAAGGTCCTTTAACCATTACTTGTCTGGAAGGTCGCGCTGTAAGTGGCAACTTTATCTTGTTTTGAAGCTTTCAGTTTTTTCGCACTGTGTGTTCCATACCACCAGAATTTTGTATTTTTTTAATTCATTAAATATGTAATTAAAATGAAGTTATTAATTAATTTGGATCACATTTATACGTCCTTTTTTCCATTTTTAGATCCTTTTTTTTGTTGATATTTTTAGGTCTTTTTATAGGTCTTTTTTTGGCAATTTATAGGTCTTCAGCTTCAGAGCCCTATTCATTAGCAATCCCTTCTTCATTCATTGTTAATATCAATCAAATACGTATTTAGAGGAGGGTTCCAGAGGGGGGTCAGATCCCCACCCGCGAAAATACTTACTAGGGACTAAAAATATTCAAAATATAGTTTACCTGTTCAGCATTGTTTGCATAATCAAAGGTTATTTATTCCCGCCGAACTTAAACGAGGTCCAGGATTATATTGGGATCATACGGTTTTGAATTGACAGTATCGAAGAAGATTTATGCACACTACTGCTTATACTATTGTGCATGAAGTCCCGCACCGTAGCCGTGCTGTCTAGGCTTCATGCTTTGGGCTCCGTCTAAGGGACGCGCGCAGGTTTAAGTCTCCTGGGGGGAGATTAACAACCTTTATCCTGATATTTTGGCCTGTGTATGGGACCGGTGGCCACCCACCGTCGTGAGGAAATTGGGGAGCTACGAACGAGTAGCGTAACATGGCCATGGGAACCTATAACGACCACTGGGAGTTCGTCGTGCAGACCGCACCGCAACCCCGTAACTGGTTGGATGAACTCCCACCTCGGGTGAGTGACTGAGTAGGATCAGGCAGTCGGTAGGTAGGCAGTTACGCCACGGTTTATTATTATTATTATTATTATTATTATTATTATGCATAAAATATTAAACAGGAAGTTTACATTTCATCAACTGGATAAAACATGCTTTTTTGTTATGTAATAAATATAAGATTTTTTACGTTAATTTCCTTGCGAACACAGTTGTTTTTATATTAAATTTTTCGATCTGAACTACACGTAAGCTGTATAATGATTACGTTCTGTTAGATCTCAACTTTCTATACCGTCTCTTTACCTATTCATGTAATTATAACAATAAGAAAATTAATTTGCCTATTTAACAATATTATTATGAATAGACATAGTAATTACTAGGCTCGGATAGTTATGCACTAAAAACGCGAAATATGCACTAAAAAGTGTAAAATATGCACTTTAAAAACCTGTTTAATTTATAAATGGTGTATATTACAAACTATGAAAGATTACATGCCGGGCAATGAATATGCATTATTCTGAATGCTCATTCGCTACACAGTTTTTTTTCAATTAATATGGTTCTGCGTTAAATGAAACACAATACATTACAGATCAAGATCATGATTGAATTTGATAACAACATGTCTCAAATTTTCCAATTTGAAACTCCTTCTGTTTTCAGCTAGAATAGTCTTATATTCAGAAACACAAGTTCCACTTCGCAAGATACAAGTGGGCTGTATTTTAGGGCAACAAAGTCACACATCCACACGTTGTCCATTTGCGATAAGAAACTTACACGCGGCGTTGCCTGCTTAGTCGATTGTTGAGGTGAGAATGACGTAGTTGCCACATTTCATACAATCCCGGGAAAAGGAAGGAAGAAAGGCAGAAAAGATACAGAAAAGATAAGCGAGGAGGTGATAAGAAAATACAATATATGTTCGGTGTTGGTTGTGGGTACAAAAATATGCACAACATCAACTTATTTTCATACAAATATGCACCTGCATATGAAATATGCATTTTTAGTTAAAAATCCATAAATATGCATTTGCATATGCAATTATTTGTGAGAAACTTGGTTTGGACACTTCCTGAAGTACACGTGCTTCAGTTTTGATATGGACACCTTTTCGCACACGTCAGCCCTATGTGTTGGTATGACTAAGGTAGATTTCACGTTTATGTGTCGCTTCGGTATGAAATCTCCATAAGGTTTTCGAATTTCCATAGTTCCTAAATCGAGAATAAATCACTTGAGTCGGGAAGATTTCACTGAAATATCCAACTGGTACAAACCCGTTCCGAAATTACACTGATTTCATTGCAATTTCGTCTCATATAAGGTTTGGCTTCGAGTTTAGGTAACCACAACTGGACTTACGATTTAAACCGAATCCTTCAAACTGCTCTACAATATACCTCCACGGGCAATCGAATGAGGGACTCTGTTTACAAGGCGACAGTGTTACCCACTACGCTATCTATAAGTAGGGTGTTACTTTTTTTTGCCAAAATCTGTGGTATTCTCCTTACTTTTCGATGTTATTTTCCCTAAAATTAGCTTTTTTTATTTTAACACACTTCTCTGCGAAATATGTGTAAAATTATACCTTCATTGTGCTTTTAAAATAGTACAGTAAAACCTCGTTAATCCGGACTAATGGGGGGGATAAGTTGACCGGTTTAACGAAAGCCCGGATTAATTGAAATAACCTAAAAGAACAGTAGAAAGTGCATTAAAACTCCGTTTATAGCAAGAAAACACGTTTATTATGGTGTATTTAAACAGCATAGGCCTAAATACACTATACAGTACAGTACAAAGTCTTGCGGGAAACAGAATTTCATCAGTGGTCGACTGTCTTTTCTTTGGGAAGTTCTCTTGTTGACTTCTGCTTTCTTTTTTTTCTTTTCTTTTGCCTGTCCGGATTAAGTGAAGTCCGGCTTATCGGGGTTCGGATTAACGAGGTTTTACTGTATTTTAAATTGTAGGTCACATGGTCTACGCCTGTTCGTGACAGTTTCGTGCACTGGAAACTATATTTGAGGAAGTTGTTTTCACATTACTTCTCGTGCAACAGATACCGATGGTACGTCTCCCGTGTGACGGTAGATGTGCACTCGATCTCCGCCAAAAACTCACTACTTCGCTCGGCGATACAAAACGTTCTTATAGAAGAATCGTGGGAATCCTCTATTTCCACCTGGCTTTATGCAACTGTCTGGATTATTCCATGTATAAAACGCACCATCTTTTTTTTGGGGGGGGGATACTATTTGTGGAAAAGTGCGCATTGTACACACACGTAAATATGGTACATTTTGTGTGTAAAAGCCTAAACCACAAGGAAATGTTGATTTTTCTTTTCTTAAGGAGGAAAAGTGTTGAAATTGAGAGTGAGAGAGAGAGAGAGAGAGAGAGAGAGAGAGAGAGAGAGAGAGAGAGAGAGAGAGAGAGAAAAGGGCCGGAATTCGCATTTGATGCCAAATGCATGAAAATGTGTTTAGAGCATGTCACCGTACATACATTAATACTTCTTGCAAGAATTAACATATTTTTCGGTGTTATCGCGTTTGCGAAGAATCAAGGTCCCTGTCTACTCGGGTCTGCTTTCGTCTCAAAAGTTTGTCAACCCCTTAAAGGGTTAAAAGGAAGCGAAATGTGTGTATCCATTTTGAATATCATTAAAACGTATGCCAGTTGCAGTGTATGCACGTTTAGGTTCTTACCTGTGTTTTCTAAAGGTGAAAGAACATTCGCTGTTGCATTCTCCCTCATGGTGGAATCTATACTCAAAACCCAGTGGCGTGCTGTGATATTTATCCTTGGAGTAGCAGCCCCAGAAAAATAAGAAACTCAAGAATATTTAAGGTCTTTCTACCTTGAAAACGATCTTTAATAAGTGTCAATTTGAAGGTGAAAAGTAGTCTTTTCTATGTCCTTGCATGTTCATGTAATTTCTTGATAAAAATGTCCTTTCATTTATTTATTTATTTTATTTTACTTCGCGTTTTGTGCCTCTTGGCTAATTTGCAAAGATGAGGATGAGTGATGAAATTGATGAATGGACATTCACAAACAACCATGCCCGAGCTGGATTCGAACCCGGAACCCCTGACGTCGCAGCGCGATGTGCTAACCACTCAGCCACAGGGTCCGGCAAAAATGTCCTTTCAATGTTAGCAAAAGATTTATGAAACGGTCACGTTATTCTTCTGTAAAAAATCATAGTTTTTGCGTCTTTACTGTGCTCTAAAAGATTTAATTATATTTAAAAAAAAAATGCTCCGCTGATCTGCCTCAACGCTCGCAATAGCATTGGTACAAAAAATCCCTGTACGTAGATATTTAACCGTACAGTTTGAAACACTGCGGTAGCTACAGCAGCAGAACTTACTGATCGTACTGCGATTGCATTTCAGCCCGTAAAGGTATCGTGCATAGAAGCTGGCCTGTTATTGGATAGTTCAAGGTCACAGAGTCCTGTTTTCATTTCTTGCTTCCCCTGGGCCCCGAGTGTTGGGTGAAATACACAGATGTTTTATCAAATCACCACAAGATGGTGCTAAGGGTTGCCATCTCGAAAACAGACTGTCTGAGAGGACTATAAGTTCATTCCTTCGAGATCGTACAAAATAATTATAGAAAAAAATACGTAAAGATAGAGTATTTTGCAACTGAAATACTATGGGTCAGCACTGTTGGCCTTGCTGCACTGAAATGCACGCGTATGATGAAACCGATTGTCTGACAGAAGCTAGAAGGTTACACGGACACTTATAGAAGTGACTTTTAGAAGTGATTGCCTTGTGCATAAATAGATGCTTCCAAAAATCTTATAGCAGGCAATACTTTTACACAGAAGCATTTCCTGTAATATTGCGTTTGCGATGCGAAGCGTGCAAAGAACGTTAGATAATATATACAGCACGAAAGGCATACGACATGAGTCAACGCAGTGTCCGGTGTTTACATTGAAACAACTAATTTATTCTTCAATACGATTCCATACGTGTACTGTACACGCTTTAAAGAATGTATTTAAACAGCGCCATTGATTTGTACCTAATTCCCTTTTATAGGAAACTTTATTCCTATCGGATAAATAGTTATCGACTTTTAAAAACGTGAGGTGATACATTGTTTACATCTCACGTGGCCGCCATTTCATCTGAACTCGTGACCTAGAGGTCGCTTCTGATTGGGTATGCTACGGAAATAGGACCAATTCTATCCTTGAGAAATGCCATGAAATATGTCATAAGATTTTGCACTTTACATGGTAGAATTTTGGTCATAGCATAAATGTTAAGGAAAATGACGCTCCTCAGTCACCTTGAAGCACAAAAATGACACGTTCGTTGTAACCAACTGAAATCGTCGACTTTCTCTCTCCGCTAGGGATAAAGAGGGTAATCTTTCAACGTCTTCATTATCACAACGGCTTAATCAATTTTTCACTCCGGAAGGACACTATTTACTCTCTCTTGATTCTTGAGTGTTTCAGTTTAATCCGATAATGAGATAACATGAGTGGAAAAAATCCACTTATCTCTTATTAACGTTTGTTCGCTACACTTATGATTTCCTGTCTTATCTTAAATAGGCTCACATCCGGAGTTATTGAAAGAACGACGTCACAGGAAGTTGTTTATCCCTGTATGTAAATGCATATATGTATATATGGTTGCTATAACAATTATGGTGTGCATGCATACTACTTTATCGGGTCCAGCCCCCCTCGCCCCGTGTCCCCAACAAGCTCTCGGTCAGCGGTGTCCCGGATTGTCACTTATGAAATATGGACTGTCTCATTATCATATTATTTACACTTCTTAATTTCTTTTTTGCTAAATTTTGCCACATTTGGTCTTCAAAAAATCGGTCTCTTCCAAGTTATCACTAAACTTACACTCCCTTTTCGGCGACATAATGACATAAGGTGCTATCTCACAATGTCGAAGCTTTATTCGAAAACTGCGGATTCAACAGATAGGCTAGGTTTACAGTAAGCAGCTTACTATACAATGGAAGAGAATCTTAAGTTAAATTCAAGCACTGTAAACAGAAGGAAATTCAAGTCACGTTACTTACTATACAATGGAAGAGAATCTTAAGTTAAATTCAAGCACTGTAAACAGAAGGAAATTCAAGTCACGTTACTTACTATACAATGGAAGAGAATCTTAAGTTAAATTCAAGCACTGTAAACAGAAGGAAATTCAAGTCACGTTACTTACTATACAATGGAAGAGAATCTTAAGTTAAATTCAAGCACTGTAAACAGAAGGAAATTCAAGTCACGTTACTTACTATACAATGGAAGAGAATCTTAAGTTAAATTCAAGCACTGTAAACAGAAGGAAATTCAAGTCACGTTACTTACTATACAATGGAAGAGAATCTTAAATTAAAAGAGTTAAATTCAAGCACTGTAAACAGAAGGAAATTCAAGTCACGTTACTTACTATACAATGGAAGATAATCTTAAGTTAAATTCAAGCACTGTAAACAGAAGGAAATGCAAGTCACGTTACTTACTATACAATGGAAGAGAGCACTGTAAACAGAAGGAAATGCAAGTCACGTTACTTACTATAAAATGGAAGAGAGCACTGTAAACAGAAGGAAATGCAAGTCACGTTACTTACTATAAAATGGAAGAGAGCACTGTAAACAGAAGGAAATGCAAGTCACGTTACTTACTATACAATGGAAGAGAATCTTAAGTTAAATTCAAGCACTGTAAACAGAAGGAAATTCAAGCCACGTTACTTACTATACAATGGAAGAGAATCTTAAATTAAATTCAAGCACTGTAAACAGAAGGAAATGCAAGTCACGTACTATACAATGGAAGAGAATCTTAAGTTAAATTCAAGCACTGTAAACAGAAGGAAATGCAAGTCACGTTACTTACTATACAATGGAAGAGAGCACTGTAAACAGAAGGAAATGCAAGTCACGTACTATACAATGGAAGAGAATCTTAAGTTAAATTCAAGCACTGTAAACAGAAGGAAATGCAAGTCACGTTACTTACTATACAATGGAAGAGAGCACTGTAAACAGAAGGAAATGTAAGTCACGTTACTTACTATAAAATGGAAGAGAGCACTGTAAACAGAAGGAAATGCAAGTCACGTTACTTACTATACAATGGAAGAGAATCTTAAGTTAAATTCAAGCACTGTAAACAGAAGGAAATGCAAGTCACGTTACTTACTATACAATGGAAGAGAATCTTAAATTAAATTCAAGCACTGTAAACAGAAGGAAATGCAAGTCACGTTACTTACTATACAATGGAAGAGAGCACTGTAAACAGAAGGAAATGCAAGTCACGTACTATACAATGGAAGAGAACCTTAAGTTAAATTCAAGCACTGTAAACAGAAGGAAATGCAAGTCACGTTACTTCCTATACAATGGAAGAGAATCTTAAAGTAAGGAGAAATGAATTCCAGGCTTGTAAAAATAATTTTTACAGTTCCTTAGAGTTGCATATCAGTCAGTCTAAATAGAAGCAGTCAGAGGGAAATAATTATTCAATTCCACGTGAAAAATTGAACCCGGGATCTCGTGACTACAACACAGTAGGGCGCACTCTTCCTCAAATCAATCCAATTTTATGTTTCCGTACTGTGTCATTTAACTAACGCAAGCTATAAAATGTCTCTTGTTATTCCTTTTGCTGCCTTGAGCCTTTAATTGCTGAAATGTCTGGGTAGCCACTAATTATTGCCATCTAGGATCCTAGTTTAAAAACTAGTAATGATGGATCTCGCTGAGATGCGGAAACTTGCAACAGAACTGTATACTAACAGGTAATTAGCGCATCACGCAGCGTCATCGCTGACGTCATCAAAGTATCATTTTTCCAAGCAGGGAAAAAAACAAAACTTTTCAAGTTGCGCGCCGTTTTTTCTTCGGACGTCCACCCGCGCACGCAAGGGGTGGAACCGTTGGGGTGCCACTCGATCGATAAGACACTGGTTTGCGAGATCGACGGAAGATGGCGCGAACGTCGCCCGTGGAATTCGCGGAAAAGCCTGGGCGAAATCATGAATGAACTTGACGTCATGCGGGTATCTGTACGCATCGAAGATAAGAGCACACCCACCCCCTCAGAGGCAACCGCAGTTACGGAAACGTCGTGCGAGGGGGGGAGGGGAGGAAGAAGGAAAGATAGCGACCTTGATCTGCACATCATAACGTTTCCGTTCGATCTCTTCTGTTTCCTGCCTGGGTGCTGCGTCACAATGCCCCTCCCCCACCAGTCTTTCCGTTTTCGTCCATTGAGCACTTCCGACCACCACGTTAGCTTCCGTTGAGAGACGCAATGTCCGAAAAGTAAAATGTTTAATGAGGGAAATGCATACAGGGGCGGCTTGATAAAGTAGCGCCAGAACCTTATTACTGATTACACAGGGTGTTTCAAAAGTCGCGGAACCCAAACTTTGATGGTTTATAACACGAAAACCGTAAGACAAATTTACACCAGGTTTTCTGTAGGCTACTATAAAGCCATATCCATTGAGTTATTTTTCATGGAGTTATCAGCGCTACTCTGTGCTGTAGTCTGACAGAGGCAATAGGAACTGGTTATCTGTCAAGGACAAAGGTTGCGGCGCCAATTCGCAAGAGAAAGTGGTGGTTAGTTTCGGCCTGTTATAGAATTGCGACCTCCGAAAACGTTTTGCAGGCATGTTTTAACTCATTCTGAATTCTCATCTGCTTTGTATAGGTTTTGATATTAGCGGTACATAAAACAAATGTGGGCTTTTATAATGCCATGATTTGTTTGTTAAATATGTACGGCAGAGAGCGAAAATAAATTGAAGAAGAAAAATAGCGTGATGGTCTAAATATGGGCTATGACATGAGGTCTAATGTTGAGATCACATTTTCAACAAATACATTTGGATGTTTCTCTTAATTTCGTTTTTTCCCATTCCGCGTGATTTTCAAAACAACATATTATTCATAAATATTAATTTTATAATGTTTTAGCGATAAATGATAAAGCGATAATTGCTTTTTGTGATATTGCCACTAGTAGCCCATATTTAGACCACAATTTTGAAATACATCATTTTACCATTTTTTGGAAGTCAGTGATTTAAAATTTTCCAGGAGCCTCCTCGATGGCGTAGTGGCAACGTCGTCGCCTTGTAATCAAGGTGTCCTGGGTTCGATACCCGGTGTGGTCCACATCCCACTTTAAACTGTAGTCCCAGTCCCAATTGACCTTTCTGTGCATAAAAGTGGACAAAAAAACCCTCAAACTCAATTTTTTGCAGAACGCTACTTTTGGATGAGGGAAATATGTAAGAAATTATCGAAGGTTCATAATTAGAAGTCTGATGACCGATGCTATGTTGATCTGTCATTTATGGCCAATATGGATCATGTGCAACATTTGATGGATTAAATGGGAAACTGCCATTTTAGGGGCATAACTCCTTAGCTGGCAACACTAGCAAGTCGAAATTTTGTCACACGTGGCTATTTGTTTTAAAAATAGTGGATTTGTGTAGACAGAAATTGATCTAAGTTATTTCTGTATAACATGTCGAAAATCCTGAGGAAATTTAAAGTTTTAAATTATTGTTATTTTGATATTATGTACAAGGTGTACCAAAAGTCCCATTACCCCCTCTTTGAATTGTAGACAAACCTGCAAAATGTTATTTTAACAGCATGCGTATGATGAGAGGATGGTATACCATTAAATCAGACCAATGACCATCATTTACTCCAGAGGATCTGTGTGCACACCGCCATTTTCATGGCACAGTACGATTTGCCTCCAGGTGCGATGTGAAATCCTCCGTAACATAAGATGTCAAATCTGGATTTCGGGGTGGCCATTTTAAGAGAATTCCTCAATGATGTGTTCAGAGACAAAAGGATTGGACGAGGATCGCCAAATTTACCAGCACCTTTAAAATGGCCACCCCAAAGTCCAAATCTGACATCTTGTGATAATGCGCTATGGGGACACATCAAACAGAAAGTCGCCCATAATCGTTATCAAACAAGTGAGGAACTTCAAGAAGCTGTTCGCAGTGTGTTTGCTTCCTTCACGCCAGCCAAGTTACGGAGGATTTCACATCGCACCTGGAGGCGAATAATACTGTGCCATGAAAATGGCGGTGTGCACACAGAGTAAATGATGGGTGGCCATTGGTCTGATTTAATGGTATACCATCCTCTCATCATACGCATGCTGTTAAAATAACATTTTGCAGGTTTGTCTACAATTCAAAGAGGGGGTAATGGGACTTTTGGTACACCCTGTAGGTATTAAATAAATACACGCCTACAATAAACGTGTTCTTTAACAATAACACTTAAAGTATTTAAAAAATAAGGCAATTATATTGACTTGTTGAAACCGTAAATATATAACACGGTTATGTTTATTATTATTATTATTGAGGGGTTGTGGAAAGTAGAACGTCGAGGGTGAAAAATCGGAGGTACCAGGGTGGAAATTATGACGCTCCAAAAATCCACTCGCCCGGGTGAAAATTTTATCTTGACCTGAACTTAAACACCACAGAGGGTCATCCCAGTTGCAGACCCAGACGCCACAGCCTCGTTAGCAACTCAAGTAGCCCCCTTTCCCCCAAATGGCTGTATTTTTAATATGTGGTGAATCAGAAATTTCATTCTTGAAGAATTGTAAGTTTTCACGTTATTGCAATGCTCTTTATAAAACTAGTTGTTCGTGTATGAAAAATCAATGTTACCCCATAGAAAAGTGGTGATATCCCTCCTACTGGCCTCATGGACGGCCGCAGGATTATTTCCAGGGAGGGGCAAGAAAGACATTTTTCCAGGGGGCAAAGAAGGCATATTTTCCGCAAAAATAGTGGTGTTCCCTAAAAACATGCTTAAATTAATTAACACATATTATTGTGGCTGAAATGAAATTATATGTGTGAAATAATTTATTTTGTTAACTTTCATTTTCCCGAGGGGGCACGGCCCCCACTTCCCCCCCCCCTTTCGGACGCCCATGCCTCACCTACCGCCATTTCTTTTTCAGTTTGGTTCAGATCTCTTGGAAACTAACAGTCAGAAATAAATTCAACCTTTCGAATCGAAGCGACACAAGCTGTACGTGTTGCTCGGGCTGGACTGTTTTGTCAATGGCGGGCATCGTGATGCTTCGGTCTATTGTTCGCGCATGCGCATGCTTGCTCATAGACTAGATGCTCGTGTCGTTTGTTGCCTGTCACTTCGGTATGAAAACTCGGTAAGAGTTTTTTCCTCACGAATTTAAATAACCCCTTGGACAAGATATGCCAAGTGACTGTTCCTTGAGTGTGCCAGTGCATCGATCGGGGTGTCATGCGCCCCCTTTACCCCCCCCCTTCTGGTGCCGTAACTACCCGAGTGAAAAATAAATAACAGCAGTGTTTTTCAACCGCCGGGACGCGACTCTGTCCCCTGTCCAGGCGTCAATTTACCGGGCTGCGAGAGGCTCCCTCGAAGTTTGCGACGTTGCAGCCTGAGCTGACAACATCCTGGAAACGCTCAGGGTTCACTAACGATAGGAGGTATCCTTTTTCGTCGCCAGTGCTGGTGAGAGACCAAAACCGCTGAGAGGGGACTGTCACATTTGCAGCCTACAATTTTGAATATTAAGAGTTGGGCCTTTCTCGAGTTAGAGCTGTAAGGATGAAGCGACTTGCAGCCCAAGCTGTTAACCACTCACCAGTGTTAGTGAGAAATCATAGCCGCTGAGAGGGTATTGTCACAATGTGCAGCCTCCAATTTTGAATATTAATGGTTGGGCCTTTCTCGAGTTAGAGCTGTAAGGATGAAGCGACTTGCAGCCCAAGCTGTTAACCACTCACCAGTGTTAGTGAGAAATCATAGCCGCTGAGAGGGTATTGTCACAATGTGCAGCCTCCAATTTTGAATATTAATGGTTGGGCCTTTCTCGAGTTAGAGCTGTAAGGGTGAAGCGACTTGCAGCCCAAGCTGGTAACCACTCACCAGTGTTAGTGATAAATCATAGCCGCAGGGGACTGTCACAGGTGCAGCTTACAATTTTGAATATTAACGGTTGGGCCTTTCTCGAGTTCGAGCCGGAAGGGTCAAGCGACTTGCAGCCCAAGCTGGCAACCACTCACCAGTGTTAGTGAGATCTAACCGAGGGGCGCGTTGCATGCCGCCTCCAAATTTGAAGATTGACAAACGGACACCATGGTCAAATTAGTTTGCAGCAAATTTAAGTAACAAATATGCAAGTGGGAATATTCTGATGAATTGGAATTTGTCTGTGTCCGAAATGAAGCATGTCAATGAGAATCAGCACTCACCAAATTAATCTAATGATATTGGCCAGAAAAAACTAGAAGATTCCATTAAGTAATTTAAACAAAATTTTATATTTGTCAACCAGCCTAGACAGACATAATCGAACTAATAATATCTGTGATTATGAATTTATTTATTAATACAGTAAAATCTCGTTAATCCGAACTAATGGGGGGATAAGTTGACCGGTTTAACGAAAGTCCGGATTAACTGAAATAACCTAAAAGAACAGTAGAAAGTGCATTAAAACTCCGTTTATAGCAACAAAACACGTTTATTATGGTGTATTTAAAGGGCATAGGCCTAAATACACTATACAGTACAGTACAAAGTCTGCGGGAAACAGAATTTCATCAGTGGTTGACTGCCTTTTCTTTGGGAAGTTCTCTTGTTGACTTATAACCACATTTAAAACCTTTCACTGCCTTTGCCTTTCCGGATTAAACGAAGTCCGGATTAACGAGGTTTTACTGTATTAAATTTGAAGGGTACGTATTAATTAACGTATAAAGATAGAAGGATGGAATTCTATTTACGGGTAGAATTGTTTGGATCAGGCCAGCGACTTTTGAAAACAAAATTTACGGAGCCGCGGACTCACGAAGGTTGAGAATCGCTACAGTAGAGTGAAAGCTATAAGCGAAAGACATTGTGTAATTCTCCCTTATGGAGACATTGTGTAGAGTTAGATTATTTCCATAACATCCCTGACTGTTGTGTATTTGCAGCTTGGGAGCGAGTCACAACTTCCAAAGCAGCCAATCAACAAGCGAGCTAGTGAAGTCATTTCAACCCTGCACCAATCGCGGACCCTCTTCCTCACGCTCCTCGCTGTCGGTAGGCTCGCTAGCTAGACTCACGCAGTCAGCCAGAGCTGTTCCGAAAATAATCAGACTCTACTTTTCCCTTATGCGTTTCCTCCGCTTCTGACTATAACAGCGGCGATGAGAGTGAATGGTGAATAGGTTAAATTGATGAGGGAGGGAGGGGGAGGAACCCGAAGAGCGAGACCTTAAGTCCTGGTAACCAAGGCGACGATTGTTATGGATTTATTTATTTTATTTTACTTCGCTTTTTTTCCCACTTTCGGCTAATGGCGAAGATGAGGGATGAATGTTGATGAGATGGAATGGATGAGATGACAATCACAACAACACAAAGGCACCACACAACACGAGTCCCACAGACGCCAGAGCCTCGCACGCAGTCCAGGATGTATTACATGCAAGGGAGATCGACATTTGAGTGACTTGTGTGAAAATGGATCATTTATGTTTGCAATAGATCACAAGGTTAAAATTAATACCAACAAACCCCACAAGTATGGAAAATAAAAAAAAATATACACTTTGAGCTCTAAAAGTTCCGTAAATATGCCCTAACAACAATAAAATTTCTAATTAACAAATTGAGTCTTCTTCGTGAGGTGTAAGATTTATATAAAATTAAAAAGTACAAGTAGAAGCAAGTGCATGATAGTAAATTTGAAATTATGTATGACTTTTATTTTCTTCCGAATATTAGTGCCATCTGCTGAGATATTTTTCACACACGTCTTGCAACCCTGATTTGCAATGATAATGACTACTTTTGTAAATTTTCAAATGTAAATGATAGCTTATTGTCAGCGAACAAAGTGTTTTACCTAGAAAGGAAATTTAGTGCACTTTGGAAATAGCAAATTGTAACGGAAAAATTAAATATTCTGAATATGACAGAAAAAAATCATTGATTGATCGAATTAGGCTATTTCACGCCGATCTTCTCCCACTTTTGGCTGATCGCGACGATGAGGATGACTGATGATATGATGAAATTGATGAAGGAACAATCACAAAGAACACTCATGCCAAGTCCGGGGATTCGAACCCGGAACCTTTGGCGTCGTAAAGCCCGAAAATGTCGTAAAAGATGTTCTATAACGCAGAGCCGGCCCAGGGAGGGACAACCCGAGGCACTCCACGTCAGAGGAGTCCGCCAGACAAAAATATTATTTTGTGTGCGCTTTATTACGAGTTTACGACGCTAGGTGCTTCTAATCAAACGATCTCATTTTTTCCTGACTTCATGGATTATTTCGATACATAAAAAACATCCAGAATTAATGAAATCATATACTACATAAAAATCGCGTTCAAATATTTCAATCAAAAACAGCTAATATGCACTATTAGTGTAATTATAGAAAAAAAATCATGAAGTGAAAATACTATTTTGTGTGAAACAACGTAGGCTAAATTCACTGCAGCTTCAAAATTAGTGAATTATGATAGACAATGTTAGTGGATACCATTAAAAAGTGTCAATTTCATATAAAATAATAATAAGATATTGGACACAACTATATTTGTAATTAAGTATAAGGTTTAGGTTGAGTTTCGTGATGGCGTTCAATCACAACTTTTTCTTCCCAAGCGAGGTACAGGGAAGGGGGGGGGGACCCAGGGAATAACAATCGTTTGTCATTTGTCCGAAGCACACAGCCTCATAGAATGCAAACAGGACCTTGGTTGTCAGTGATGTCATTTCTATAACTGAGTAGCTCGCGTGTAATATTTGTATGAAGCATGGTGTCAGCAGCCCTGCCCGCCATTTACATCATTCCTCAGCATGTCGCTACTTGCTGACGGTCAGTTTGTGTTTTGTCTCGAGCGTCGCACGCGTGGGACTGTGGCAGACAGATCATCTTACAAGGCACGCAGAGGGACAGAAGTAGTCATCGCGTTTGTTCAGCACTGAAATTAGCACGTGCCCAATTTTCGCTGCTTTGTTTATCGTGTCGCATATTTTATACGGGAAGTTTATCGCCACGTTGGAGATAACTGGATGAAAGTCTAGTCCTTACTTGAAAACTATGCACGAAAATTGATTCAGGAAGAATTATGCACACAAACTAAATGCATTTTAATAGGCTTAGTGATCACGTGCTTGTAATTTTCTGCTAAGGGACTATATATATTATGTAGGATTCGTTTGTTGATTTTAATTGACACTGCTTATTTGTACAGTTGGGTCAATCGCGGTGAGAGGATATATGATGGAAGATTTCGTGGCTGTCGTGGAAGGTATCAATCGAACATGCTCTACAAGTGATTTTGGAAAGCCGTGTTGAAAATCAGTGCTTGGGTTCATAGCAGGGTTGATAAAGGTCCAGGAATTTGAATTCCGGTCCAGGAGAGAAAATCAGCAAGCGTAAACGGGTTCTGGACCGTAAAGAACGTTTCTATCTGTAAGGTATTTCAATTCTGTCCAGGAACCCTTTTTCCCGATCAATTTAAATACGGTCCAGGAACCTTTTTTCTGAATGAATTTAAATTCGGTCCAGGAACCTTTTTTCTGAATGAATTTAAATTCGGTCCAGGAACCTTTTTTCTGAATGAATTTAAATTCGGTCCAGGAACCTTTTTTCTGAATGAATTTAAATTCGGTCCAGGAACCTTTTTTCTGAATGAATTTAAATTCGGTCCAGGAACCTTTTTTCTGAATGAATTTAAATTCGGTCCAGGAACCTTTTTTCTGAATGAATTTAAATTCGGTCCAGGAACCTTTTTTCTGAATGAATTTAAATTCGGTCCAGGAACCTTTTTTCTGAATGAATTTAAATTCGGTCCAGGAACCTTTTTTCTGAATGAATTTAAATTCGGTCCAGGAACCTTTTTTCTGAATGAATTTAAATTCGGTCCAGGAACCTTTTTTCTGAATGAATTTAAATTCGGTCCAGGAACCTATTTTCTGAATGAATTTAAATTCGGTCCAGGAACCTTTTTTCTGAATGAATTTAAATTCGGTCCAGGAACCTTTTTTCTGAATGAATTTAAATTCGGTCCAGGAACCTTTTTTCTGAATGAATTTAAATTCGGTCCAGGAACCTTTTTTCTGAATGAATTTAAATTCGGTCCAGGAACATTTTTTCCAGAATGGATTTCAATTCGGTCCAGGAACCTTTTTTTCCCACATCAATTTAAATTCGGTCCAGGAACTTTTTTTCTGAATGAAGTTAAATTCGGTCCAGTAACCTTTTTTCTGAATGAATTTAAATTCGGTCCAGGAACATTTTTTTCCAGAATGAATTTCAATTCGGTCCAGGAACCTTTTCTTCCAGAATGAATTTAAATTCGGTCCAGAAACCTTTTTTCCCGCATAAATTTAAATACGGTCCAGGAACCTTTTTTCAATGAAACAATACGCAACTTGGACCGAATTTAAATTGGGCTAGAAAAAAGTTTTCGGTCCTGCAGCGGAACCCAACAGAACCCATTAGAATTTATGGGTTCGTGGACCTGTAGCAACCATGGTTTGAAGCTGCGACGTTCTGAACACAAGTCTGTCACTTTTGCATTGAGAGATTCGTAGCCGGGAGCTCGCTTCACGAGGACAGTGAACAGCGCGCGACAATGCCAGGGTTCCTGGGTTTAAATCTCGACCTGGGAACGGGTGTTCTTTGTGTATCTCCTCAGCAATTTCATATGACCCTAATCGCGATTAGCCAAATGTGGCAGAAAAGCGACGTTAAAATAACAAAAATCTAATCAAATTTTTTATCTCTTCTCCGTGACTGAACACACCGGGGTAGGTGAGTGTCTATCAATTTCACGTAATCGTCATTCATACTCATAGTTGTATTACCAAACGTGGCAGAAATGCTGTGTAAATAGAAAAAAAAAACGCCCAAAAAATTGCTACGGAGCGGCACGCCACTGAGCCACAGAGGTCGGCAACAGCATGCCTCAGTTTCATTACCACGGACAAACGTGACAGTTATCAACAAAGCAGGGTACTAACATATTTTCCCACATAGGCTAGATTTCCTTGTGTTTATTTGCCTCGAATGCAAGCGACGTAACGTACCGAATGCTTTATCTACTTCCCTAAACCTTTGACAACAAAAAACGGTCGGTACTGTTTGTATATCTTCGTGTCCTTCTCCAATTCTCAAGTTAACTAACGTTGCATAACTTCTTCCCTTCCCCAGCGCGCTACGTCACGCAGCCTTCCGATTTATTTAGCAGACTGACTCAGGCCTGTCAAAAATGGCAGCGTGCTCACCGCTGAAAACAAGCGAACATCGTCGCCTGCTTCGGTCTTGGGAGACGCGAAGCTACTCGAAGATGAGGCGCCGCCCCTCTCCAACCGCATTCCTCCGATCGTGACGTAGTGTGACGTAGCTCGATCGGCAAACTTCGGTTCACGTCGATTTCCTAATTTGGTAAAGACTTGGCTTCGGCTTCGGACTGGTTTATTTGCGCGGTTTCTTGTTGGCGAAAGTTTGTTTACGTCGCGAATTTCGGCCGGTCTTCTCCTGGAATCGAGAAGAAGCTTGTTTTAGGAAATAAAAGCACCGCATCCACTAGATAGAAACGTTTCGGAAGAATTTGTGCGCCGGTTGAAGCCGACGCGCGCGCCACAGAGCGGCATCACCGCGAACTTCTCGCAACGGAGAACGATTTTTGTTGTCTTATTTTTCCTCGCTGCCCTCCCTCCCCGCTCCGCTGCGAGTTATATGCAGTCGGTTACGTCATTTTGACGTCACAATTACGCTTCGCTGGGAAGGCCGATTCTGCGCTCCCATTGGTCGGCCGCTCTGATTGCGACTTCCAAATATGGGACAGATGCTTCATTCATAAAAGTGATGTGGTTTTGCCTAAGAGGAGCAGTTGTCGAGGAACGGGCGAGGTGTACAGGTCGTAGCAGCGTCTTGTTTCGAGGGGTAAATCACCTCGCAAGGCCTTGACCCACCTCGACCTTAACAATAACAATTTTTTGCGTCATTGTTGTGAGTGAACTGTTACGTAGAAGCAAGTGACCTTTATTTTTGGGCATTCCTCTTCAAAAAAACAACAACAACAAACAAGATTGACGACCGGTGTCCGTCTGCCTCTTCAAGCTCATCTCATTCTTCTTTGACAGGCGTACCAACCTACAATTCGGCGACCATGATCATGGATGGCTTGGAAACACTCCCAACGGTCGCATTGGCTGAGACTCACTTCAACCTTCTAAGCTTTGACTATAAGGAGCCGCCGACACCGGAAAGCAACAGCCCTTCGCCAGCAGGCGGAGGGAAGGAATTCGACGACGACCCCCAACCAGGAGACCTCAACACACCTGTGACCACATCGGGTGACATCCCAAGTTTCTTCGGGCCGTCAACTGTGGTCGAACCGCCTCCCATTACTGGTAAGTTGAGACTTTTGTTTATATTTTTTTGTGGCTTGCATGCATCGTTGCCTACTACCCCTACCCTCCCCCCACTCCCGCAGCGGCAACCAACCCTCCCCGCCAAGTCGCCCATTCATGTTTTCTTCTAGGTCGCCCATTCAGATCAACCACGTGTTATCACACATGGGTGAGAGATCGCAGTCCCCTCCCTCCCCCTACACGATGTGTTCGCTATTCCGGCTTGAGTCAAGGATAACTTGACTGGGCCCAGCTCAGGATGCAGTGATTGTCATCGCTTTGCACTCAAGGTATCCCGAGTTCTCATTCTTTACCATATCCGATACCACTACTTCCTGTATGCTGATGATACAACATTTGTACGCAAGTGAACAGTGCGAGTGCGTCAACCATACGGCCATTTGCCCCTGCCATGACGCCAGCTTTGTCCACTTTATGCACAGTAAGCTAACCGGGACAGGACATGCAGTTTACAGTGTGATCCAATCCACTCTGTGCCACCACCGGGTATCGAACCCGGAACCCCATGATTTCAAGGCGACAACGTTACCAGTACCCCATTGGGGAGGCAGCCCTTCTGTTACATATGGTCAGTTAGATACCAGCTATCTGAAACAGGGTTTATTGACTTAACCTTACAACGCGCATCCACAAGAAAATTTAAAGGGTGTTCGACTGCTGAAAATAGGCTATATGCAACTATGAACAGGGATATGGAAGAAAATAATTGTAGTGCTCTAGTTTCTTCATTGATATGAAGTCCAAGGAGGGGGGCTATGACTTTCATGCCCCCCTCTACGGTGCGCACATGCTCACTAATGTTCTGTTCCCTCCAATTATCATAATCCATGCACCGTAGCATCAAGACGGATCCGCGACTAAAATATTGGACAGATTTGAGACCGTTCCAGCCATTTCCCAGCATGAGCCAAACCACTTCCGTACCACTTAGCATACATGCCAAGCGCTTTTCAATAAAGAACCTCTGTTATTACACAACACGTGATGTTTTGGGTCAATAACAAGTACATTGTCACGCGTGCATTATGTCGCGCGGCCTCAGCCCGTTTCTTAGAAGCGGCGAGACTTGGCAACAGCGCCGCCGCCTGCTCGGCTCCAACAAGTGGTAGCGCCACGGAGCGGCATGGCTCGGAAATCAGCTGTATCCACCCTTCCTCCCCCGCACGGCGTGGACTCACCCATAAAGCACTCGATCAATAGCAGACCGTGTATGCCGCACTGATCATCATCTTTTTACCGGTTTCCTTCCTAACTCCGTTCTTCCTTGATTCCCTCCACTTTCAGTATGCCTCTTCTGCCCACAGGTTTACGCAAGACAATCCGCGAGGTTAATTAAAGAACTTCTCTTTACACTACCCATATGTTTTATTATGTGAGTTTTTAACTCGTAAGCTTTCGCGATACATTTAATAGAGAACGTTACAGTTTATCTCCAGCGCAAATTATTTGTGAAAAAAACGCTAATTTCATGGTAAAATAAATAAGAAAACTATTACATTTGTCTGATATTTAATTGAAATCAGAGAAATTTAATATTTCTTCAGACTCAGATGATGTATAGGCACTGCCCTCTGTTGACTTCTCTTGTAACTATTTTTGTTTTTTAGTGTCTGCAACAACTGTCTGAGGACCTGGCATAGCCAACAATATATTGTATGGCTTTATTTTCAACTTTTAAAGTCTTATTCTTTAAATTTGTCTACATTGTTCTTCATGGTTAAATTTATTTAGTAAACTTTTGTAAGATTATATCTAGTTTCTTCTGAATCAATTTCTGTTTGACTGCTCTCAAACCATGTATTATTATTATTATTATTATTATTATTAGCACATAAACTGTCTCAAAACAACACACGTAATGCATCTCCATATTGCAGGAGCCGAGCTATTCTACAATTACTATATTCAGCCAAACTACGTAACATATTCTGTAAAAAGTAATTGTAATAAATCATGTCCATGTTTGAATCAAAATTTTAAAATTTTCTGGCATGTGAAAAACCTATCCGAATTTTATTGTATATAGAGGTTGTGAGGTTGTGTTGAAAAAATATTGCTGACATTGGGTATGCAAATAAGAGTGCTATCATAATTTCATATTATTGTCTTTACTGTGGGAAAATATTATGCAGTCGATAAGGAAAAAAAGTTGTAGCTCTTCTGAAACCCACCTTGCATTGAAATGAAGCAGATTCCCCTTTACCTGTCTCTCTTATTTTGCGCCGCTTTGCTTCCTCTTTACGTTCACCATAACGATGATGATTAGATGAAAATGATGATCACTCGAACTAAATGCATTTGGTGATAATGTAATTTCTTATATAGAAACCATTGGTGGGAAAAGTAAACATTAAACTTTGATGTTGATGAGCAGCAACTACTTTTGTCGATGGCTGTACAATAGACTTGAAGAATAGCAAGCCATTAAAATTTCTCTTCAGGTATGGTCTGATCATCATTAATAAAGAAGTGTTACTCCCATAAAGCTCCTAACGTGTTGGTATATCCTGAGGCTCCAGCCAGAAGAGCGTTATTCCCAGTTTCCCTTGTTTTCTTGTAAGCACGTTTAATATTTTTGCTAGCTACCCTTCAGGGAATATCCAGTATGCTGACGATATCAAATTCAATGCATGTCACTACACTTGCACTCACTTGATGCACTCAGACTCTGCATCTGCTTTTTTGGTTATTCTTTTCACTCCTTTCTGACTCTCACTTAGCCTAACAAATTTAAGGGATCAAGTTCTACACTAATTAGCTCACTCTTAGTGTTTATTTAACTGAGGGATCAAGTTCTACTCTAATTAGCTCACTCCTCGTGTTTATAGGAATAAACACGTGACTAGTAGTTATATTTTATGGCTCGGTGTTTATCTCACAGAGTGTCTACCAAATCAACAAATCCAAAATATTTTTTCATGACTTTTCCTTGACCTTTATTTTCTTTATCTTATTATTTATTTAATCGCTCCCTAGTTAGGTATAATTGAAAATTAAGAAATAAAATTTCAATGAAAAACCCGTACCACAAGGTCGGTTAAGATTAAAACTGAGGCTGTACTTTAACAAGAGATTAAGACTTGCTTTAATTATTAACGCATGGCCACATTTCTTTATTTAATATTTTTACAAAACTTCACGCATACAAGAATGTAATTCTTAAGAAACAAAGTAAAATTGCAAAAATTCTTGACCACAAGCATAATTTCTTGACTTTTTCTAGACCTACCTGTTGATTTATTGACTTTTTTTGACATTCTTGACTGGTAAATTCAACTTTATACACACATTGTAATGTAAATACTTTTGAATTGCCAAACCGCAACTGGGTTTGAACCTGAGACCTCTCTCCTAAGTGATTGGGGTGCACTTGTGTCACACACGTCGGCCAGAAGATGCTCTGTCGGGAACAAAAATGATTGATGGCATATGATACATTTAGAGTAATATGACAGTAAATAGATATAAAATTCAACAAATTTTAAACATTCGGTGCCTAGAATACAGACGCCTTGTTCTTAATCTCGTACCAGTACCATATTTTACCCAATGAAAGTAACAAAGTCCATATCAGGCACAGAGTAAACCGAATCATTATATTGGATTCAAATGCAGAACTCTGTTTACAGAATGAGACTACAGATGGCCACACCGTCTACTAGTCTCTTTTGCGACCATCATTTGGGTGGAACTAGAAGTGTGTTCTTCTGATTCTTCTGCAAAACTGCGTCGCTCTTTTCTCTCCAGAAACTTCAGATATCTCGGTCCATTGCCAATAGAGTGGCGATTCCGGAACTTTCGCCCGTTAGTTTTTCCAGGAATTCCTCTGGAAAACGGTTACATCCACCCACGCTTTCATTGATCGAAGCTCCTGCCACCCGGAGTACACGTACGTCCCTTTAGGTGGCGAGCCACGCTTGCGATTTGGTTCTTTGGAGTTTTAGGGAAGGTGTCGCGTCAACGGATGCTGGACCTTGTCGAAACTCGAACCATTTCCCAAAGCAACTTCGAGTTGATGGGACAAGTGGATCCCAGAGAAAGACAGGCGTGGGATTTGACGGATATTGGGGAATATGCAGTAGATCAACACAAACCAAAGCCGACGGTGAAGTTTGAAGAAAGTCTCCTCCACTGGAGCTCCAATCTGTTTACATGGAAATTGAAGCTAATCTGGTGGGTGGATGAATGATGTGCGGGTGGGATTCAGATCGATACAAGCACACTGTGCCCGCTAGAAGGAGAAAGATTCCAAACTCAACGAGGGGTAGAAGTTATAAAGACAACCTAGACAAGGAATTAAAAATTATGTCCATATCTTTGAGTGATATGTTTTGAAAGGTTCGTTTGAATGCGTAATAAATTTAGATGCTCCAAGAAAACAAATAATGATTGTACACAAGAGGCTGAGGGCCACTTATTCATCAGGGCCAAGAGACTGACACTTTTGCAAATACTATATCAGGTTTCACATTAACAAGACCAAGGATTGCGTTTACATGGTAAAAAGCATTTGAAGTAGTATTTTACTATGCTTTTCAGACCAGATTTGAGGGGAGGTGGTCAGCTCGAGAACTCGACTGGGATAGAGAAAAGCCTTGAAAAGAGACAATTGTGTTGGTCTGTGGCCCCGTAGTGTACAAATCCAGGTGGCTTTACTTTTTTAACTCTTTAGATTCCTGCAACGATGAGGATGAATGATGACAAAAGTCAGAAAGAAATTTGAGAATGGGGATAGGCAGTCTTCGTTGAGAATGTTGATGACCCCATTATTATAAAAGAGACAGGAAGCTCAGTAAGTGAACAGGACTTAGATATGAGCGAGAAAAAAAGGTGATAAATATGGCAGCCAATTAGTTTCCATAAACAGTTATCTCTTTACAGATAATATTTCGTCCTTGTAGCTTATGTTTACACTTCTGGTTGTTTGAATTGAGTGAAACACATATGGTGGGCAACTCATAAGTGGGCTGGGTGTTTAAAACCAAACCGGGATGGAATAGACCACTCATATAATTCAATCCACATAAACATTAGTATAGTATATGCAGATGGCGGACAACTTGTGAACAGTTCTACCAGGTCTATAAAATTCCTCCTAGTTATTCGTGAAGCTTCTCAGCACGGCTGCAGTGCGCAGTGAGGTGCGCGGTAGCCATCTGCACATGCGCAGAAAGAAAAATCAGTCTGTGGGAGGAGCCTTTCTTTCAACGTCATATGAAAGACTCGCATCTAATATATTCCTAATGTAGTACCAAGAATGTTGCTAACACAGTGCTAGCTTATCTGAGAGGGACAAAGAATCTAAAACTTAAAAGAAAACAACTCCAGAAGCGTGTTTACGATTTCAATCCGGAAATGGGGTAAAATTATCGATTTCATTCCGGGAACGGCGTAATATTTTTATTAGTAATGTTTGAATGGGTAATGCATCTCTAGTTTAATGCGGTTACAGCTCGGAACGTTCGTGATACTGTACATTGGTAGTATTTTACTAGATCTTATAATTCAACAGATGATAATGAACAACTCATGTCAACATTTCCTGGAAGTTATCCTAATAAATCATTATATACCACTCTAATGCTTAGTATTGATTTCAATTCTTCAAGTTTAAGAATAAATATCGATAGTTAGTGGGTAACGCTATTGCTTTGAAAAAGAAAGTAATCAGTATTCAATTTGTGATGAATGCATACTGGATTTAATATCTGTTAAACTAAAAAAACATCCACTGGCTAGCTTTTAAACAAAAAATGCACTTTAAATTTAGAGTTCCGTTGTGGTCAAAACTAGCTCCATCTCTTGAGGGATCTTAAACCAAACCAGCACACCAGGATAATGCTTCTGCTTTAAGTTATCGATCACCAGAAGTGTGGCTTCAAGGACAAATTTTGTGTTGTAGTTCGTGTGAGTTGAATTAGAAAATGTGTGTTCCCCTCGTACACTTGAAATAAGTATTCACTGAACACAAAGTATTACGATCAGAGTAGTGGCATACCGTATGAGACACGAACAATTTTCCGATTGTTGGGGGTGATATCTCAGTTATACCAATAACCAAGATCTTTTTGGTATACGATCATCATTTACTCTGTAGTTTTCCCTCCAGAAAATATGCAAGGAAAATTGTTTCAAGTTAGGATGCGCATATTCTTGTAATATTTCTCAAGTTTTATCATCTGCTGTAACTGATTTTCTTCAGGTTGAATGGCGTTCTGTATTTCTAGAACTGAAATAGTTAGAATTCTATTTGTTAGCCCTGCCACATCTCTGGAAATCAGTTTGAAACAGTGTGCAATACTAAAGATAGCACCATATCTGCAACTCCTCAACACCAGCCGATAACTGGACTGCATAAATTATCATTACTTATAGCCAGTGATGTGCGTCTACGCGTAAACAACGATAGTCTACATTCTACACGTAGACTATTTTATAGACGTAGATTAGGTAATCTATGTAAACAACATAGCGAAAGGTGATAGCTTAACATAGGGCGCCGTGGAATTAAAAGAAAATTATACTGCGCATCAGTTGCTGATGTGTGAAGAGAACTTTTCATACCCTTTCTTCCAAATTCGAACAATACCTCACCTATGAAGAAACCTAATATAGGAAGTATTCTATTGTTTTATGGGAAAAAGACCACTCTTCCTTCACGACTGCCATCTGTTGTTGTTTTTTTTTGCATACTATTTATCTTCCATAGTTGATGATAGAAGAGAAGAAAAATTTTGTTGTAAATAGGATTCTTTTCATTTCGTTAGGAACCAATATAGTTGAAATGTCACTTTCCTTTCATGAAAACCTTGAAAATTAATTTTAATGCACTTTAGATTGTCTACGTAGTCTATGTAAACTACAACCCAATGTAATCTATGCGTAGATTACATGTAGACAACGCATGTAGATGTAAACTTATAGTCTACGGCACATCGCTGCTTATAGCCCAATATATTTTTCCCGCCAAAACGTACATAAGTAATAACCTGCCTGAGGAAGGAACAATGAGCTGGCGCAGGGCCTCCCCGATGGAATCACATAGTGGTTCGGATCCCACTTTAGGTCTAGTCCCGATTAGCCTTACTGTGCATAAAGTGGACTTAAAACACCAAACCAATCAAAAAGCTGGCGCCTCAGAAGTCAACAACCGTGCTGATTGGTTTCTAGAATCACATGACTACCACTGCGTCACAGTCACATGTCGGCCGATTGGCTCACGCGCTCAGCACTATGCCACATTTATTATGGGTTGATTGTTGTAATTGTTGTAGAACCAGCACTAGATTATTAGAAAGAACAAGGTGACCTTGACCTCAAATTATGACAATGGTGGGGAAGAGGGAGTGTGTCACGTATGTACCTGCATGGATGAACTGAATTGTAAATAGTTGAAGTGAATAACAGATGGCAGCATGAGGTAAACATAGAAATTGTATTAATTAGAGGACTAATGTAAGATGAAATTAAACTAAAACCAAATGGATATATTGCAAAGGGATAATTGATGTTTGAGTGATCATAGTAGAACAACAATGAGTTACGGAAAAGGTGCAAGAATAAAATGATCGCCATAATAATCACATATATTGACGTCAGGAGATTTAAGAAGTTGGAAAACGATGTTCGATTTGTGTCTACCTTCTGATAATTAAATTTTTTTAGGATTAATTTTCCACTCATCGTTAACCATTACAAGCATTCTACCACGTAAATAAAGGAATATTGGCAATAATAATAATAAAACCTTGAAGAGATACTACATATTCTAGCTTTGAAAAGATAAAGCTACTATCTTCCATATTAAGAATTTGGTATTTACGAGGCACATGTAAAGAAAAAAGAGCCGATAATTTTTTAATTGGGACTGGCAACACTGACGAAGCTGCGCGTGCAAGGAAGTATGCTTCAGTATTCTGTGCCTGCATCAGAGGTATATTTCTCAGTGTGGAGGTGCGTACGTGCGAGTACCAAGAAGTTGAAATGGCTACTCTCACGTACGCACCTCCACACTGAGAAATATACCTCTGATGCAGGCACAGAATACTGAAGCATACTTCCTTGCACGCGCAGCTTCGTCAGTGTTGCCAGTCCCAAGTAAAAAAGATTGATGAGAACAATGGCATTCCCTTCTTTTCTTGCTCTTGGACATTCATAAAAAAGTATATCGGTCCTTTTTTTTTACATGTGCCTCGTACTGAGCTTGAATTTGCATGTACAGTCAACGGCAATAAAAATGGGACACCTAAACCCCTGCAAGGTGTTTTGTAACTCTACGGCGATAAGTGAATTTTAATAGCAAATTTTCAATGGCAACTTTTACCACCGCCTTAAAGATAGGCAACACACAACACCTTGCAGGGAAGCGAACACTTTAGGATCCATGTGTCCCAATTTTTTTGCCGGTGACAGTACGTATGTAAGTATAAGTGAGTGTCTGTTAGAGAGACACATGATATTTTGACGGATTCGTATATAATGTACAAATGTATGCTGTTTGTTGCTTTTATGCAGGTATTGTGGGATTTTTCTCTACAAGGAAGAACTTTATTTTTAAATCTATTCTTGTCCGTCGTATCTGTATACCTGTATAAATATGGCTACATTATTTCGATAAATAAATAGCTTTTCACAGTTGATTGTTGCAATATATTTTCTTATGTGCCTTACTAAGGATATTTTTTTTTTGTTAATGTTCCGAAATCCAAAGATAATATTGCACTACACCTCTCTCCCAAAGGCATTGTTCCTACCTAACTCCTTCTGCTTTGCTCTATATTCTTTACTAACAAATCGATTTAAATAATAAAATCGCGTTGCCCCTTCATATTCTCTATAAGTGATGATGATGATGACTCTTCCTCTTTCTTTTTTGCATGGTGATTGATCATTTGATGTAATTGATTTTGCAGATATTCTCCCAAGAACTCTTCTCCTCAACATTTCCCACAACGTCCTATTGGACGTAGTCAGCTGTTTGGAGCATTTGGAGTCGGACATTCTATCAGGTAACTTTCCTTAAAATCCGTTAGCCACTTTAAGTTTCTATTTTTTGGGAAAAAGGAGATTCGATTATTTTTTAGTAACCTTTCATTGTCGCACATCCAAAACCAATCAGTTCATAGTCTCTTTTTTTTGGCTTTTATATTTTATTTCCTTAAAAATATCATCATCATCATCATTCGCTTTGTAGCATCCGTATCCTCGCTTTACTAATGTCCCTCTCCTTCTTTTGGTTCTATACCCGTAGTGCACTTAGGCTGTTGCTTGTGTGTGCTTGTTTTGAGTATTTGCCACAGAATCGTAAGCACGTTACCCGAAGTATAACCTTATATTTTTCACCAAGCAACTTGCTAATTCTATTTTCGCTTGTAGTTTCATGATTAGTAGTGCTTAGTTGTCGAAGCAATATCTTCAAGGTTGCAAATTTGTGTTCCCTTTTGAATGAATATTCATCACTAACTGTGGGGGAATGGAATGCTTGTGTCGAAGTCTCTAACTGCGGAAAACAGAACGTCTTTGTCGAATAATGTCCCCAGTTATGGGAAATATTGGTAAAACGGTTCTTGAAGGAACTTGCCTTTCTGTAGGAACCTGAATATATTTCTAGATTGGCTGATTTCCGCTTTTCTCTCACTTTTAGCTAATCGCAAATATGAGGATGATAAGATGAATTTGATAGACGTTCACAAAGATCACCCATGACCAGGCCGGGATTCGAACCTGGGACCGCTGATATTGTAGTGTGTTAACAACTCCGACACGGGAGTCGGCGAATACATTTGTCGAATGAACGTCCCTAACTAGTAGCGGTGATTGGGTGCCAAAACTAGGGGGAAAGACAGCTTACTTTCTCTTGCTAGACAAGGCTTAGCATTATGATGCTATAGCACAGAGGCAAGAACTGGCAAAAAGTGGAGGCATCGCTCCCCCTAATCGCCAACACGGTCCATAACTATGGGAAATTTAATGCAGGAATATATACTTCTGACTGTGTGAAGTAAGAAACGAAACCTTAATCAAAATAAGCAGACAGTAACACAGTATATATGATAAATAAGAATACATCATTAATCAACCTTCAGAATTTCTTCAAAATAAAAGCTCAACTCGCGCATACCCAAATAGAACTTCCAAGATTTGCCAGCGTCAAAATTTCAAGCGCCATCTACCGGCTAATTTTGCAGTCCATGGAAATTTGCCAAGCTTTCTTGTTTCGGCAACACTGCTGGAAATGACGCGGCAGATTTTATTGGTTGGCAGGAGAAAAAATAAAAAGATTCACAGGGCGTTAAAATTAGCCACCGACCACCCCCGCCTTTTTTCCTCACGAGCACGTGGCTATCGTCGTTCGACCTTGTTTGACCGCGAACTGTTGGGGGCCAGGCACACAATCCACCGGATCCAAGGACAGGCCGGAAGATGCCTGCCTACACGGGGGTAAACGGGTTCGATTCGAATGCTTATCTTCGCGCTCCAGTTCTAAGCTATCAGATGGCGCTAGCTAGACCATGCGTATTACGCACCCACGCGTCTTTATCGGTGGGTGCCGATTCGGATGGGCTCGTGTGGAACCCGTTCATTGATTGATTTATTGATTTAGTTTATTTACTTCGCGTTTTGTGCCTCCTGGCTAATTTGCGAAGATGGGGATGAGTGATGAAATTGATGAATGGACATTAACAAACAACCAAGCCCGAGCGGGATTCGAATCCGGGGCCTGTTAATTGAATACCTTACAACAACGCCCCCTCGCGGTGGAAAAGCGCACCACTTTTTTATAATCATGGAATTAAAAAAAAAAAATTCTGATTTAGTGTCGCTTTTCTGCCAATTTTAGCTAATCACGACGATGAGGATGAGTGATGATATGATGAAATTGATGAAGGGGCACTCGCCAAAACCCCCAGGTCGGTTGATTGAATTGGTGTTTTAAGTCCACTTTATGCACAGTAAGGCTAATCGGGACTGGGCCTACAGTTTAAAGTGGGATCCGAACCACTGTGTGTGCCTCCACCGAAGTATCGAACCCGGGACTCCTTGATTACAAGGCGACGACGCTACCACTGCGCCATCGGGGAGACTCCCCCAGGCCGGGACTCGAAGCCTGACGTCGTAGCGCGCTGGGTAACAATCTGTCACCGAGGTTGGCGATGGGACAGAAAAAGCTACTTAGGGATTAGTATAATTTTTGCACACCGTACGTCAGAAAATACCCAAATATACTAAATGTGGCTTATTGTAGAGTAGAATGCATAAATATTACCAAACAAACCATCGTGTTTATTCTGTTTGTTTTACTCAATGAGAGCTTCAAGAATTGAAACAAAATGCCGAACAAGCTGTGGCAACCGCTGCATCAGCATACCCTACCTCTTTCTTAAAACCATTTATGATGCAAGAGAAACACTACTGAAAATAGTCATGGGCAATACTTGTGCATTCCACTGTACACACGCACTAAAGTCTGATCCGTGGTTCCAATCTCATTGCTGCTGTAGACCGAAGCCGGCTGTTAGTTTATTCAGGTAAAGAAGGGGTTCATGTTCAATTCCCGATGTGGACATTCTTCAGAGGACCGGATCTCTCTTTGAACTACGGAGCTAGGATTAGTCGGCATGTGCATAACGTCGATGAGGCATGCTAGACCGATAAGAAAATGAGCCTTATCGGCTTCTGGGAAACTGAAAAATGCACAATTATTGCGCAGCTATCGTACATCTAAAACCGCGGATGAGGAGAAGAGTTTAATCTGTCGAACAAATTCGGGCGTGAAGTCATCGCTGCTCTCAGCTGTTCCATCGCTCTGAGCGAGTTTCTTCTCGGCGTGATGAGTCTACCAGGCTTCTACCAGGCTTTCCTCTCCAAGGTCGCCGGCGTCACGAAGCAAAGACCTCCGCTGGGCTAGACCGCCTCTTGTGTGCCGCGTAAGCTTAACGCAGTTCCGGTAAACAGACTGAGTACCGCTGGAATACACATTGTGGATGGGTCACTTGAATAAGCATACAAGCACTTCAGCGCTGAACTTGTGTGATGAGCAGCCAGGAGCAGCAAGCACCTGCAATCTGGCGATTTTATACAGTCATATATTTCTAGGTTCCATAGGTGTGGACCAGCCTAATAGAAAACGTGCCACTTGTCTCCTATCCAGCTGTCAGGAATACGAAACTTTGACTCAAAGATCTGTCAAAACAGCCTTTTTATGTGGTGTTAATGAAACAGCCACCGTCACAACTGCCCTCCAATAACAGAAAGCGCTGACAAATTTTACGAATATGCTCATCTGATTGGCTATTCCAGCCAACTGCTGTGACACGGGCCTGTAAGAATCAATCGCGCCCAATTGGACCCCGACTTCTAGTTCTTTATGCAGCCGATCACGTTAAGTGGTCGATTTTCGATGTCGCCGTCGCAGTTCTCGAGTTCGAGTCCCGGTCCGAGTAATTTCATGGTCGCGATTAGCCAAAATGGAAGAAGAGCTACGTTTATACAAAATACCAGTTATTTATACTCACAGCTCCTTAAATATCCTTACCGAAGTTCCTCGTGAGGAACCCAACCTGAAATGATCTAAATCAAAAGCATGTATACTATATGATTAGAGCTCTCGCCTTTGGTGCGAACGGTCCCGGGTTCGATTCCCTGTGCGAGCCCAAACTTTCTGGGCTGATCTTGCATCGTGAGGACAATTGCGGAACTACTTGAAAGAAAGTAGCAGTCTCCGGTCTCGAAAGCCAGAAAACGGGAGGGATGAGACTCGATGCGCTGACCACGCCGTCACTCAGCGGGCTGTTGCGTCATGAAGTTTAGTTTAGTTGAGAAGAAACAGAAAAGTCGTCCCAACTAAACATCATAGTGACATGGGTCTGTGAGCTCTTAGAATGAAGATCAATCGACTTTCCCTCAGACTTTGTTCGTGACTTAAAATTAAACAATGGTCCTACTGAATTCTTGATAGACATCTAATGTAGTCAACAATATCCGCATAATGTATCTGTATGAATTTCTAAAGAGTGAGCTTTTGAAATGGAAAACTAGATGGCTCTATGATCCTTACATTGCCTATTCCATACTTTCCTCGTTCTTTTGTTGTGCTTTTAGATCCTTGTGTTGCAGTGTGTATGCATTTGCCATATTCTTTTTGAAGTGTCATTAGCAATGAAGGGGTTGTGGATTAAGGTTATTTCTTCTGCATCAATCTAGATGTAATGCCGTACACGGATGCTTTGTTCCAGCGTGTTACAAGCGAGCGTTTGCTTGATCTTTTCAGGGACCCTCGACACGCAGCTGAAGTTGGAGCAGGCCGAGAGCCCTGAACCTCCACTGAGCATCCGTTCCGAGGCCCCCAGCAGCCCTGGCGAGGACAACAGCTCCACCGCAACCGCCACCTCCACGATGTTTCCCTCCACCAACCCACCACCCACCAGCCAGGCTCCCAAGAACAGCTACAGAGGTACCTTCACCACCATCGGCAGCCCCGCAACGAGTTCCGCTAGCGGAACAGGATCTCCCCCGGTGTCCGGTGTCAACCACTGGCCGCTGTCCAGCACGGACAAGGCCCTGTACCCTCTGTTCACCATCCTCAGTCAATCTCAGCAGCAGCAGCCTGCAGTCCCCTCGCCGCAACAGCAGCAGCAGTACGTCCCCTCACCTAGTCCGAGCCCTGCACACTTTGACGACAGGTCAAGGGAGCAGCAAGGCACCCCACAGCCGCAGCAGAGGCAGCAACAGCAACAGCAACAGCAGGATCAGTTTCAGCAAGCGGAGCTCATGGGACTCGGGCTTGTGTTCGAGAGCTCTTGTGCCAACATCCCCCTCAAGCAACCCCCAACCTACACCAGCTGCAGCGTCGCAACGTCATCTAGTCTTAGTGCCGTCGAGCATCAACAACCTCAGCAAGAATTGGTGTACTCGAGAGTGGCGCAACCGCTGGCGACATCGACGCAGCAGGCCGCATCTACTTCAAAGTACCAATGGTCCACCTTTGGACCTCCGCTGGTGGACTATGGCGGCGTCGGTATCGGTGGTGTCGCAGCGGGTACGCAGACTCAAGCGGTTCCAGGCCCCTCAGGACTTGTCCCCAAGCAGGAACCTTTCGCCTCATCCTCCTCGGAGGCTTTCCCGGTGCAACTTGCAGAGTACAACCCGTCCACGAGCAAAGGACACGAGATCCTTTCCCAGGTGTACCAGACGAGCCCGTTGCCGTTGAAGTTGGTCCCGGTGAAACCCCGAAAGTACCCCAACCGCCCCAGCAAAACCCCAGTGCACGAGAGACCCTACGCTTGCCCGGTTGAAAACTGCGACAGACGGTTTTCGAGGTCCGACGAGCTCACGAGGCACATACGGATACACACGGGCCAGAAACCGTTTCAGTGTCGGATCTGCATGAGGTCGTTCTCCAGATCGGACCACCTCACGACCCACATCAGGACTCACACGGGGGAGAAGCCGTTCTCTTGTGACGTTTGCGGGAGGAAGTTTGCGAGAAGCGACGAGAAGAAGCGACACGCCAAAGTGCACCTCAAGCAGAAGATGAAGAAGGAAGGCAGGTTGACCTCTCAGAACACTTCGGTGGACCAGACGTCGCAGCAGGGCACTTCGACAGGCAGGATGGCACCTTCGCACACGGTAACCTCAGGGGAGACCCTCCCGGTAACGGTGGTGACCACGTCGTTGTGAAACGAGTGACAAAAGACGATCGTCCCGAACGAGTGCTCGTTACTGTTGTTCTTTATTTCATGACTGTGATGAAACCAAAAAAAAAGGGAAGCCCAGCCATAAGTGGAAACTTTTTAAATGTTGTTGATCAAGGAGAAGAAAGTGCACAGATTTTTTTCGTGTTTTATTTGTTCGTTCTCCTTGTAAAAAAATATATTTTCTTCGTGTGCTTGCGAGACAGTGACTTCATTTTTTCTTCTTTTAACAATTGAACCTCAGCGGTAAGATGAAAAGCTTAGTGTTTTTTAAAGAAAGCAAATGAACGCTGTTATTTAAGTAAATTTTATTCGTGATTTTACTGCCAAAAGCTCTTTTGCCTAATTGTTGGCTGGAGCTGTTTGATGTAGTGTTGTTCGTCATTTGTTTGAGATCCTATTTTTGTAAAGTTTCGTTTGCCTGATTCTCTCAAAAAGAAGAAAAAAATGTCGAGTGTAATTTTAATTGTTGTTGCTTTAGTTATATTTTTTTTAAACGCCGGCCATTGTTAGGCCCTAACATAGTGATTGAAATAACTGACAGCTTTAAAAACATAATATTTTACAACCGTAACTGATATTTTGTAAAAAAAATAAATAAATAAAATGAAGAGTATATGCTATGTTGCCAAATAACAGATTTAACTACCAAAACATTCCGTAGATTAATGAAGTTAAATTTTTTTAAGAAAGAAAAATACGATAAAATATTTATACAACTGTTGGTTAGTGGTTACACATGTTGCTGTTCAAATCAATGAAATGTCAGTCTTGTATGAAACACACACACATATTCGCGCAAATACAGATACAAATGTACATGCATACATACACTTTACTCACACATTTGTTAACAGTGCTCTGGCTTGTATCTTCGTACAAGATAAATTTTGCTTTTTTGTCTCGTCTTTTGTATGCTCAAATTCCATTGTTCACAATGCTTCTTTTAATTCTCTTCAATTGTTACTGAATCGTTGTAAAACCAGTTTCTTAGTGAAGGGAAGCAATCACAAAGCGCATTAAGCATTGTCACTGAGCTTACCATTTGAACAGTGTTATACTTTGTTTGTCGACACTAGTCCAAGTGCTTTAGAAATGAATTGGAAGCCTAGCATACATTTTTTTAAAAAAAATCCATTTCTATATTTGTGTAAAACAACTTAAATATAGTCGGAATGGATCATAACATTGCAGTCAAATGCAGCTTCTTGGATGCAATAGCAATGAGAAACAAGTCAGATAAAGCTTGTGTCAGATAAAGCTTGTGGACGCCATTAGCATTGAAAAACAACTCAAATATAGCTTGTGGACATCTATGGTATTGAAAAGCAACCCAAAAAAAGCCTTTTGGACGCAACAGCAATGAAAAAAAATAAATAAAGCATGTGTACAGATATGGCTGAAAGAGCTTATGGATAGATGTAAAAGTGACAAATAGTTCAGGCTGAATTTGTTGTTTGATAAGCTTTGGGATTTTGATGTAGAAGTTGTGGCTGGAAACAGCATTGGAAATACCAATTCGGGGTTCAGAACAAGAAGTAACAATATGTAAAACTCAAATGGTATACAGGTAAAAACTAATCTTACATATTACTAACACATAACACATAGCAATGAGAGAATCACTTCAAATATATGGTTGTCACAAAGCTTACATTTCCTTCAAACATTTTTATCTTGTAAATAACAAAAATGCATGTGTTTCATCTACTCTGCAGTCGACGATCTCATATTTCAAATTTCAAAATGTCGTGAATTTAAGCCCACTTTTAAGCAGAAATCTTTCAATTTATGTACGAAGTAAAAGTCAGAGCAAGAAAAAATACACAAAAATCAATGAGGATTGCCTTACATTTGAACCGAACCACGCAGTTTTCATGGTAAATGTGGTCTCATTGAAAAAATTGTTACTGTGTATATACATATAATATAGTTATGTATATGTTACCCCCCATCCAGTGAACTAAGTCTCCCTCAAGTTACCAAATATTTCGCCCAATTACCTTTTCTTTTCCTAACCAATAAAAAAAATCTTTAATTTCTCTCCCATGGCTCGTGGTATTAACTCTGCCCACCTCACATCATGAACCTGTATAAATTCTATTGACATTTTTTCTCTTGTTGTTGGTGCTAAAACTTTCCTAATCAGCTCATTCATGAAAAAAACAGTAATGTTAGTGAAAAAAACTGCCTTGTATTTAAACAAATTGTTGTTTCTTGGGGCTTGCCATGTTTTTCAGAAACAAAAAAGAAGGGTCAAAAAATAAGTGTACAAATTTTCTAGGCCTAACGCCGCGGTTTAAAGAAAAACGACGTGTAGTGAAGGTGTGTACTGTATGTAGAATAATTAGACAGAAATTTCAAGTGTTAAACGTTGTGCACTTTTTTTGCACTCGGATATGTGCACTGTTAATGCAAGCATGAGCCCAAACGTTTCTTTGTTGATTCACATGGGAAAAATGTTATAAAACAGAAGCTTGTTCATTGTTCTGCCTTTGAAGTTACAATCTGCAAGCTTCTTCCATCCAAATAGATGACTTTATTAAAGCAAATGTATATTTTTCATTTCCTCAGTTTGGGTTCCTGCTGCTCAAAGTAAAAAAGAAAAAAATTATATGTGTGTTATATTAAATATTAATATTGTTGAATTGTTATTTAAGTGTTTATTCCTCAGTGGAAGCCCCTTATCTTGTTGTCAGTGCAAAATGTGAAAAATAAATAATACATTGTCTTTTTTCAAAAAGCACGCCTAGGGTGTGCGTGTGCGTTGTCATGGTTGAACAGATACAAAAAATATTTTTGTTTTCCTTTGTAATTTCTCCCCCACCCCAAACTTTTCTCACTTTTTCTCCATTTTTGTACTGTCCTATGACCTGAAGTCGGTTCCTCAGCGAAAAGCTGTCTAATGTGATATATTTTTTAAAAAAATAATGTAACACTCAAACTGGTTCACAAATTTAAAAAAAAAATCATAATATATTTATTTGTACATTTTTCTCTGCGTTATCTGTACAAGTTGATGGTTAAGTGGCTGTAATCTTAATATTTAAAAAAAAAGAGAGATCTATAATTTTGAACCGGAGAGAGAAAAATACACAGTGCAGAACTAAATCTAAACAATTATACCTGTTTTATTTCTTTCAGCCCTCAATTTTTAAATTCTGTGTGGTTTTAAAAATCGGAGCATCAGTGTGTATGCTTGTCTTTTCATCTCATCATACAAGTACTCAAGTGTACTGGCATATGCACTTGTTTGTTTTTTATGTGCTATTTTGGCCCTGTGCAGAAATTATGCTTTTTGGTGAAATGCTGAATTTTTGCAGTCAACACTTTTTTTTTGGTTCCAGTCCAATTGGCTTCTTATCACATTTATGCTCCGACTGTGTAACAAGAATATACTCCAACAGCTTTATAAATCATATTACACTGTGCCCGTAAATAGACTGAACTGCCTGTAATAGTTTAATTCAATGTGCAAGTTCAGTTATCATGCTGATAGCAAAACTTTGCATGGTGCTAAATGACTTATCATTTTCCTCCTTTGCATATGATGGAGTGAAAGTGATTAAAAGTTATTTGTAGTATCTTGCAAAGTTCATTTTGGTGCTTCGTCACCATGGAAAAATTTAACTAGCATGTTTGAGTACAAAGTTCAAGAAGTTGTGGTAGGCTGCTGATCTTAAGATTAGTTTTCTGGTTTCCTATGTTAGTGTCAGTCAATTATAAAAATAAGTGAAAGGATATTTGTAGAAAAACTGATTGATTGATTTGCTTTATTTTACTTCGCTTTTCTTCCACTTTTGGCAAACACGAAGATGAGAATGAATGGCGGTAAGAAAAGATCTATGAAGGGATAATCACAAACATATATGGACGGCACAACACAAGCACCACAGAGGATTATACTGATGGTCTGCAAAAGCATCCCCCTGGTGTACTACGTGAAAGAAAGGTTGGCCTTGTGGTGTGCTGAGAAAGGGCCACCCCTTATGCCCCAGAAGTGTCTTGTAGCAAAGTTACCAGAGTACAAAATGCAGAGAAAATTTGCTCTGTATTTTTTCCTATCGCACTACTACATTTTTTAAAAATGTTTTTCGAATTCCAGTGTTAAACTTATTTCCAAACAGAATATTTCAGTTACATCCAAACTGTCCAAAAATGTAGATGTGGCTAGAATGAAAGTATATTACAGTTTCCATCAAATTAAAATCAATCAACTGCTAACAATTGGGATCAACTGGTAGATTACATTTTCAACATATCTTAAACTTATTGTCAGCTAAGCAACAATGCTACATACTAATGAACATGAATTAAGCGAACTACATTTTACAATTTCCAGTTCTACTTCTGCGTAAGCTGGAGAGTCAGTTTCCCAACTACACAAACCGCATTTGATATATTGAAGAATCAACATGTCTTAGTTTCTACCAAATCATCATCTCTAATAACAACTGAACAAGTGGAGTTCTAATGGCAATCTAATTAAGTACTGAAATCTTTCTATTGTGCGATTAGGTACTTATAGACATTTCTACTAAGTGATCTTAGTCTGTAGGGAAAAAATAGACATAAGGGTGCATATGGGCAAACATACACTCCATGTCTCTTGATACCACCTGTGTACTTTTAGCCGTGCTGTAGCAACACACCGCCTCTTCCCTTAAAAAGAGCGCTCAAAGCACACAAGGTCGCCAACTACATAACTAACCGATCAAAGGGGTAGGCGTTCTGTTACGTAACGAGAACACCCCTCCCCCCAAGTGAAAGCAAGCTGGCCAAACTTGCATCTTATTTGGGCATTTAAACCGAAAGCTCATTGCGGAGCAATTAGCCAGTTGTTTGCTTACCAAATGAGAGCTTAATTGATCAAGTCTTGTGGTTGCTTCAGTTGTTATTTGCTGTTTGTTACGCCCCCTCCTCCTTCTCCATGTTTTTTTAAAGTCTTCTTTGCAGTAGAGAAGTTACGGGTTCGTAGTTTGAAGAAGACTGCTTTTCGGAGGGAAGCCACGACGGACTGATTTTTATTTATTAATATACACACTGTTATAGTAAGTTCCCATAGACCTGACAACAACCTACCCTTAAAATTTAACAGCCTCCCTGTTAATAATAATAATAATAAAGCGGAACGCGACCCTATCCTCGCTGCTGTAGTCCCAAAATTTTCAGGGACGCAGTGGCGGCGATTGGGTTCCAAAAATAGGGTGTGGGCAAGGTGCCAGAACTGCGGGGAGGCAAGGACACTTTCGCTTGGTAGAATAAGTCTAGCAGAGTGCGGAGGAAAAATGGTAAAAAGGGGGGCAACTACCCCCCTCGCCTCCTCCTAATCGCCGCCACTGTCAGAGGCTATACGCTAAGTTTCGTGAAATGTTAAGTACACTCTATTTTTCATTAACTTTGGACTGTTTTCCCGTTAAATATATGGCTGAAATCATTTAACTTCTACAAAAGTGCCATTGATATTGATGATAATGATACTCATAATTGGCATGTTAGAGGCATATTACAATAATGGAGGCATTTTTAAAATAAAAATAAGATGTAGCCTGTATTATAATGATAGCATTTAAACATAAAGGCTACAGTATAGCACGTTATTATATTTTATTGTTTTGTTGATACAGTAAAACCTCGATAATCCGGACTTCGCTTAACCCGGACAGGCCAAAAAAAAGCAGAATTCAAGGTTTTAAATGTGGCTAGAAGTCATCAAGAGAACTTCCCAAATAAAAGGCAGTCAACCACTGATGAAATTCGTGTTTTGTTGCTATAAACGGTGTTTTAATGCTCTTTGTACTGTTCTTTTAGGTTATTCCAGTTAATCCGGACTTTCGTTAAACCGGTCAACTTATCCCCCCATTAGTCCGGATTAACGAGGTTTTACTGTATTACTTTTGTGAATTATCATGTATAATGTCAGTTTGCTGCTAAGAACACCAAAAATTAAAAAGTTGAAAACTAATACCTTGAATGCTTACGTTGAGCAACTAAGTTTTCCTCTGGAGCTCTTTCTACCAGTCTACTTGAAGACACTCCAAAGTGTTGACACTTCTCACTACAAAGTTTTGCCCAAACACCTGAATTAGCATAATTTGCAGCAAGGTGGTTTTGCAGGCATCATACATTTCTAAGGCTTAAACTGATCAGCTGGTGGATCTTCCCAACATTATGTTTTCGATCACGTGACAGTATTCGATCGTAATAAGCTCATTGGAATAATGGCCAAATTACATAAATAAAAAACAGTCGAGAAAAGGTATATGCACTGTATGATTGCAATGGGTAAGGTTAACCAGAAGTTATACGGCGCATAGAGAGAGAGAGAGAGAAAGAGAGAGCGAGAGAGAGAGAGAAAAGGGAGAATCTCTCTCTCTCTCTCTCTCCTCTCTCTCTCTTTCTTTCTTTCTCTCCTTCTCCTCCCTCCCTCTACCCTCTCTCTCTCTCTCTCTCTCTGTCTCTCTCTCTCTCATAGAGAGAAAGAAGGAAAGAAAGATATCTATCTCTCTCTCTCTTTCTCTCTCTCTCTCTCTCTTTTTCTTCTTCTTCCTCTTTTTCTCTCTGTCTCTCTCTTTCTCTCCTACAGTTGCGTGCATCAAAAGTATATTTAGAAAAACAGAATCATTAAAATTATATTAATTACGGTTACCTAAGCAAAAACCGTTAATACTTTAAAAACAGTCATGTTTGTTTTTACGGTGGTTGCGGCTGAAATTGACGGTTTTAGACCGTTATTTCTCCAATTTTCAGTTTATAGCTATATATAATACTTTTGAGGTGACAGTAATGTTTTCCTTAAATTATTTTTGTGTCATTATTAGTCCGAGGATTTATATGCACCGTACTAAGAACGGTAAAAATTTACTAAAAACATGTCGCAAAACCTTACAAATATGCACAAAAATATCCAAAATAAAAATATGAAAAGAGAACACGGATACAATTTTGCTGCTATCCTATAGATACAAAGAGAGCGTGCAAATCCATTTTCTTTACTGAACATGTAACATCAGAATAATTAACGTTGCATTATTCAACTACAAATGTTTCGAAATTTACAACTGACAGTTCCCAACATTTATCTTACATCCATACTAGTCTGTAGGCTGAGAACCTTACATGATGTAATAGGAGCGAGTTTTATGTATGCTTCTTTATTTAGGATGAAAATAAATGAGAATTTTTACGACCTTCTAACAAACATTACGAGAAACAATTTCTCCATTCATAAATTTAGCACTTTCACCACTATTCTTCAACGGTCACCATTGTGTAGTCTTGTATTCAGGAACCTTGTAAACAATGGCTCTCACAATAGTAGTAGTCATAGGTGCCGACTCCATGGGGCTTGGGGGGCTCGTGGGGGCAGAGCCCCCCAAATAATTTTGCTTAAGAGGATCTAATGTATTATTTTGCTTCTCTTGTAAAGTTTACTCTGAATTGTGCCACATGAACTTAACTTTAAATACACATCTGAAATGTTCTAGACCATCAACTTTGGGGGGGCTATGACCAGAGACAGCAAAACACATGACTTGTTACTATATATATAATTATGATTGATTGATTTGGTGTTTTAAGTCCACTTTATGCACAGTAAGGCTAATCGGGACTGGACCTACAATTTAAAGTGGGATCCGAATCACTATGTACCTCCATCGGGTATCGAACCCGCGACCCTTTGATTACAAGGCGAGGACGCTACCACTGCGCCATCGGGGAGGCCTATATAATTATGAGTATTGTTAACATTTTTACTAAAAAGAGTTTCAAAAGACGATGGGCATGAACTAGGGTAGTGGATGGGACGTTCGGGCTACAAATGGCTCTCGCATGACATTCAGAACGAGATCATTGATATATTAGGGAGATCTGTTTTGCGCTCCGTGGTAGCAAATATTAAAAGTCGGGAATATTTTGCTATTATGGTTGACGAAACTTGTGACATATCCATCTGTGAACAATTGACATTTTTGCATTCGAACTGTAAATGAAAATTTTAATATTTTTGAGGAATTCATGGGCTTTTACGAGATTCCGAACACTGAGGCCAAAACTTAAAAAAGGGAGGGAGTGAGTCATTCATTAATTTATTTCAGTGATCAGAGCCCCCCCCAATAATTTTGACAAGTCGGCGCCCCTGGTAGTAGTAACAAATTTTAAAAACACTTTCTATAACGTACTTTTAGTCACCTTTGAACATCTTAAAAGTGCTCGGGTTAAAGTATCCAAAAGTGTTAAAAAAATCCTCTAAAGAGTGCTGAAAAGTGTTCAAACGTCTATCTTGTTAAGTGTAGCTGTAACACTCTCGAACACATTTAAAACATTAACATAAAGGGGAGTAAACAAAAGCAACCAGAATGTAAATACAGCACTTTGCACAATTTACAACAAAACCGTGCAATCAAGATGTATGAAAGTTTGAATGATTGTTGTCCACTTTATGCACAGATAGTCTAATCGAGACTGCAATCAGACCTACAGTTTAAAGTGAGTACAATGTGCCTCCACCGGGTATGGAACCCGTAACTCCTTGATAAAAAAGCGACGACGTTAGAATCTACACGAGAGAATTATATGTTTTCCCACCGAAATTTGAACACAAAAGTTTGTTTCAAATCCGATTCAGATCCGCTAATCGAGACTGGAGCTACAGTTTAAATTGAGACGAACGACAATGGAACTACGTACCCTTGAATACCGTAAACCACTACGCTATCGGAGGGGCAAAAATCTAACAGCTTTGGTGAATTTTTAGGAAAAAAAAAACATTTTTTCTACAGTGTTCGTATTACCGAGAAAATTGTCCATCTCCATATTTATTATCTCTGTTTTACGCTATGAGAGCTTCAAGAATTTAAACAAAACGTCAACAAGCTTCTGGCAACAATGAAACATAGGTGAAAAGAGATAAACAAACGTGTTCTATGCGAGAGAACAATTAATGAACATAGCCATGGATAATTTATCGAGCAATACTTGTGCATCCCACTGTACTCGTTTCAAATCGCATGTTTCATGATGATGAAAATTACACTTAAGGAAAGTTAATTATACTTTCATTTATCTGAAGAGCTGTCGTGGTGAGCCTACCGATGTAAACGGAATGGTTCTTAGATATTCTGGGACGGAACAGCGTCCTCTACCGAGCTCATCGACAGTGATTTGTTTCTGGCCGGAAGTAGCTTTTGTCAAAAGCAGGCCTCCTTATCAATTTCCTCTTTCCTTGATCCTGATTCGAGCGTCTCGCCGAATTGTACGCCACGTCCGTTCTCAACCCACGCAGCACGTCAATTCATAGAATATTTGAAACTTGCTTTCCTCTCAAGATATACAGGGTTATTCAAAAAGATCTCCCTGGTTTCGTGATTTTATTGTGGCAAACTTATGGAACGTATCGTCATTATATGGGTGTATATCTGTGGCTTATATCCACAAGTTCTTATGCGAATAGTCTTGGACACGAGAAGCTAGCGACTGCCTTAGAAACTTGGAAATACTGTACATGCTAATAGCACCATACCTGACGTACCTAACCTATCCATGTAGGCATATAATAGCAGAAATAAGCATGTAAATAGGTTACGCAGGTTTATCTTTGTCTATTTAAGCTATTATATGCATAGTGGATAGGGTAGGCAGGTCAGGTTTGGTGCTGTTATAGATTTACCAGCACATCTGGCGCGGGAGCAGTGGCGCTAGTGTCGCTAGTTAAAGTAACGGGGAAGCCTGTAGTTCGCATATTTTCCGAGGTTTCAGAAAGCTTGGTGGATCTATAGCATATATATTCCAAGTTACTAAAGCTGTCGCTAGTGGATACCGCTGGTTCGATACGTCGCCGCTAGGAGCGCGCAATGCAACATGGCAGCAGCCTCTGGAGAGGAAACGGCGCTCTGTGCCCTACAATTTCCAAGAAACAAAGTCTGTTACAACCGCACGACGACAGTGGAGGGCGAAAAATTCAGAAAGAGCTTACCAATGCAGAAAAGAATTCGTTAGTGCTTCAAACAATTCGTGGCTATGAGTTGTCTATGAAACGGGAAATCCAGTAACCGACCATCAATATCGAACGAGACAGTGGACGGGATCTGTGAAGCTTTCCCACGAATCCCACGGAAATCAACACATCTGGCAAATCGCGAGCTTCAGCTGTTTCGAGAATTGTCCGAAAGTGTCTACGAATGAAGTTATACCGCTTGCAATTGCTATATCACTTGAATCTCCCTCACTCTCTCCAGATGCCGCCATATTGAATTTCGCGCTCCTGGCGTCGAAGTGTGGAACTAGTGGTGTCCAGGACTATTCGAATAAACACTTATGGACATCAGGCACAGATGTGCACCCTTAAAATGACGATTGATTGACTGAATTGACAAGTGTTGGCGCGTCAGCACTTTTGCACCTGTCACATTGTACGGGGCCCCCAGAGCCTTAGCATAACAAAAAATAAACCGTGTCTGAGGACTAAAAAATCCCTAGCTGTGTTAAAAGCTGAGGCTGTAAAGGGGCACTCAGTACACATAAGGACAAAACAAAGGACTACACACACAGTCATACAGAAGGTTATACTGGCCATAGTTTCAGACTGCAGACCCTCGTTAGCCTGCAAGTTATCGAGGTGTACTACGTGGAAATGAGATTGTCATTTTGGTGCCTTACCAGAAGGTCACCCCTTATAGTGACGATATGCTCCATAAAGGTTTGCCACAATAAAAGGGCGAAACCGGGGAGTTCTTTTTTATTAACCCTGTATATCCCAGGAGGAAAGGAAGTTTCAAATGAATCGTCGTGCTGCGTGGGTCGGGAGCGGAAAGCAAACGAAAACAAGTCATCTGCGCAAGTTGCGACACGACAGGGCTCGACCAGGGAAGTGGACTACATGGAGAAGCCAACGCGGCTGCAGCTACCAGCCGTTTGCAGCAGCGCGCACTGCTTTGCTCCGCCAACTCGCTTTCTCCCCTTCTCCGCCGTTACTCCACAGACTCCTGAGACGGAGTATAGATGTTTAATAATCCATCTTCCATCCTTACTAGTCTCGTACAGATTCCGTCAAATCTCGAGTTTGTATCTGCCTGGCTCGTTCGCGGCATCGGTGCTCAGATATACTAGACACAGCCAGTGGCGTCGATTGGCTTCTAAAACGGGGGGCAAGGACAGTTACTATCCCTTGGTAGCTAGGGCTTAGCATAGTGCGGGGGCAAAAGTGGAAAAATGTGGGGACAACTGCCCCCCCCCCCAAAAAAAATCGCCGCCACTGGACACAGCTATAGGTTATAACTAGGGTACGAAACTTTAGGTAAATAAATGTGTTTTTCTGCGATAAGATAGAGACCCTCGTTTTTGCAAACATTCTGATCATAGCCTTGTATGTCCAATAGAGAGAAAGGGAATTCACGTTAGAAAGAGAGAAACAAAGGAAGAAAGTAGAGAAAAGGAATACGAGTTAGAAAGATAGAAAACAAGTTAGAAAGAGAGAAACAAAGGAAGAAAATAGAGAGCAAAGAAATACCAGTTACAAAGAGAAACAAAGGAAGAAAATGGAGAGCAATGAAGACAAGTTAGAAAGAGAGAAAGAAAGGAAAAATAGAGAGAAAAAGAAGACAAGTTAGAAAGAGAAACAAAGGAAAAATAGAGTAAAAAGGAAGACAAGTTAGAAAGAGAGAAACAAATTACGCAAATAGAGATCAAAAAAGGTCAGAAGGGGAGAAACAAATGAAGAGAATAGAACACAGAAGAAGCCAAGAAAGAAAGAATGAAGCAAAGAGGGATAAAAACACATATTTTCCAGTTTTCCGTATGTAAATACATATTTTGCAAATTTTCATTTTAAATACATAAAATCGCTCATTGACTTCAGCTACCTCGAAATCCTGGAAGGAAAAATGTCTAATATCCGCACCTCTTTCATATCGAGTGTGTTCTGTTTGTTTTGTCGTTGAACACGCTCGCTGGCAGACTTCTGGCGCCTCGCCTACGATCCTATTGGGGGAAAAATATTACCCCCACTGGATCTAACGCACAAGTGCTAATGTTTAAATGTACAGAATTTTTTGGAAAAACCTAGGTTTTCAAACTTTGTGCCAAATTGCACGTGTTTTGGAAGATTAAGTAGAGGAAGAGGAAGCTTTGGAAAACTTCAGCATTAGTGACATTTCGTGCTTCAAATATGCAAGAATTGTTTCTTGTGACGTGGAGCGTTTTTCTCACAATATAAGATGCTTTTTAGAGATAATCGTCACAGATTTACAATAGAGAAGTTGGAAAAAACTAGTGTGATCCAATGCAACTCTTCCAAAAAATAGCTCGCTAAGAGGTAAGCATTTAGAAACTGATTTCAGGTGTTTAAAATGCATGTAATATTTTGTTTTTGTTACCAAATTTTTTTTTTATTTTTGTCACATTTTTTCCTCTTTTTATCACATATTTTCAACATTTTAGACACATAAGAAAATAAATATTTCTGAGTTTTTTAGCACATAAAGTTCCGTTCCCTAGTCATAACTATCAACAGGATTAGGTGACGGAGCAGTAGTAACGTATTAGTCGAATTGTAATCAACAGGACCATAGACACATAATGGATCCAGTTTTAAACTGTAGGTACCGTCCCTATCAGCCTATCTGTATACAAAGCTGACTCAAAACAAAGGGATACAAAACTCTTTCTGCAGAAAAGGCACGTTATTTTTATAAATTCAGAACTCTCCTGAATAATTCCTCATAAGTTTCATATTTTTTTATAACATTATATTTAAGTTTTATTTTCTGGGCTTGAACCTCATCTGCCTTCACCTTGTGTACGCCACTGACTCCCACAATGCTTCAATTTGATACATGTTACGTAAGCCTTAATAAAACACTTCGATTGAGGCGATTAACACCAATTAAGCTACAAGAACACCCACCAGCCAACAAGAAACTGCTACAATGCTCACACGCAACATTTAACAACTTTTCTTCTAATGGCCGCCATTTTGTAGCATTGGCACGCAGCGCCATATGTTGTTGGGTATTCAATTTCTTGCGGCCTTAGTCCACTCTCCTAATCAGCGAATGCGACAGAAATAATGTCTGGGCAGAGAAAGTGGGGGGATAATTTCTGGGGAACAGCCACATTAATATAGATTTAAATGCATGCGAAAAATACACATTTGGGCTAAAAGAGCATTAATTTATATAGTTTTTTGTTGGCTGAGAGATGGGGGAGGGGGAGAGAGAGAAAAGTTCAGAATCTTGATTGATTGATGGATTTGGTGTTTTAAGTCCACTTTATGCACAGTAAGGCTAATCGGGACTGGACCTACAGCTTAAAGTGGGATCCGAACCGCTATGTGCCTCCACCAGGTATCGAACCAGGGACTCCTTGATTACAAGGCAACGGCGCTACCAAAAGTTCAGAATCTTGATTGATTGATGGATTTGGTGGTTTAAGTCCACTTTATGCACAGTAAGGCTAATCGGGACTGCACCTACAGCTTAAAGTGGAATCCGAACCGCGATGTGCCTGCACCGGGTATCGAACCAGGGACCCCTTGATTACAAAGCAACGACGCTACCAAAAGTTCAGAATCACGCACATACTACTGGCGAGCGATGTTTCAGAGGAACAGAGGAAGATATAGAAATAAAAGTAAAGAAAGAGAAAGGAAAATGAAGGAGAAGTGAGAGGACAGATGGGAAACAAAGTAAGAAAGAAAGATAGAAAGGAGAAACAACGAGAAAGAGATGGAGAAAGCGAGAAAGAATAAGGAGAGACTTATTCATACAAACAGAGACAAACAGAGGAAGAGAAGAAAATATGATGAAACAAGGTAACAAGGAAATCGAAAAAGAAAGAGGAGAAACAGAGTAAGACAGAGAAGGAGAGATAGATGGAGAAGCAAAGTAAGACAGAGAAAGAAAGAGACGAATGGTGAAAGGGTACCGTGAAAAAAATGGATGCCGTGAAAGACAGCAAATCGCGTAGTCTGCTTGATATTTGTACATGGTGATAGAGTATAAGAAACAAAGAACTGTTCAACAAAGTGATCTATGTTTATGGAAAGGAAGCAAGTCGAAGCTAGTTCTTTATTTCAGACAAGTCTGAACTTCACAACAACACTAAGGTATTTTCAATTCAATTTTGATTTTATGATTAGTAAAAATAATAAAAATAAAAGATAAAATATGAATTTTTGACTGAAATCTTACTCTGCTTCTCAATGCTTCAAGTGTAAATTCCTAGCTGGGGGATGCTTTGCTCAATTTGGGGAAAGGTGAGCGATGCTTGTATGAATCGACATGGAGGAAATGCAGTGGGTGGGGGATGCTTTATGGGAATATTCTTAACTGGGGGAATAACATCCCGACGTTTCCCGCCACTTTGAGCACTGCTGCCCTCCCTGAAAAAAAAATTCTGCGGGTGCCCTTGGCTAGATGTGTGTTCACTAGGAATGGCCAAATCCGGAAATTGGATAATTTTCTATCCGGATATTCTGATATCCGAGTATACGGATTATCCGATTTGTTCGGATAGCCGATATTTGGATTATCCGAAATGCCCGGATATCCGAATGTGTGCATTATCCGAACACTTTTATCGTTTATCAGTTTTGCGGGCTATCCACATATTCTTTCATTCGGCATATTCGAATTTCACTGTACGGATTTTCTACAAATCTTTCTTCAGATACCCACACAGCACACAAATGTCCAAAAGATATCCAATGGATATCTTTTGGATATTTGTGTTGGAAGTTCTGGATATCCAATAGATATCCAGGAATATCCAAAAGACATCCACTGGATATCCATTTGTTCGCATACGTGATATCCAAAAGATATCCAGAAATGGATATGTTTTGGACATTTTCGGATCACTTTTGGACATGTTTTGGTCATCAAGTGGGGCGTAATCTGGACATTATGCTTTGATTTAGGCTTTTTTGTGCGTATTTTGGATATTGTATGGACACGAAAAGTACAATTTGTGGACTAATTTTGGATATTATTTAGATATGAAAGGATGCATGCAACAGTCAACCACCAATGTTTGTTCAATGAACCAACCGATGTGTAACAACGCACTGGTAAGCAGGCTGGAAAGTTCCTATGAACTAACCGAGCTCTGAGTTTGTTTTTTTCACCGGATCATAAACCTTTTCGAGCAAGGCCTCCAAGTGTGTTTTTTTTTCACCACACATAGCTTCTGATTATATAGTCATGAATCAAAAGAATTGGTCATGGGAGATTCACTTTATTCACTGCAATACATTTTCTTCTCAACCTTGTAGCTCAATGTTCAAACATCTCTGGAAGGGTGTTAAAACACAATTTTTCATTATATTTATAATCATACATACCATTATTTGTTTTACGGAAACTTAAGTTTATATTATACATTTTGCCAGTGACATCTAGCGACGGCAGGTAACATCAACATAATAATATGTTATATCCGAATTCTCCGGATATTTGGATTATCCGTTACATCCGAATCGGATATCCGTTATCCCGATTTTGTGTCCATACCTAGCGTTCATTCATGGGATTCAGCGTGGTCCATTCATTTACATCGTCGCCGTCAGAGCATCGGTGGAAACACGCGACGTAAACAAACGTGTCGTTTCCGCTTTCACCTGCTCCTCACCTTCCCCGCCTACTCTGTTGTTTCCTGGCTGCCGGGTAATATGAAGAAGCGCGTGTTGGAGGTGGGACAGATGGTTGGTTCGTGAAAGCGTACGCTTTCGCCCCATATTGGGAGCCTGTGACTGCACGTAATGGGTTGATTCTTCTGTGATGCTCCCTCTGGTGGGAGTCGCGTCCGATCTCTGGCATTGCAACACGTGCTTGTGGAAGGACACTGAACCAGTCTTGCTCCGGAAACACTACCTGACTGCGGCAGGAAGCGCGTAACGTTACGTAACCTCCCCCTTCTCCCCCCTCTACAACAACTCGCGAGCTTATCTATCCGATCGTTGGTGTTTAATTGAAAAAAAAGCGCGTACGTTGCTACGTCTTGATGTACATGTACTTTAACAGGACGCCTATCGCCCATATTTAGCAGGCTTTTTATCTCATCTCCACTTGAAAAAGACACATACACTTTCGTGAGTGACGTCATCGACCAAGTTAGAAAAGCCTTCTAATATGGGAGCAGATGGGTGCCACTCCTTTGCTTTGTGTCGGCTTTGGAATCTTTACGTCACACCAAGTATTCGAAGCAGGTTCCTTCAATGTTGCCAAGTCCCATAAACATTTGCGACAAGTCTCCAGCCTGCCCGCCCACGCACGTGAAAAAGAAACGCACGCACACACACGAACGCGCCTCAAAACAAACACAATCCGTCACGTGACGCGTGACGTAACGAAGCGTGGGAACGGGTCTCCGTTACCGCAGAGTGTTTTCGGCGACGGGAGAGGCCGACGTTTGGCAACGCAGCGCTATCCACGAGGACAAGAACGATGCCTTCTCTCTGAGATGATTTCTAAAAATAGAACCTACCGCCAGATGACGTTGTAAAGCGGTCGGGACCGATTTGCATGCGTTCAGTGGACCAGCACGCGTAAGAACGTTAGTCTGCATGTAAACAATTTGTATTTGAAGCAATCCCACGCACATACCGGCGCACTTGTTCCTGTATGTTACCCTACGCGTACATAACGCACCAAAACGCAGACGACGCGAAAGAAGAGGAGAGAAAGACGTTGATCCCTAATGAAGAGAATCGCTTCTAAAAATAGCAATGACGCGCGAACGATCTTAAGAACGAAACAGCCGCAGGGAAAGGGGGGTGCGGAGGGGGCTATCGTAGAGGGCAGCAGTGTGCCGCGAAATCCGGGAACGAGACGCGATGTCTGTCGAAAATTTTTGCTCCCACCGTTGCCACACCGTCTGGCCAGTACAGCAGACAACTTGCTATTAATAATAAGACAGGTATCTCTTGCCCAGCGCGCATGGAATGCATGCATACACTTGCACGTCGCGAATTGGTGGAGGGGGGGGGAATCAGCTGTCCCGTGACGTCACGTTATCGTCCATGCGAAACGGGTCTAGCCTATCTCTCAGACAGCATACACCATGTCATTGGACAAGAAAAAGAAAAGAAAAACAGCTTTCGCATTTCGTGTATGATGTTTCTTGCTCGTGGACCAAGCGTATGCATGGTGGGGAGATTTGTATACTCCCATCTTGTCGACGCAACGCCATTACTATGCGTACTGGTCAAGTTCTTAATGAATGAACGGTTGCTGTTGCAAGTACATTCATTCGCACTCCAATGCAGGGCATTAAATTAGGAGAGGTTTAGGAATATGTCCTCATAGCAAGACAGCAAACTTATAATGAACGCTCGGCCGGGTAAGGGCGTATTTAGGGCGGTCCGTCTGGTACCAAAATTAAATAGTGAAAATATACTTGTTTGGCATTTGTTGTAAAATCGAGAGTTATTTACTTTCGCCGAAATTACTAGAAGGCAATAATGAGATTGGAATCATACGACTTTAAATGACAGTACCAAAGAAGATTTATGCACACTTCTACTTATAATAAAATGCATAAAATATTAATGAGGAACTTTACTGTCAACTACATCTAACATCCTTCTCGTTATTTAGTAAATATTCAATTCTTTATCTTTTTTACATTAATTCCCTTGCCAGAACAGTTGTTTTTATACAAATTTTGATGATCTTAACTATAGATCGACCACAAGGAAAAAAACCTTGGGACGATAAGTCCCCGCGCAGCTTTCCCTTCAGCTCGGGCCATAAGGAAGCATGGTCCACTCTCCCCCGCCCCTCCGGTGCACAGGAGTCGCGGGTCTGCGCAGGTTGTTTTGCTTGTGGTTCCACTATACACGTAAGGCAGATAATGAATACATGCTAACCTCTATTCTTATGGTCTTTTTACTTATTCATGTAATAATATTACAATATTAATTAAAATATTATTATTACAGATAAATTATGTTAACGTATTAATTTAAACATTTATATTATTATTATAATAATATCTGAAACACTTAGTTCGTATTCCCCCCAGAAATATATTTCTTGATATGCCTGCACACGGGCATGCATTAATTAGGGTGACCAGACATACTCTTTTTAAGAGTATTATACTCTTTTAGAGGTTCATATACTCTATACTCTTTTCAATTTGCAAAAATCCCCAAATATACTCTTTTCCTTGCTATTTAATTTCATTCATTATTTTACCCGTAAAAATGCCTTAAAATCCACAGAACGGAAAACGTCAAGATGTCAACAAACTGAAGTATTTACTCCTTGACTCAAGAATTTCCTATGAACAATTTCAAGTGTCATTTTCATATTCCATCAACAAGCCAAACATATTTCAAATTCATTGGAATTTAATGATAATGATTAGGGCTGAGCCGATACCACTTTGAACCGATACCGATGCGATACTCTTACCGATTCCCACCGATACCAATACTTGAAAATTGCAATAATTAAAATTTGTTCAAAATATTGATCAATATTGGTGTGGAAATATTCTCCTCCAATTATATGCATCAACATACCAAGAAATTTGCTTTGGAATATTCAAGAATTGCATCAGAATATTAAAATAGATATTATGTAGTCAAAATATAGTTTTTTGTGCAAAATTAGTGTAAAATAAAAAGGAAGTTTTTATTTTGCATAATTTCCAAGATAATTAGACTGTCAAGAAGTCGCGCGGGATTTTTGTGGACCCCGTGAAAGAGCGAAATGCATACGCACCTTCAACCTATCGACTATACTCTTTTTGGTCAACAAATATCTGGTCACCCTACATTAATTCATTTAAAGGAAATCAAATAAGAAGTAATCATTAGTAGCGTTCTGCTCGGCTCGACACACTAGACTTCAGCTCGCACAAGAGCGTTACGACCGGGATGTCTCCCCGAGAAATAAAACCAGATTTGGGGCATCGTCCCGAACGGTCAGTACTACCTATTTCCCGCGCGATGAGAGAACCGAGTTGGAGTTCTATTTTCGGCTCTTGTAGGGAGCGACACAAGAACCCTAGAACCAATCAGTTGTCATGGTGAAAGGAAATAACATTTCGCGATGCACCAAGCCTCTAGGTTTTGACCATTGCCTGGCTTTTCTGCATAAAGGAACATGAATTATAGGAATGCTAAGAAATGTTTTATTCCACATAAAGGGCAACTTTTATGACCAATTATATCGATGACTTTTAATTCGTGTGTGCCGAAACAAATATGGAGGATATAGTAGAAATTATGGTTTATTTTAAAGCAGTATAGCTTAATGTACCACGAATTTATTTAGTTTTAATTAACCCATTTTCTTACACAACGTTATTTTCCTTTGAGTGGACAATAACATATGATTCATTCAGTCAATTACGCTCCTGACCTCTGGTGGCTTCTTCAATAAACACACAAAAAAGGGAAGCCAAGTTTCGTTGTGACGCAATGTTGTCTTATTTGTGGCGAGTGGTTCCTGAAGCATGAAGGAATTACTCTCGTATAATGCAATATTCGCCTCTACCGAACGGTGAAATGTTGTTTGAATCTCAAAAACATATGCCGGCAACCCAGATACTGCACACCTAGTTTCACGCAATGATCATGAGAAAGGGCAGTTATCAATTACGTGTGGGGAATCTCCAAGATTACATTTATCGCACTTTCAATGACGTCATCTGTCAGGTTTTTCATCACGAGTTATTAAATGTGATAAGCGCAAAACTGGCAAAAAAATTGTAATAACAACAACATTAAGAACTTATAATATTTGGACCAGAAAGAATACATTGTATCAGGGGGCGTATTTTAAATTCCAGATTGGGGGAGGCTGTTTTGTTTCGTCTGTGTCAATTAACTTTAAATTGCAGTGTTGGTTAGGACCAGGGGCGGCGCCAGGGGGCTTGCGCACCCCTTAATTTTCTTCCGCACCCCCTTCAGCACCCCGTACGTTCAACTGAAAACACTAACCCTTAGAGTGTCATATTATGTCATGTCATATTGACCGCCGAATGTTAGATACTGAAGTAACACCGTTATTATTGTATGCAACAGACAAACACTGACAGAGATGCCGATATATATACTTTTCTGTACTGACGGCAGTCTCAATGAAGATCAGCGGCCGTTTTTTTCCCTCTCGTCAGCATTGTTGTTATGAATTTTTCTTCTTTTGTTTCTTCAAGTGGTCTGTTTGTGGTTTTCGATAATTGCCTATATCTTAATGTGAGTTATGTTTTCTTTACTTGATCTTTATTGTTGTTTATTTTCCGCCTACTTGTTCTTCCTCACACTGGAGCAAAAATTTCAGCTACTTTCAATTTCATTTCAGTCAGCAATTTATGTTAATCACTGGGGGCGAATAGGGTAGCAGTTGCCCCCCGCTTTTTGCTCCCACACTATGCTAAATCTTATCTACCAAGGGAAAGTAAACTGTCCTTACCGCCTCCCCCCCCCTTCCCAGTGATGTGCGAACAACGATAGTCTACATTCTACACGTAGACTATTTTATACACGTAGATTACGTAATCTATGTAAACAACATGGCGAAAGGTGATGACTTAGCAAAGGGCGCCGTGAAATTAAAAGAAAATTATACTGCGTATCAGTTGCTGATGCGTGAAGAGAGCTTTACATACTCTTTCTTCCAAATTCGAACAACTTCTCACATAGGAAGAAACCTAATATAGGAAATATTCTAGTTTTTTATGGGAAAAGACCACTCCTGCCTCACGACTGCCATCTGTTGTTGTTTTTGCATACTATTTATCTTTTTCCAATAGAAGAGAAGAGAAATTTTGTTGTAAATAGGATTCTTTTCATTTCGTTAGGAACCAATATAGTTGAAAATGTCACTTTCCTTTCATGAAACCCTTGAAAATTAATTTTAATGTACTTTAGATTGTCTACGTTGTCTATGTAAACTAAAACCCAATGTAATCTACGCGTAGATTACGTGTAGACAACGCATGTAAACGTAAACTTATAGTCTACGGCACATCACTGCCCCCCCCCAGTTCCCCAGTTTTGAAAGGTTGCATGAGTGTCTAATGTTTTTCTTATTTTCAACGTCGCACCCCCTCAGCACCCCTAGAAGATTAATCCTGGCGCCGCCGTTGGATTCGTAACAACAGGGCATTACTTCACAAAAAAAGAATTTATTAATTAACAAATGATAATAATATTTTTTAGGTTAAAAGTGAAGGATTCAAAATACTCTTTGTGGTTAGCTTGCCGTCGTCTGTGGCGGAGTGGTTAGCACAGGCTCCAGGGTTCGAATCCCGATCCGGGCATACTTTTCCTTGTGAGTGTCTCCTCATCCATTTTATATCATCACTCATCTTCATCCTCGCGATTTAGCCAAATGGCAAAGAAGCGACGTAAATTAAGCTAATTCAATCAAGCAAGCAGTGGCGACGATTAGGGGGTGGAAGCACTCGCGCAATTGCTGCCAAGGTCTTCCAGCAGTCGACAGACCCATCTATTGGCGGGAATTGTACTAACTTAGGTATAGAACACATCCCGCGGGACAGAGAGGGGGCAACAGAGGAACACGTATACCAGGCTCCGGAAATTAACTGTTGATTACCACGCACACGGTTTATCGTGAGTATATAGGGCATCTGTCATTCCGACTGAGAAATAAAGTTCAGCGACAATCTAACCTAACCTAGCAGCTGAAAAAAAATATTTGGATTGCAATTAAAAATAGGAAAGTCTAGAAAAATAATTATACTGCTTTTTCCATGCACGATAAGCAACTCCACAGTGGAAAATGGTATCTCGCACTCAGGTTGATAAAAATCATGATTTTTATTAAAAAAATCATTTTTGATGATTTTTTATTCAAATAGGATTTTATTTAAATCAATTTTTTTAAAAAAAAAACACACTTAAAATTACTTGTATGAGGTTTGGCACTATACATATAGATATGTATATGTGTTTTTATAGAAATGCTTTTTCTAGTAAACGGCCCTGTAAAATATTTGAACAGTTTGATTAAAGCAAATAAAAATATATATACATAAAAATCCATTTTTCTGTTGCTGATACTGTATACATGAACCTACTATGGAAATGTTTGTTTGAGTGTGTTAATGAAACTACAATAATTTTCAGTAAACTTTTCAATTTTCTTCCAGTGAAAATTAAACATTCTGGATGTACTATATAATTGTAACTTAAAATATTTTTGTAGCCTTTGTACCCGAATTTTGACATTTTTTAAAAATGAAAGTTTGCAAAATACCAGCTGTCATGTTTATTTACAGTTTAATGATAATGGCATTATTTATGGTTTAACATTAGTATTTTGTATATTATTCTACAGAAAATGTTTGCTACTTTTGGCTATAAAAATTTTTGAACTTTAAATCAAGGGAAATTTAAGTGTAATGAGCTTCACCCCATCAGTACACATTTTTTTCCATTTCTTAGAGCCTACTAAACACCATTAAATGATTACGAGATTAATGTACTTTCACCAGAAGTGATTCTGATATCTACAAGATCCTTATGTACATTATTCTATAAATTATTTATTTAAAGTGATTTAAATCAGTGACTGAAACAATAAATCATATGATTTTAATCAGTGATTTTGAAAAATTAATCACCTGATTTTAATCAGTGATTTTGAAACAAATCACCTGAATTAAATCAGTGACTTTGAAAAAATAAAATCACCTGATTTAAATCAGTGATTTTGAAAAAAATAAATCAACTGATTTAAATCAGTGATTTTGAAAAAATAAATCACCTGATTTAAATCAGAGATTTTGAAAAAAAAAATCACCCGATTTAAATCAATCCACCTTGCTCGCACTCCATGACCCTCCTTCGATGCGCCAAGAAGAAGGGGAGTCTAATTTTTCAGAGCATAGAATGTATCTCGGAAGTCGATTTCGGTGAAGTTACATGTTCAAAATAGGTATGCTGAATCAGACTTCAGAACCTGATAAATATTTGATTGTCTATCATGTGATTCCTATAGCGTATTCATTCTACACTGTGGCTCATTCAAGCGTAGTAATAAGTTTATCAAGGTATTCAGAAATGAACCAGTTTGAATGTCTTTTTGCCCTTCAATACGATTTTTTTAAAACAGTGACTGGCTGGCATAATTCTAAATTTTCCTCGTTTTTCTAAATTCAGTAGCTGCAGAATGTAAACTATTTGCATCCGTTCTGATAATGACAACATTGTTGCCTACGTAGGAGGTTAAATCCCGAACCAGGAATGTAAGATAAAATTCAAAATTATCTTGATAAGAACTGGTTGAAATGATCGTCAACAGATGTCGCAGTCGAGCTAAAATTAACTTTAAGAAAAAGTAGAGAATAAATAACTTATTATAGTCAATAACTGAAGGGTAAATAAAGCTGTATTTTATAGCTACTTGTACAGTTGTTTGTTATTCAGAAAATGAGAGAAATTTCGATCTATTCCCACTGCGTGTTCCAGTAAACACAATAAATTATTCTTACAGTGTTGTTATTTGTAAACACTATTTCTTGCAGCACCAATGTAAACTAATATCTGAGGGATTCTGCTTTCTTTCAAGCCGGACAAATATTGCAACATTACTAGCGAAGAGATTATCACGTAAATACATATCTTATATGATGTCAAAATCAATATTAGTTTGTATTATCTTTGGAAATCGTGATATGTAAACTCGAAAAAATCTATTTTTTTATATGTTTACGAACATTAACTTCTAGCACAGTTATGTCTACATGTAATTTCCATATTTTCAAACATTCTCCCACATATACTCCATATTCATGCTATTACTACGTTTTCTCTTGTGTTAAATGCCAAAGGTTTCCCGTTCATCTGTATTCTCTTCGTTTTGTACTCTTTTTATTTTAATTCTTGTCAGCAATAGAGAATTCAAGCTCAAGATTCGCGGTGAAATCATTACATATTTTAAATATTCTCTCGTTACTTCATGCGATATTGAGCCCAACTTCAGGCAATACAAATCTGTCTTTAGGGACTGCAAGAGAAGATACACGTTTGAACACTTAACTAAGAATGTTTGGTAATCAATTGCTTTGGTAAAAAAAGAATAAATCATATTTTGTATCTGAATTTTGCATTACAATTAATGTCAGATAAGCCCAATACATATTATTAGCTAGGTGAGTCGCTTGTTTAATGATAATTGCCATTTCTCACAATTGTAAGTCCATAGCTACTATATTCCATATTTTGATTAAAATAAATGAATATATATACAGGGTGCAGCAGAAGTCATTAGACAGTTTGAAATTAGCGCCGATAGATAGCGCGCTGGTTCACTCGTTATTTAGTGAAGCAGCACAAAGCCTTCAGTCGACATGGAGGTCTGGTCAAGTGAGCACAGCGCGTATGCTGTGAGGCGGTTTTTCAAGAACAATGACTCAGCTACTGCAACGCAACGTGACTTCAGACGTAAGTTTAATATCGGAAGAAGCGGGAAGGTTCCACCACGCCAGACAACTTTAAATTGGCTGAAGACCTTCAGAAACGACCCCACACTACCGAAGAGCTGAAGGCCATAAGAGCTGAAATTCAGAACACTGGAGATGCTCCGCAAGACGATGGAATCTGTTACGCAGCGTGCAGAGAGATATGTTTGCAGAACAATGGAGCTCATCTCACTGACATTATTTTCAAATCGTAAACACCAAATTAAATGCTTTTGCATGTACCTTGCAGCAATATAAGTGTTTGATCATCAGTTAATATTGCAATACATAGTGAATTCTGCCGCACCCTGTATTTACATATTCAATATCTCCTGAGAGTTTGACTTATTATATTTTATTGATCTATTACCACTAATTTGGTACAATAGAACACCTAGCCTTCAAACCAAAATATATAAATATTTCAGTAAATATGGAGGGTCAATGTTCAAGCAAAGTTTGCATAACTGTGCTGCACGTACAATAAACGGGTGGGCAGAGCGAAGCAGTACACGCTTCTACGAAGGCTGGTAACGGCAGTCGCTCCCCCTCCACGCAATCCCATTCCCTCTCAAGTGTTCATTGGTGGAGCCGTCTCGCAGAGGCTTGTTTTCGTTCGCTTGCTCCAGATATAGTGAGTATAGTAGTTATTACTAGGTTAAGAACAAATAGTCAAGAAAAAGAAATTATCTTGTTGGAAAGTCGTTATGTATCCAACAAAAGAATCACAAATTGTAATCATCAAAACAAAAAATACTGACTTTACTGACCAATCATTAAAAAAAATACTTTCACAGACATTACTGACCATTTTCCGATCCATGCCCGTTTCGCCCATTCCGTTTCGCCCATTCCCGTTTCGCCCAGTACCGAAGAACTTATTTTATTGGCCCAAGTGATAACCGTTTCGCCCAGAGGAAAATGTGGAAGTAAAAATTCCTATTCGTGTAGCGCCACGTGTAACAAATCGTACTAACCTAACCTAACCTGATACTATTGTTAATATTGTGTTTGTACTGTGTATTCTTATGTACATGTATCTGTATTTCTGTTATTAATGCATTAAGCAATGCGACAAGGCTCCCCTTTGGAAGCCACACCACACACACCACATTTCCCTTCACATTCGAACCATCTTTTAAAAATTCCCTCCGGGCGAAACGGTATACTTCCGTTCTGGCGCGTGTTATCACTTGGGTCAATAAAACAAGTTTTTTCGGTACTGGGCGAAACGGGAAGACACGCCATTTTCCACCCCTGTAGTTTATACAGACATTGGCGTAACCACAGGGGGGCAAGGGGGCATTGCCCCCAACCTTGGGCGGAAACCGATTCTAGGGGGCAAGGGGGGGCAAATATTGACTGCTAAGGGCAGCTGGAGGGGGCACAGAGATTTCAAATTTTATGCAAATAGAAATAAATTTTGTAAAATTTTCTTGCTTTGCTCTCAATGTTTCCTTTTCTCAGTGTTATCAAGTTCAGAGCTAGGGGGCGGAGGGGGTTCGGAACTGGGCGCTTAACGATCTAAAATTTAGATCAATTGGCGCCGAAGCCCGACAATAGGTTTTTAAGACACAGTGAATAAATTTTCGAGCCCAACTTCGCAATCCACCAAACAGCTCCTTCCGACCCACGCCCCATAGGTTGAGAAACAATGATCTAATTTAAAACAATTGTGAAAGAGAGAATGCCATGGGGCCCCATGAAATTATTTGCACCCTATTAAATCAATATTTGTTTCAGTTTTCAAAAAATTGGATCTAAAAATGTTCTTGCTCGCTTCGCTCGCAATATATATTTGTATTCTGTAATGCATTGTAAATTGTGTCACGTGCCCGTTCCGACAACACAATGAAAAATGCAAAGAAGAAATGTTTCCCGAGAGCGACGATAGATGGCAGCACGCTATATAACGAGCAGCAGAGTTCATTGTAGAAACTAGGAGCGGAGAAGAGTGATTATATATATTATAGTAAATGCAAAATACATAAAGGAAGAGTATAAAAATTATAGAAGGTGTGAATAAAATATTGTAAATAGCCAATTAAGATAAATAAGAATATGCTCGTATATGAAACAATTATGAAAGTTAATAAGTGAACAAATGAATTCAGAAATGTATCTCATTTTTGATCCTAGTGATCAAAATTTGATTTAATACCTCTGACGAGGAGAACATCGTCAGCTTTTATGTTTGTCCGTCCCTCGGTGGCGCTGTGTTCAATTAGACGCCCCGAAGCACTTACGGTTGCGCTTCTTATTAGACGCACTGGGCCATAGGCAGCGCTTGCTGTTAGCGATCCTGGGTTATTCCTCTTTTGGTCGTTACATAGGAGGTGGCGCTACTGTCAGTTTAGTCGACCCTACTCTTTCTATAGTATAGCTTGTGTCGTTTGTATAATGCCAAAGAAGCAGGGAAAGCGAGCGCATATATGTAATAAATAAGATTACGCTTTAAACGGAAAGACAATAAATTAGAAGAAAGAAAAGAAGAATAAGCCTTTTCCAAAAATAGAAGGAAGAAAAGAAGAGGAAGCCTTTCCACTAATCCACGATTGAAAAGAAGAGAAAGCCTTTTTCCTAATCAAAGATAGAAAAGAAGAAGAAGCCTTTTTCCAAAATAGAAGGAAGAAGAGAAGAAGAAGCCTTTTCCCCAAAATTGTGAGAAGAAAAGAAGAACAAGATTTCCTTTCAATTATACATATATTTATAAGAAGAATGTAACCGGCGTAAATTTGGAATCAGCATATATATATATATATACTATATATATATTTCAATGTATTTACAAGCTTCGCTATATATTTTCTCTGTATTTTGTATAGTTTTCAGAATATAGATCCGCATTTAACTATATCCTCTTGGCTATCAAACGCTTTCTTATTTTGAATTCTCGAATAAAGAACCTATCCCCTGAGATTAAGATATTTCTATAGCCGTGGTAAATAGCATTTAAGTACGTACCCCCAGGGTCGTAGCAATTGCCAGAGAGAGACGAAATATTTCTCTTCATTAATTTTGTCTTAAATGCACGAACAATTGTTTGGAGGAAAAGGAGAATGCACATTTCAGAGACAATTTATGTAATTTTAGCTGTTGGTTTATTATGAGGTGGATGAATCGGTTATGTAATGTATTTAAATAACATATGCTGTATACATAGTGTTAAATAAACTTTAAATACGTACATAATTAGTGCTAGGAAGTGTAAAACATATGCTCTACATGAAAGTTATACATGTTACATGTAAAAAAGAATTATATTCGGAATGCATTTATCATGCATTTCTTCCTGTCTTCCCAAAATACAGTTTTGTGTGCTTCTTTTCCATTATTAATGAGAAATTTAACGTTTTGAAAAAAAAAATCAAATCGTTTGTTCTAACACAAATGCTTCAGCACGACCTCTACCCGTTTTCTTAATTTACGATAATAACGTCTTTGATAATACTACTACTGCTACTACTAATAATAACAACTACTACTGTACTACTACTAATAATGTTATTATTACTATTGTTTTATTATTATTGCTATTATTATTATTATTATTATTATTATTATTATTATTGGTGCGTTTATCCTGGTCTGGTACTTGCCCCCCCGAGCAAAAATTCGTGGTTGCGCCATATAAATGTACTTTTTTTAGATTTGTTAATTACTACTCTAAAAGGAGGAAAGTTAATAGCTGACTGAGTTGTACACTCACCGGCAAAAAAATGGTGCACCTAGATCCTGAAATTCTCGCTTCCCTGCAATCGTTATATGTGTTGCCTAACTCCAAGGTGATGTGTGAACTTGCTGTTGTAAAGTTGCTATTGAAATTATTCTATCTATATAACTAGACCTCGGATTTTTAGATTCTAAAAAGTGTGCTTTTAGGTTCGTAAAATAGGCTCTAAAAATCCTAAAATAGGTTCGAAAAACCCTAAAATGGGTTAAAAAATCCTAAAATAGGTTCTAAAAATCCTAAAATAGGTTCGAAAAACCCTAAAATAGGCTCTAAAAATCCTAAAATAGGTTCGAAATCCCTAAAATAGATTCCAAAAACCCAAAAATAGGTTCTGAAAATCCTAAAATATGTCCAAAAATCTTAGGCTCGATAAATCCCGAGGTAGGTTCAAGAAAACTTAAAATTGTTCAAAATTCCTGAAAAATGCAGATTAGGTATAGTCACCGGAAATGAAAATGGGACACCTATATCCTGAAATAAGCACTATCTTGCATAACGTTATGTGTGTTGCCTAACCCTACGCGATGGCAAAACTTACCCTTGGAAATTTGCTTTCAAAATCCACTCTTCGCCGTATAGTTAGGTAAGAATCTTTTTTCATGTTATCCACGGTCAAACTCCGCGATTTTGTCTGTGAGGATCATCTTATATTCTGAAAATCTTTCAACAAAAATATAGTGAGTGGTGCAAACTTCAATGCTGAAATGTTAGTTTGCAAGGCGTGAATGCCACAAAGTACCGAAGTGAGCAAGACCTCACAGATCAGACCACTTTGTATTGTACAGGTAACAGTGGCACCAGACATTTCGCTTTGTTTACAGCTTTGAAAAATCACCATGGACTTGGAGGAAGGGAAATCGACAGAGAGTGTTTCAAACACGTTCGTCATTGAATTTTTTCCGTGAAAAACAAAACAAATGCCTGTGTGTGACATAAAAATCCTGTAAAACCTTTAACAATATATAAAAACCTAAAAAAAGGCTTGATTTAGGCGCATAAACCTATAATAGATTCTAACAAGCAAAATAGTTTTTTTAGGCACTATAAAACTTCATCTGTTGTTGCATTTTTTAACGAAACGCTGACATAACTTATTATTTCTTACATACCTGTAAAGGAAAAAATAGGTTAAAAACCTAATGTCCGAGGTCTAGTGATAACGCATTGCAGGGTAGCGAAAATGTCAGGATCTGTGTGTCCCATTTTTATTACAGGTGACTCTACCTAGGAGACACTAATTTGGGATGGCTTGATTAGTTCCTAGTGAGTATAAAGAACGTTATGGTTGATTTAAAGGCGAGTTTACCGAGCACACACTATTTACTTGGCTGCTTGAACTTCTCTGAGTTGCCTCTGGAAGACGGAAAATGCGATATGAAAAGGCGCGGCTGATAAGATAATAAGCTTCATCTGAGAGCGATAGATGGCAGCACCAACCATATATACGTATTATTATTAAATCTTAGACTATACACATGTGCGAGTTAGGATAATAGACAACATGTTCATGGAAACATTGAGGGGTGTTATTCGCTCGTTCCAAAATCTTTCTAAGAGAGAAGTCTTGAATAAAGAGAGAGGAGAAATTATGAAACGTGCAGATGATATTAGTAAAATGTTGTTTAATTGGCCACAAGCTTTGGTAAAACTTTCAAAGCCAGGAAACGGATTTCTTGAAATTTACAGGAGAAAGTACTTATGGATTTGAGTTTCTGTGGAATTTCGGAAGGTCGTAGAAGTGTTTTCTCGCATTTTTCAATGTATTTTGCCGCCAGTTCATGTATTTTTCTATAATAATGTCCGTGCGATGCACGAAAGCTGTTGCTTGCATTTCCATCTATGTACTTGAACCGGATGTTGCGAGCATCTGATGACGTAATCCCCGTTAAGTGTTTCCAAACAGTTTTGTTTCACTATATTGCCCAACCTAAAGCAACCTAACCTAACCTGGTGCTATTCGTGGATGGTTATACGATCCAGAATGGTTCTTGGGGCTATGCGTGAATGGTTTTTGGGGCTATGCGGGAATGGTTTTCGGGGCAATGCGGGAATTTTTCTGTTAAGAAGCTTGAAACACTGCTTTGCCGTTTGAAACACAGCATATCGCCAACGCTAGTCTAGATTTGCCCGCCATTTTGCGTGTTCGGGAAGCATAAAAGAACGAACAATAATTACTCGATATGTCGACAATAGATACTAATTTCGTGAAAAAAGCGAAATCCCATCTTCAACAATCTTTCGCAATACAGAATAGGTAACTACAAATGTTAAAAATAACAGAATAAACGAGTTAGAGGCGTTTCCCGGCTTTGATAATTTTACCGCTTCTTCTTTCGGCGTATATAGTGTAAATATTTACAATCGTGTCGATGTCATTACAATGAACAACTTTTCTTAACAACAGTTTTCTGTTTAACGCCTTCTTTCGATGTCAAAAACCTTCGAAAACAGGATTTTTATCCGTGAGATATACAACCACGCACCATAGGCTCACAATTGGCGCTAATGGATTGACTTTATAATTACTATTAACCAAGCATGACATATATGAGTTATCAAGTAGTTACATGTCTGCTTGGTATGTCCGAAGAAGTCGGATAGTAAAGCAAATCTAGTTTACGTAGATTTCTATTACAACAAAGTTTCGAAGGAGACTGATACACGGCTTCGTCTCGATTTTACAGAGGTCTGTCTCGTTATCGGTCTCGTCTCGTCTTCATTTCTACAATTCCTTCTCGGTGAAGCTCGCTGCAACACGCCCAGGCCAGGTGCAACTACATCTACATACAAAAGGTAAAATTCAGCACTCGGCTGTTAGCACTCTACGCAGATGACATAACAATCTAACTTTAGTATTGTCGCAATGCTGTTTTCTTAATTTTTGATCCTGGAACGTTACTAAGCAACTGTTGACTTCGACCACCCACTACAGCATATAAGGTGCGCCTCTCCATCCACTCGAGAAAGACCATTCCATACCTGGAGAATTGTCCCGGAGCAGAAATATCCAATGACTGCAAAGACAGCTCTTGTCCAAATTGACGGATAAGCTCGTCGACTCCTTTTCATCGAAATCATTATCTTTCTTCTCGCGGGCAGGATCGTAAATAATCATTTAAAGGTGAGTCATTATCCCATTCAAAGGAGGGCTTTGTCAATGACTGTTACGGTCTGAATTGTACACATGTTCGCACAACGCCTGCTGACTTGCACTTTGCATGTTTTTTCTTCCTTCGTCATTTCTGCATCGTCAGAGCAGGCGAGAGTGGACGAGAGATTAGAACACCTACATGTTTTTACGTGCGTGTTGGCAGATCACAGTTATTGGCCCACGCGTTGGCTCGTTTGAGTAAACTGAAGTCCCGGGTTCGAATCCATCGTAACGCGATTGAAACAATAGCTTACCGTGGTTGCTGGGCGAGTCCGAGTATACACCAGGGCGAAAAATTATGGCCGATTTGAAGGGTAAATATAAAATAAATTTATTCTTTCGTGATTATTTCTTCCCAGTTGTGGGCCTTCGTTCTTGGTCCGTTCTCTTTTGTTTCTTTTCAAGTTTAGTCAATCTCTTTGATGTTCTCGTTCAGGTATAGTCTGTTTTGGAATTGTTCCCTTTTGAGCTCAGTTTGTTCTGGAATTGTTCCCTTTCGAGCTTATCCGTGCTGGCATTGTTCCCTTTCGAGCTCAGTCTGTTCTGAAATTGTTCCCTTTCGAGCTAAGTTTATAATGGAATTGTTCTCTTTCGAGCTTAGCCTGTGCTGGAATTGTTCCCTTTCGAGCTTAGTCTGTTGTGAAATTGTTCCTTTTCGAGCTTAGCCAGTTCTGGAATTGTTCCCCTTCGAGCTCAGTCTGTTCTGAAATTGTTCCCTTTCGAGTTCAGTCCGTTCTGAAATTGTTCCCTTTTGAGTTTAATCCGTTCTATAATTGTCCTCTTTCTAGCTCAGTCTGTTCTGAAATTGTTCCCTTTTGAGTTTAATCCGTTCTATAATTGTCCTCTTTCTAGCTCAGTCTGTTCTGAAATTGTTCTCTTTTGAGCTCAGTCCGTTCTGGAATTGTTCCCTTTCGAGCCTAGTCCGTTTTGAAAATGTTCCCTTTCGAGCTAAGTTTGTACTGGAATTTTTCCCTTTTGAGCTTAGCCTGTTCTGGAATTGTTCCCTTTCGAGATTAGTCCTTTCTGGAATTGTCCCCTTTCGAACTCAGTCTGTTCTTAAATTGTTCCCTTTCGAGCCCAGTCCGTGCCGGAATTGTTCCCTTTCGAGCGTAGCCCGTTCTGAAATGGTTCCCTTTCGAGCTAAGCTTGTATTGGAATTGTTGCCTTTCGAGCTTAGCCTGTTCTGGAAAGGTTCCCTTTCGAGCTTAGTCCTTTCTGGAATTTTTCCCTTTCGAGCTCAGTCCGTGCTGGAATTGTTTCCTTTTGAGCTTAATCTTTTCTGGAATAGTCCCCTTTCGAGCTCAGTCTGTTCAGAAATTGTTCCCTTTTCAGCTAAGTTTGTGATAGAATTATTCCCTTTCGAGCTAAGTTTGTAGTGAGAACGTTATGAATTTAAATTTCCCCTAAATTGGGGACAAAACACTTCATACTATTACATAACAAGAGAATTGTATTTAAGTAGATACTGCAAATATACTGACATGAAAATTAAGTTGCATTGCAACTGCTCGTAGCGATTGCAAGACATAGAATATATTTTTATGAGGCTATCTTCTGAAATATTTGTAAATCGTACCAGTGAACTTCTTTGGAATTAGAAAGCGTGTATTACCACCAGCAACGCAATATAGTCATTTCTTCCTCTCATCTGACACACATTTTTATAATTTATTATCGTCATCTGCTGCACAACCGCCCCGCCCGACTAATGGCTTCAAATTGGCTCAATTCATCAAAGAGCGTCTTAATGCCTATCTCTTTTTTATGTCCTTTTACATCCTTAAAATGTTGCTCCATTCAACCAGACGAAATGGGGTTGACCGTCTCATGGGTGTTTCTTCATTGAAGGCAAAAATCGCTGAAAACGGGACTTGCTCGACGTTGTGCAACACTTTTGGTCTTTTTTGGATAATGAAAAGTTAAAAAAAGGAAGTTTCGCACCACACCCAAAAAGATCTTGCAACCGTTAAATATGATTACGAAACTCTAATCCCACACAAAGCTAAGTGAAGCTTTGGAGATTTGCTTGTGATCTTGCAGCTGCTGTCAAATGACGTATGCATACGAAACAAATGAAACGTGACAATGCGTTACAAATCCTCCCCCCTTCTCGCTTTCTGGGAGTGTGTGGAGGTATTGGGAGGAGGTGTAAACGAAACGAGTGCGCTGCTGCTGCCCACGTTCCTACAAAGCTTTAAATGGTAAGGACAACTTTTTGGCTAGTTTCATGCACGAACGAATGGAGAAACAGATTCGTATCTGGACAGCTGAGGTCAAACAATGATATAAAATAATAAGGGACTGTTCTTTTCTCCAGCTACCGGGACTGGAGAGAGAAAAGGGGGTGGGTAGGGTTGTGAAATAAATCTGGAGTTTACGAGATGACTTTAAGGGAATGGCGGATCTTGGCGGGATGCTGTGTCTGGACCAACCATGCCATTGCATTTTCAGAGCACCGCCATGCTGGGTATGGAAACCTGTTCTCCTGTGCGTGGAGTTTTAATAATTGCATGTTGGCACGTGCTGACTACAAGTGAAATCTTCATTTTTCGCGCGCACACAACACACTCAGTTCAGATCAAATGTGCTCCCTCTTTTACGATACAACTAATTCACAAACTTTCTGTTTATCTTAGTCTGTACTGTGTTAGGAGTGGCCATTTCTATAGACCCAAATGTCAACCTAACTGGATTGCATTTTGCAAACTAACGAGGCTCTGGCGACTGGACCCGTCACCAGTATAATCCTCTAGGGCAGTGGTTCCCAAAGCGTGCGCCGCGAAATGTTTTAATATTTTCATTGAAATGACACTTACTTGTTAGTGCACACATGATTTTGCCGACCCCCGTGGCGGAGTGGTTAGCATCTCGCGCTACGACGTCAGGAGTCCCTGGTTCGAATCCCGGCCTGGGCATGGATGTTTGTGTGAGTGTCCATGCATCAATTTCATCATATCATTAGGTCTCCCCGATGGCGCAGTGGTAGCGTCGTCGTCTTGTAATCTAGGGGTCCCGGGTTCGATACACGGTGGAGGCACATAGTGGTTCGGATCCCTCTTTAAGCTGTAGGTCCAGTCCCGATTAGCCTTACTGTGCATAAAGTGGACTTAAAACACCAAATCAATCAATCATCATATCATTACTCATCAACATCTTCGCAAATTAGCCAAAAAAGTGGCACAAAACCAAAGTAAAATAAAGCAAATCAATCTACACATGATTTTTTAATCGGACCATCGCATCAATCAAATATGTGCTTATTTGGTACTTTTTATATGTAAAATGCTTCCGAACTTGAAATATGTGTTCAATTTTTTAACTGAGCGTTGCAATTGTTATAAGGGTGATTATAGCATGGAAGTTTCGTTCCATTTCTGTGAAAGACAGATATTAGAATCAAGCCAATAATGAGAATGGAAAACCTAACACTTAGTAACACATAATCTATCAAAACTTCTACAGATAATGTACACCCAACCTCAGAGTAACACATAATCCATCACAGGTTGCACTCAGCCTTATTCCAAATGAGCACCCTGCACGTTCACAGAAAACTCCCAGCGATGCACCGCTGCACGAGACACCTTTTATTGCATTGTACATTCATTCTCGTTTATTGAGCAACTCGCTCTTCATGGTAAGCTTGATGGCAAGGTGCGAGAGGTACTAATTACACACATACAAATGGCAAAACACAACGCCTGGGTTTTAAAACCCTAAAGACTGGACCACCTAGGCTAAAGGAAAACGGTATACCTGTCTCTGCATGGTATCAATTCATTCATCCATTCAACACACTTGGTCATCATTAAGCGACTTCTAATTTTAAGAATCACAGTTGATTGTCCCTTACCGTAACTAAAATCGACACGTGTGTCTGAGAACTAAAATCTCCTTAAAGCCTGAGGCTGTAAAAGGACGCTTATCACACATAAAGACAAAACACAGGACAACAAACAACCCTACATAGGATTATATTGACAAGGTACAAACACAAGAGCGTCGTTGGCCTGTAATATTGCAGTTACAAAGGTGGAAACAGCGATGAGCCGTAGACTATAAGTTTACGTCTACATGCGTTGTCTACACGTAATCTACGCGTAGATTACATTGGGTTGTAGTTTACATAGACTACGTAGACAATCTAAAGTGCATTAAAATTAATTTTCAAGGCTTTGATGAAAGGAAAGTGACATTTTCAACTATATTGGTTCCTAAAGAAATGAAAAGAATCCTGTTTACAACAAAATTTCTCTTCTCTTCTATCAACTATGGAAGAAGATAAATAGTATGCAAAAAACAATAACAGATGGCAGTCGTGAGGTAAAAATAGTATTTTTCCCATAAAACACTAGAATATTTCCTATATTAGGTTTCTTTCTAGGTGAGAAATTGTTCGAATTTGGAGGAAAGAGTATGAAAAGTTCTTCTCACACATCAGCAACTGATACGCAGTATAATTTTCTTTTAATTCCACGGCGCCCTTTGCTAAGTTATCACCTTTCGCCATGTTGTTTACATAGATTACGTAATCTACGTGTATAAAATAGTCTACGTGTAGAATGTAGACTATCCTTGTTTACGCGTAGACGCACATCACTGGGTGGAAATAAGAATCTTAGTTTTTGCAGTCATTTGTGACAATCAGGATTCATTCATTGGTAGTCATTTACATTTGTCATAATTGTACTGTAAAGTAATTCCGCAACTTTACAGTGATACTGTAAAATATACTGATGATACCATACCCGGTAGGTTCAATTTATGCCATTTTCACTGTAAATATAAGAAAATTGAAGGTACTGATTTTTCTTTCTATTTCTCTTCAGCAAATACTACAAAAGTTTGTTTTAAAGTCTATTTTATGACCAGATATCCTTAACTTATGTAAACTTGTTAAGGATATCTGGTCATAAAATAATTATTTGATGTTTTAAGTCCACTTTATGCACAGTAAGGTTAATCGAGACTGGACCTACAGTTTAAAGTGGGATCCGAACTACTTGTGCCTCCACCAGGTATCGAACCCGGGACCCCTTGATTACAACGCGACGGCGCTACCACTGCGCCATCAGGAAGGCCCAAAAAATAAACCGATGAAAGTGACAAATTCCAAGTTATTAAAAAAGTTAAAATCTACATGGAAGTAACATTTTTACTTTCAATTGTTGTCTTAATTCCATATAACTACTAGTTTTTTATGTTTTCGACAATCATAGATGGTCGAAAGTTGGTGGGGGACGTGCAGGGTGGTCATTTGGAATAAGGCTCAGTGCAACCTGCGATGGATTATGTGTTACTTTGTGGTTGGGTTAACATTATCTGTAGAAGTTTTGATAGATTATGTGTTACTAAGTGTTACGTTTTCCATTCTGATTATTGGTTTGATTCTAATATCTGTTTTTCACAGAAATGGATCGAAACTTTATAATCACCCTGTATAGGGGAGTGCGTGTGCGTGTGTGTACATATACTCATACACATATTACTGATATTACATATTCATAGAGAACTTAATTAACTCTCGTTTCAGGCGTAAGCAACAGGTGACAGTGTAAACTAGCGACTGTATGCTATAAAATGTCCAGAATTAATTAGGCAAAAAGATGAACTGAATATCGTAAAAGCTTTCCTTTTTAAGCAACTTATGATTAATGTTGCGTTGTGCAAAGTTAAGAAGAAATTTATCCTTGTGCATGGTTTATGTATTACTATAAAAGTAATATGCAAGACATGTATTCCAAAAAAGAAGACACATTTTAGAATTACTTGTTGTAACAGATTCTTAACGAAATTTAAAAGAAAAATGTCTCAAAGTTTCTTCAAAGACAAATCTAGATTAAATAAGAAGGAAAAGTAATGTGTCGATTATTACTTTGGTGCATATGAAATTTAAGGTAGTGCATTATTATGCAATTGCTACTGGCCACAATCTTGGGAAAAGATTATATCAATTATGAAGCAAATAAAATGTTATGATATAATTTGTGTGCTGCCATCTGTAGTGCTTTTATAAAGAAAGCTGAAAAATATGATTTATTCAAAGTGAATGTTATTAAATGGGTGTTTAACAGGCAGGCACGTAGGTAGAGGGAGGACTCGGAGGGCTGAAGCCCCCGTCTGAAATCTTACAAATATCTAATTTAAATAGTGTATAGTGGTAATTAATTTGACTTCCTAAGCAGGATTAAATAGTTTGTAAAGTAAATTGAAATATACAAAGAAATTCATCTTCAGGGCTTCTACAAACTGGCGTACGCAGAGGGGGGTGCTGATGGGGCTACAGCCCCCTCCGAAATTTTGAAAAAAATCAACACTTTCAAATAAAAGCAGCGAAGAAGTAGGGAAAGACTAGAGTAATAAATGCATACCTCTCTTAAAATGAACCACGATTGCAATTCTTGAGAGTGGAAAGTTCTAAAAATACGAAATATCATACTCGAATGTATGCCACCCCCAGGGGCGCCGACTTGTCAAAATTATTGGGGGGCTCCGATCAGTGAAATAAATTGATGAATGACTCACTCCTCCCCTTTCTAAAGTTTTGGTCTCAGTGTTCGGAATTCTTCAAAAATATTAAAATTTTCATTTACAATTCGTATCAGAATGTCAATTGTTCACAGGTGGATATGTCACAAGTTTTGTCAACCATAATAGCAAAATAGTCCCGACTTTTAATATTTGCTACCACGGAGCGCAAAACAGATCTTCCTTATATATCAATGATCTCGTTCCGAATGTCATGTGAGAGCCATTTGTAGCCCGAACGTCCCATCCACTCTCCTAGTTCATGCACATCTTCTTTTGAAACTCTTCTTAGCAAAAATGTTAACAATACTCACAATTATATACTTAGTATATAGTAATAAGTCATGTGTTTTGCTGTATCTGGTCATAGACCCCCCCCCCCAAATTTGATGGTTTAGCGGTCTCAGCCCCCCAAAGTTGATGGTCTAGACATTGGTTCTTCAACTGTGGGGAATGATCTCTGAAGGGGGTCCGCGATCTAGGAAAGTTCAAGAACAGAACATTTCAAATGTGTATTTAAAGTTAAGTTCATGTGGCACAATTGAGAATAAACTTTACAAGAGAAGCAAAATAATACATTAGATACTCTTAAGCAAAATTATTTGAGGGGCTCTGCTCCCACATCGTTAACATCCCACATCCCCAAGCCCCATGGAGTCGGCGCCTATGGGCACCCCCCAAATAAGCATCTATGTACTATACATGCACCTGTACAATTCTAGCCCATCCCAAAAAAAAATCCTGGATACGCCAGTGCTTCTACACCCTACGTTTTCGCCTTTGGATGGCAGCTGCTGATAAGGGATGAGCCCCTCCAGAAATAAAATTCTGGCTACACGGCTCCTGGTGAATCCCAGGAGTACGAGGACAAAGGTCAAGTACGGTCCACATTTACCAACATTGCCATGAAACTCATGGCTAAAGAAATCTCCCCCTTCCCCTTAAGGAGGAAAATATTTTTAATAATATAATTTAGGGGTTATTTTTGATTCAGATCTTACTTTTAATAAACATGTAGAACAAATAATTAGTGGAGCGTTCAAGAACCTTGGGTTTATTCTTAGAATGGGGAGGGATTTCAAGAGTATAGAGACACTAAAAGTTTTGTATTATTCATATGTAAGACCCAAACTCGAATATGCATCTGTTATATGGAATACAGACACAGCAAAGTACAGTGTAGCAATTGAAAGAGTCCAATCGAGATTTCTTAGATTTTTAAAATACAAATTTCAGAAAGTTTACCCCACATTTGAACACTACGACAACCTAATATATGAATGTCGGTTTACAAAGCTGTGTCACAGAAGAAGGTTGCATGAAATAGTATTCTTGTGGAAATTGTTAAATCACGAAATAGATGCTGAACATCTACTCTGCCAGATTAATTTTCGAATCCCGTCGTCGAAAACTAGACTAAAGAATGAAGTTTTTCTTATAAAGAAGGCTAGATCCGAAATTAAAAAGAAATCTCCATTGTGGAGAATGTGCACCAGTTACAATAACTTGCTAATCAAGAATAACACCATTGACATCATTTCCATGAACCTAAGGGACTTCAGTAAAGCCAGTATTAACACAATGGCCTAAGCTTAAACACATAAGTTCGTATTTAAATTGTGTGATAAAGTGTATATATATAAAAATATTTTTAATATATATATATATATATATATATATATATATATATATATATATATATATACATATATATATAATTTCTATCTCTATATTACAGAAATATATGTAATTGTAATGACTATGTATCCTTCATATGGGCTCTGTAATTAGGTATGTACCTGTTGAGTTCAATAAATAAATAAATAAATAAATAATCGTATTATTACGATTGAAATGAACATAATTCTTATACAGGGTGTTCCATTTAAAAGTAGCCCGGCTCCGATCAACAGTTACATGCCAACGATCATGTAAACAAAACGAAGTGTGTGTAGTGATGACATTGAGTACCTACCACGGTTCACATTATAATGGACTACTCCATTTTACTTGTGCAATATAGGCGTCATTTGCCTTATAGTCAAATGTCTTGAACCGGGCCACTTTTAACTGGGACACCCGGTACTATTATGGCTACAATATAGAACATGTGACAATAGCATAGAAGTTTTTTTAAAAAAATAGAAACAACCAAGGGCGCTCGTAGGATTTTTTCTCAGGGGGCAGTCATATTATTATTATTATTATTACTGTTCTATTATTATTGTTTTTTTGTTGTTATTGTTACTCCTAGTACTCCTTCACAAATCACAAAATTCAAATTGAATTGAAAATACTTTGGCGTTGTATACAAGCTCAGAGTCAAGTCTACTATTTAGATAGAAACTAGATTCGCGATGTTTCCTCTCCATAAAAATCTTTCACTTTGTTGATGAACAGTTATTTGCCTTCTTGTACTATTTCAAAATGCACAGAAATCAGAGTGCGTGTTGGGCGATATATCGTCCAGACGATATATCGCGATATTGAAAAAATTTCGTCCAGGCGATATCAACTAGGCGATATATCGTTGCTGCATTTTGGCGATATATCGCCACGATACTTAGCAATATATCATGTCGGCGATATATCGTCACGATATTTTGGCGATAGAATACAGGGTGTCTCATAATAATAGCGCAAACTGACACAGGTTAAAGTACACGATAGTGGAAGCAAAAAAGTCTCAGTAAACATGGGTCTGCAAACAAGCCGTTTTCGAGATAATCACGAATGTGTGATTACAAGCCGCCACTGACTTCATTGTTTGTAAACGTCGTCCTAGTTGGTAAAATTATAATAATGTGTGCGAATGTGTGGTTACAAGCCGTCATTGATTGCATTTTGTAAACACCGAGTACTTTACTCCTTGCGCGGTCCGAATTTTGCTCATTGTTTACAAAACAGTAGATTTCCGAGAGGTGGCGTTGGAACCAAACAGAACATTTCCGAGAGGTGGTACTGCTTGTACCCACACATTCGCACACATTATTAGCATTTTACCAACTAGGACGACGTTTACAAACATTGAAGTCAGTGACGGCTTGTAATCACACATTCGCGATTATCTCGAAAACGGCTCGTTTGCAGAGCCATGTCTACTGAGACTTTTTTGCTTCTATTATCGTGTACTTTCACCTGTGTCAGTTTGCGCTATTACTTTTGAGACACACTGTATATCGTGGAGACGATGTATCTTCGATATAGCGAGAAAGAAAAAGTATCGTATTGTATCGTCTGTGACGATATATCGCGATATAAAATTTCCGATATCGTCCATCCCTAGAGATCACTCAATCTCCTGTCCTTCATGTACCACTGATCCATGTTTTTACGTACTGAAGGGTACTTACTGTAAAATAATAATAATAAAAATAATTAGGGCTAGCATTTTTACGACCTAAAAACCACCCAAATATACGAAATAAAATATGCTCTTTCGATCTAAAAATTTGCAAAAATATGCACTATAATTTGATAAATATGCTCTTGTAACTGGACTGTTTCAAACATCAATATCTAAATGCGGAGATATTTTCACATATGCACTATTTTTAGTTTACTTTATGGGCCCTGAGTTGCAATGCATAATGAATGAATACTATCTGTAAATTTTCAGATAAAAATGAAAAAGATTTTGCTGAAGTTAAAAAAAACCTTCGAGTGAACATAGGAGTAAGAACGAATCCACGTCGAAAAGGGTTGCATATTTCTTGAAAATGTGAAAATATGCTGAATATAACCGAAAATCCATCAAAATATGCTCTTATCACGCAGAAATGGCCAAATATGCCAAAATATGTCCTCATAAAGCACCTTAATTCAATTAGTTTCTTCACAATATGAATTTCTATATATTTAGGGAACACATCACCTTTACCAAAAAGAATATGCTAAGTCATGAAAATCTTAGCCATAATAATAATAATCATTTGAATAATAATAATAGGTGCTGTAACTTACGGCCTGTAAGTCACAGAAAACATTTTTTTTTGTTATAAAAAATCGATACAATTTCATAATTCGTTACATAACTCTAGAGCTGAGCCGATATCAATGTATCGGGAAGTATCTGTCGGAATTCATCTATCGGTACCAGCCAATATTTTTTCGGCATATTGGTCTTTCACAGGGTCCGCAAAAATGCCGCGCGACAGTTCGCGGAAACTAATTATCCTGAAAATTATGCAAAATTCAAATTTACTTTTATTTTGCAGCAATTTTGCACGAAAACTGTATTTTGTGGTTACATAATATCTATTATAATATTCTGATGTAATCGTTAAATATTCTAAAGCAAATTTCTTGGTAAATTGATACATAAACTTCGAGAGAAGTATGTATAATTACACACCAATATTGATCAGTACGGCTAGGATTTTTATGACTTAGCATATTCTTTTTTCGTAAGGGTGATTGATACTTACTTACTTGCTTCTTCTTCCCCTTCGTGCTGTTAGGCGTCGGGGTGCTTCAGTCATCTGCTAAAACTCTTCTTATCTTGTGCCATTCCCTTAACTTCCATTAGTGCCTTTCCTCTTTTAGTAACCATCTCCGACAGGTATTGCTCCCATTCTATCCGAGGTCTTCCTCTTCCTCTCCTTCCTTCGGGTCTCGCTTCCATTTCTTGTTTCGGTTTTCTTTCTTCTCCCATTCTCATGACATGGCCATACCAGCCCAGTGTTCTTCTCTCTATTATCTCTTCAATTTATTCTACTTGTAGCTGTTCCCTGATTTTAGAATTCCTGATTCTATCTCGTCTGGTTTTTCCTACGACTCTTCTGAGGTATGTCATCTCTGTTGCTCTTAATCTACTTTTATGCTTATTTTGGAGCGTTAAGCTTTCTATGCCATAGAGCATTGTTGGTATAATTATGGTTTTGTAAATCCTTAATTTAGTATTTTCTTGTACCTCCTTTTTCCCTACTATTGTATTACTTATTTGGTAATATATTTTATTTGTTTTTTGTACCCTGTTATTTATGTCTTCTACTTTTCCGTCGGCTGTTATTATTGTTCCCAAATATTCATATCTATTCACTTGTTGTAGCTGTTCTCCTTGCCATTTCATATCCAATCTCTCTTCATTTCCATGCTTTGATATATGCATTACTTTACTCTTCTTTGGGTTCACTATCATTTCTCTATCTTGTATTGAACTGGCACATTCTATTACTGTAATTTTTAGTTCCTGTTTTGTGGATGTCATTAATGCTATGACATCAGCATACAGAAGTGATTATATATAAACTGGTTTCAGTTTCCTATTCCCAACCTTACATTTTCGCGCTCTTCTTCTACTTTGTTTATGTATTTGATCCATTAGTATTATAAATAGTAAGGGTCTGAGACTATCTCCTTGTTTAACTCCTTTGTTCATGTTAAATTCTTTTGATTTCTCCCCTCCTATTCTCACCATTACTTTAACTGTCTTGTAGACACTTTGTATTCTTCTTTTTAGTTTTTCTGAGGCTCCTATTTTCTGTAACGCTGACCATAGTTTCTGTCGTGGTACTGTATCAAAGGCTGCCTTTAAATCCAGAAAGGCTACAAACAGTTCTTTTTCTCTGCTAAGAAATTTATCTATGGCTTGTCTTAACGTAAAATGTGATCTTGCGTTTCTCTTACTCTTCTGAAAGCTGCTTGTTCTTCTTCTAACTCCTCCTCTACTTCATCTCTTAGCCTTCTTTCTAAGATTCTTGTGTATATTTTTAGAGCTACTGAAGATAGACAGATTGCTCTATAGTTTTCACATTTTACAGTGCTACCCTTTTTGTGGATTGATATTGGTATATCTTGGTTCGGGATACTTAGCTCTCTCTCTCTCTCTCTCTCTCTCTTTTGTTCAACTCTTCCTTCACTTGCCTTTTTAATTCCTTTTGCTTGCATTCTGTCCTTAGTTCTCCTATTTTAATTTTTGTGTACTTTACTTTTTGTATTTGTTTAGGTTCCTGAAATCTTGTTTTCATTATTAGTAATTTATGCTCAGTGCTTAGTTCTGCACTTCTTTACACTCTAAGATCTTGTATTGCATACCTTGTATTTTCTGTGTAAGTGAAATAATCTATTGCACTTCTTACTCTTCTCCTTTCTGCTACAAATGTTATTTTATGTATTGTTTTATGTGGAAAAAATGTATTTCCTATTATTGTCTATACAATATTCAATCATTCACTCTCCATTGCTATTTTTCACTGTTTCTGCTGTATGCTTTCCCATACACTCGTTCCCCTTCTCTGATTCATTTCCAATTCTGGCATTCCAGTCTCCCATGATGATCACATGTCTAGCAAAGTCCTTAGCCTTATTTATAGTATCCTGTAAGTTGACATAGAAAATATCCTTTTCACATTCATTTGCATCCTCTGTAGGTGCATAGATCTGAATAAATGATATCTTCTCCTCCATTTCCATATCTACTCTTATTATTCTTGATGTAATTGGTTCCCAATTCACTATTTTCTTTGTACATTCTTCTTTTGCTCTTGCTTTCTTATCTACTCCTGAGAATATTAAGGTCCCCTATTCATCAGCATCTCTCCTGATCCTTTCCTTTTGGTCTCGCTTATGCCTAAGATTTTAATCTTGTATTTTTCCATTTCTTCTATTATCTCACATTCTTTTCCTGTCAGAGAGGTTATATTCCATGTTCCAATAATCATTTTCCTTTTATTGCCTTGTCGTTTCCATTTCATCTGTCCGGCTTCTACCTTATGTCTTCTCTGAATAAAATGAATTTCGACGCCACGTGGGTTATTAGCCCTACGGTGTGTCTTATGGCTTTCCGTCCTGCCAGTTTGGAGGGTTTACTCCCTCGCAGTGTCACAGCCATTCTGTTGCTCCAACTCCGCCTGTGATTGTCTGGTTCTAGACTCTTTTGGACTGATGTCCTCATCGACTCTAGGCCAGTACTGGAGGCTGCTGCCCCTCTTCTAGATCCACAGTGTTTAGCAAAATCAGGGTCACCTCGAGAAGGATGTGTTCATCGAACACGCACTGCGGTCTTGGCAAGAGAGAGGTTATATGTTCACTTCACTTTACCCTGGGTCGCCCCTCGACCCCAAGGGTGATTGATGTGTTCCCTAAATATATAGAAATTCATATTGTGAAGAAACTAATTGAATTGCGGTGCTTTTTAAGGGCATATTTTGGGATATTTGGCCATTTCTACGTGATAAAGCATATTTTTGGTGGATTTTCGGTCATATTCAGTATATTTTCGCTTTTTCAAGAACTATACAGTTATTTTCCAAGTGGACTCGTTTTTACTCTCATGTTCACTCGAGTTTTTTTTTTTATTTTTTTTTACTACAGCAAAATCCTTTTCATTTTTAATTGAAAATTTACAGAAAGTATTCATTGTGCATTTCAACTCATCAGGGCTCATAAAGTGAACTAAATATAGTTAGGTATTGATGTTTGAAACAGTCTAGTTATAAGGGCATATTTTTCAAATTATAGTGCATATTTTGTAAAATTTTATGTCATAAGAGCATATTTTATTTTGCGTATTTTGGTGATTAAAGGTCACAGAAGTCCTAACCTATTGATCAGTATTTTGAACAAATTTTTATTAACTGGTATCGGCTTAGTCCTAATTAACTCTTAACCCGAAATCTCAGGGGGCGGCAAGTACCCCCTGCGGGCGCCCTTGGCAACAACAGTGGAAATAAATTCATGTATATTGCCTTTCCAGCTGGTTATCCTGCAACGCTGCAACCCGGAATGTGTTGACCCGCTTCAGATGCCCTGATTTGACCTCTTCCAGGCACTCTCCCCTCCTCCCCTCTCCCGTGTATACCTGTGTACACCGGCACGCACTGTAATTTACGTCATCCCGGGTCGGCTCCCTATGATTATCCCAGTCACGTGACCTGACGTGACGTCAGCCGGCCTCCCCGATCGATGAGGAGCCGCTACGCGTCAGGAAAGGTACCTGTGACGTAGGCAAATCTGCTCGTGTGACGTCACGGGGCAAGTTCGTGGTTTTGCGTTTCCGGGTTTCGCTTTTGTTCCTTGTTTTTTTTTTCGTGGTAATTTTTATTTCGGTGGGTTGGGGGAAGATTATGCTTCCGTTCAGGTTTTTTTTGTTTTTTAAAAAAAGGGTCACGTTCTAAATTTGGATGCTAAACCAGGAATGGTGGGGCATTGAGAGATAAGATCTACATGACGCAAGTTGCTTACAAATTACCAGCTCGATATTGCAACGATTTTATCATTATAGGGATTCGTCACGTGATCATATCCCCCCCTCCCTCCTTCAAATATAGGATGTATCGACATTCTCCTAAATTTCTTTACCGTAGAACTGTACCTACTTATCAATTTCAACTTATTTGATATTCTATTGAAAAGAAGACGTGATCATCCAAATATAATAGAAACATTTTGCCAGTTAGGCCTATATGTTGTTTCAGGAAATATAGAATCCATATCAAACATTGTCGTTCGTATTTGAGAATTTCATAATGAGACTCACGTTGTAAATATTATACCTCTTTGCAGGATAGCTGCTTGTCAAAGGTGAAAGAACGTTCACTAAGATCGTAGGAACATTCTTATTTGCTATGTAGATGCTAACACAACGCGGAAAGGGCGTCCACTAACACTGAAGTGGATATACTTTCTTGGAAGGGATATCCTAACCAAATAAAAAAATAACTGAAATTATAGCAAATATACTTCCGAAATTGTATCTGATAACAAAATCTGAAATAACTGAAATTGTAGCCAATATTCCTTCCTGCAGGGTAGATGTTAACCAAAACTGAAATAACTGAAAATTTAGCCACTATACCTTCCTGCAGGGTAGCTGCTAGCAAAACCTGAAAATGTAGACACTATACCTTCCTGCAGGGTAGCTACTAATAAAAACTGAACCTTCAGGATAGTAGCTAACAAAAATTGAATTAACTGAAATTAACCAATACTTCTTCATGCAGGGTTGCTGGTAACAAGAACTGAAATAACTGAATTTGTAGCCAATATTCCTTCCTGCAGGGTAGCTGCTAACAAGAACTGATATAACTGAAATTACAGCCAACATTCCTTCTTGCAGGGTAGCTGCTAACAAAAACAGAAATAAGTGAAATTGTAGCCAATATTCCTTCTTGCAGGGTAGCTGCTAACAAAAACAGAAATAACTGAAATTGTAGCCAATATTCCTTCTTGCAGGGTAGCTGCTAAGCTGCTAACAAAACTGAAATAACTGAAATTGTAGCCAATATTGCTTTCTGCAGGGTAGCTGACAACAAACACTGAAATAACTGAAATTATAGCCAATATTCCTTTCTGGAGGGTAGCTGACAACAAACACTGAAATAACTGAATTTGTAGCCACTATTCCTTCCTGCAGGGTAGAAGCTAACATAAACTGAAATAACTTAAATTGTAGCCAATGTTCCTTCCTCCAATATAGTTGCTCAACAAAATTGAAAGTTTTCCCATTATTCCTTCCTGCAGGGTAGCTGTTAACCAAAACTGAAATAAATGAAATTGTAACCAATATATCTTCCTCCAATATAGCTGTTAAACCAAAAGTGAAATATCTGAAATTGTAGCCAATATTCCTCCCTGCAGGGTAGCTGCTAAGAAAACTGAAATAAATGAACTTGTAACCCAATAGAGAGTTACTACCCAAAGCTAAAAGAATTGTTAGTGAAATCATAGTGGATGTTTCTTTTGCAGCGTAGCTAAAAGAGATTAAATTCCGGTTAATCTCGTACAGTGGTCAATTTAAGGCGGAAAGAGATGTCCTCTTTCACCTTTACAAATTTCCCTTAAAACACAGAGGGAAATCATTCACGTTGAGTGATATTCCAGAGATTGCATTATGTAGCTGAATTAAATACCAAATAGTATCAGATATAAATTAATATAGACCTACTAATCAATTCAGTTTTAGATTTGTACATATCATTTGATCACTGACACGTGAAAGCAAATATTACAAAGTAGAGATGCGCACACGCATTTAGTATGTCATTTATTACAACAAATTACATATCTCCAAGATGAATACAACAGGTCACTACATTAACGTAATGGAACAAACCGATCAGTTCATTTCTAAGTATTTCTTTCAAAACTCAGTCACATCCACACTGGAGTGGTGGTAACGACGTCGCCATGCAATGAAATGGTCACGGGTTCGTTACCCGGTGGAAGCACAACACTTTAAACTGTAGGCCTAGCCAAAGTTAGCCTTGCTGTGCATAAAATGGGTTTAAAAGGATACTGAAGCGAACAAACAAAACCGGAAGTCGTTCATTCAGACGATTCTACTTTAATGTTTGACTCGTAGCTTGATTTCCAGTTTCCAACATCTTAATAGAACTTTCATTTTCCCTTTACTCTTGTTTCACGAGTTCAATCAAATTAAATTTGTATGATCCTTCGTCGATGTTCCATTTAGTTTTAAATGGCATTCTTAAAAAAAATTGAAATTGTAGTCAATATTCCTTCCTCCAATATAGCTGCTAAAAAAACTGAAATAACTGAAATTATAGCCAATATTCCTTCCTCCAATATAGCTGCTAAACAAAAACTGAAATAACTGAAATTGTAGCCAATATTCGTTCTTGCAATATAGCTGTTAAACCAAGACTGAAATAACTGAAATTGTAGCCAATATTCCTTTCTCCAATATAGCTGCTAAACAAAAACTGAAATAACTGAAATTGTAGCCAATATTCGTTCTTGCAATATAGCTGTTAAACCAAGACTGAAATAACTGAAATTGTAGCCAATTTCCCTTCCTGCAATATAGCTGTTAAACAAAAACTGAAATAACTGAAATTGTAGCCAATATTCCTTCCTGAAATATAGCTGTTAAACAAAAACTGAAATAACTGAAATTCTAGCCAATATTCCTTCCTGCAATATAGCTGTTAAACAAAAACTGAAATAACTGAAATTGTAGCCAATATTCCTTCCTGAAATATAGCTGTTAAACAAAAACTGAAATAACTGAAATTGTAGCCAATATTCCTTCCTCCAATGTAGCTGTTAAACCAAAACTGAAATAACTGAAATTGTAGCCAATATTTCTTCCTGCAATATAGCTGTTAAACCAAGACTGAAATAACTGAAATTGTAGCCAATATTCTTTCCTCCAATGTAGCTGTTAAACCAAAACTGAAATAACTGAAATTGTAGCCAATATTCCATCCTCCAATATAGCTGTTAAAGCAAAACTGAAATAACTGAAATTGTAGCCAATATTCCTTCCTCCAATGTAGCTGTTAAACCGCACTGCAAGTTTCAAAGTATGGAATTAAAATGCCAGTAGCTGTATTATTCTTATTTTGTGTCGCTTTGTGTTTTCTTAAGTGTGTAGGGACGATGTAAAGTGGAACATAGGCGCCGCCCCGGGGGGTGAGAGAGTGGACGCTGGCCCTCCGTGAATGCTCTTAGTGCACCCAAATTTCCAGAATTATTTTAGTAGGCAAAATCACAGGTGAGCAAAAGAAATAATTTCAGAGAAATAATTTTAAAAAAGCAGAGGAAGGAAGGAATGTGGATAGAAAGAGATAAATTGAAAGAAAAGATAAACAGAGGTTGAAAGAGGGAGGAAAATAGAAAGATAAAGAATGGAGAATCAAATAGAGAAAGAAGGCAAAGGAGTTCGATAAGGTGAGCAAGAAATAGAGACAGAAATAAATGAGGATAAATAAATACAAATGATAATATATGGAAACAGGTGACAAAGGAAATGGAAGAAAGATACACAGAAACGGTTTAAAGAAAGAGGAGGAGAGAGGGGGAAAAAGTCAGATGAAAGAGAAGAGGGAATGATAGAGAATCTAAGTAACCATAGCGACCGAAGAAAAGCCCAAGTGAAAATATCTCTTCCATCCTTTAGCCTACCTACATTAAATTATCTTCATTGAATTTTTCTTATTTATCGTCGCTTTTCTACCACTCTTGGCTAATCGCGACGTTGAGAATGAGTGATATGAAATTGATGAAGGGACACTCACCAAGAGTACCCGTACCCAGGCAGAGGTTCGAACCCGGGACCCACTGGCGTCGTGGCGCGCTGTGCTAACCACTTCCCCACAGAGGCCGGCGCACTAAATTCTCTGTCGACGCCAGAGAGCTCAAACTTGGAACCTTTGTTGGCGAGGACGCGGGTCGAACACCACAAGTAATTTGGAACTTCTAAAGGAGTATAAAACTGCAAATATCGTCGCCGTCTTGCGATGAATAAGGATGGGGTCCATTCCAGAGGTGGACCAAGACAGAACATCTCCAGGTGCATCGTGCCTCGCCCGTTCTCCTCCCATCTCGTACACGTGACAACGTCGCCTCGAGATGCGCCCCATCACCTGCCCTCGACCGAGAAGAAAAAAAACTAACCATTGAGATTCTTCCCTGTAAGATGCGCAACTGAAAATGTCGTCGGCGGGTTGTTTCATTCAAGCATTCAAAGTCGAGATGAAGTCTTCGCTTCTGAGGATTCACCTTCGTCTGGTCGGCCGGCGAAGGAGCCTAGAAACAGGTGTCCGACTCCCTCCCTCCCTCCGTCGCATTCTGTGACTACCACAAGGTTGGGCGTGGGATTCCACATAACCTCTTCTTCCCTCCATGATATGCAACAGTCAACAGACTCGCGGCAGTGTTTCCAACCTCAAAGTCGGAAGATGTTAAGCATCTAGGTATGGGATCGAGACCGAGATACAATCGTGAAAAATATCGAAAAGAGAAGGAGACGAAGGTCCTTCGAAATTCGTCAAGTAGAGAGCAAGACTTACTAACGTGCTGTTCAGTCCCAAATCGCAGGAAATAAGTTAATAACGGCGTTAATTGCCCATTTTTTAACGCTATCGTATCGAAACCTAACTAACTCTCTAGCCTTCTTAAACCCGAAGGTTTATGGCTGCAGGAACCCAAGCTTTCCCTATCCTGGGCAAGATCAATCCAATCTTTTCCATCCTTACCGATTCCCTTAGATCCATCTCAACGTTATCTCTCAATTTTCGTTAAGACCTTCCTACTGGTCTCTTACCATCAGGTTTCCCAACAATAATCCTTCTTTCCTCTCCCATTCGTGCCACATGGCCTGCCCATCTAACTCTTCTTGATATAATTATTCTAATAATATCCGGACATGGAACCTAATCGACGTAAGAACGCTGTATGTAACGACGTTATCCGCCTACTTGAATGTTGAACCCGATCGTATCGGCCCATAATCAACGTAGGGACGCCGTTATTAACGGCGTTATCGTTTTTTCATCCGGACGTCTCGGTCCCTAATCGTTTGCTTGAAATGGACCAACGTTAGGATTCAATAAGTTGTGCTATACAATAATACAGGGTCTCAGAAGTCAGGCACCACAGTGTTATTCACTTCAGTTATATTATCTATATGATATGCCTTCAGCAAGGCACATGCTCAGACGACGCTCACAGTATTTGAGGACAAGAGGATTGTGGCAGGCGGTATTTGCGCGACACATTCCCTTATTCTCCCTTGCAGATGGTGTAGGTCGCGAATCTGGGTTGAATAAACCATTGCCTTCAGGTTGACACGTTCTTTAGTCAAAAGAACATGATTTAACTAAAGGAGCAAATAATAAGTTCACATGAAAGACTCGAAATCATTCGCGTGATGCCTCTCAGGGTATGGGGTAAATATCTCTCTGTTAGTTCGTCAAATAAAAATCAAAGTTAAGTTTGCACTAAGAAAAAGGAAGTCGATTTTACTTCTTTGCAAACTAAATACTTATATGCCTAACATATAATCCATGTCACACAAAGAAATTAAACTTCTTATAATTCAACTTGACACTCTATTCAAAACCCGAGCCCGAACTTCCAAGTACAGACAAAAAATTCTCGTAATTGCCATGGTAACAGCCCTTACAAGAGAAGTATATATAGGTTAGTCACTATCCTGACATTATCAGTGATAGGTAAATTACAGAAATTAAGATTAAAGAACAATAAACATTTGTGCAAGAGAATAGATAATTAATAACAATAGTTATTAGTGCAATGGGAAAGGACGTGTCAAGGTGACCGCATAGGCAGTAAGCCATTGGTGTGAGGTCAGATGACCTCGCGGGCCACTCAACGGAGCCTCACCAACCTATCCACCTCCTCGGAAACTTCAGTAAAGTGCCCTCCACATTAGTCACACATTAGTCTTACGGTTCCTGACTTTTGACTCACCTTGTAGTGATTGAATTACAATATAAAGCCGTTACTAACGAACTTTGGAAATCGAGTGGGTTATCATTGGAATAGGCGTCGATTTATAAAAAAGGTAGTGGATAATTCCGTTACTAACATTGTACATTTTTTTTTGAACCGGGACATCTACGTCTTATCGCTTATCTATTTTTCGTCACTCTCATTACCATTCATGCCAACAGAACAGTCACGCCTTCAAAGATGAATTAAGATACAACAGGAGAAGCCACCTGAGTGAAACTGGTTCTGAGTGTCAAAACATTCTTCTCCTTCCAACCCCAGAGATTTTTTTAAAAGTGTCCACACTTATGTGCAAGTCATTCGATTCTTTTTAAAGACTATTGAGGTTTCTTTTTCATTTTTTAAATACTGGCCTCCCTTGCTCCACCCTCTCAGGAATGCATGATAAAAAGCTCGTTGCCAGATGCATGTTTTTTGTAATATTTTTCTCAGAGCTTGGCTGCGAGTCTAGACTGCAACGTTGGATAACGGCCGAATGCAGGCGAATCGACAAATGTTTATAAGTAGTGAAAATGTGTTAAATATTTAAATACATATTTAGTTATTTCCACCAAAATATGGAGTTAAATATGGACTTAAAATTGTAAACATTTACCTTTTTAATAATAAAGACACCATAAAAATACATAAAATACAGTACGCTTACATTGGCATTAATTGCAAAATGGCACAAAATGTGTTTTCAGTTTCAGTTGCTACCTCTATTTGGTGCAAGGTGCATGAATCTTAATCTTAAACCTCAGCTAGAATATCTACAGGGTAGGGTTCTTTGTAGACAACGAAACCAGACAGGATGCCTTCCAATGGAGACGTTTAAATGAATATATTATATAAACAAGGATACATGGAAATAGAATATTTGCATGATGAGCTACTTTTCTCTCAATGGATGTTCTGGATCTGGACTTCCTTCTTAATGGATGTTCTAGATCTGGACTTCCTTCTTGTCTTTGTGAACTTCCCTCTAGATTTCCATTTATTTATGTTTTTGACGATTTAATTAATTATTTTATCCTTTTTCCCTTAAGCCTTGGGAAATATACTACTCTCCTCCCTTGCGGCTGCGATTGGAACGCACCAACACTAACTGGGTACAACAGAGTGTATACTTGGTGCAAGCGATTGACACGCGCATCCAAGTAGGTGCTACGGCTGAATCGCGCATCCAAAAGTAATGTGAGTTGTCCACTGGAACGCGCCGCCACTGTGTAAACAAAATTTCCTCTATGGGAATGGTAAATCAATCAGACATGCAATATATGTTCAGATACAAATTTGTATCAGTACTTTGACTTCTTTAGTTTTCTGATAAATTTACATATGATCAGTGGCTTGATTTATCACGCATATACATTAATTTATTTCTTTTATATTTATTCTTTATCTTCTTGTACTATATTCTATTGTTTTTATCTTTACAATCTGCTTTGTTCTTATTTATAAAGTTATTCACATATATTATGTTAATTCTTAATGTTTCCCGTCTGGTGCTGCCATCTCTGTTCCTCTTTGGCAAACTATTTACATTACTTGGTCCTATTGCGTACGTAACACAGTTTCCAAAACAATGAATAACAAAATTTTGTTGCAAGTGTTCCAACTTGATTTCCTTCTGTTGTCTCTTAAGATGGATTTATATGACTAAATCTGCGTTCAATGTCGCAACAAGTAATGGGAGTGTGTTTCAAATTTGTCAGTTATTCGCAAGAAATCCACCCCAACTCTTTCAGTCACACGGGGGCATGTAGTTATTGCGCGAATATGGAGTATATATTGATAAATGTTCTGAAATATGGAAGTAATATGTAAAAATAACAAATATGTAAAATATGAGCCAAAGTCTAATATATGTAAAAATATGAAAAATTATAATTTAATTTTTCGAGTCTACAAGCCATAATGCGCAAAGAAAATACAAAATATAACCAATTTCAGCTTCATACATAAATATGTATTTATATAAATCCGCTCCCTGTTGATAAGTGATGTCTGAAGTACAGTGTAACGATATTAAGGCAACTTTCAAACAGAAGTGACAAGTGACACGGCGCAAATAACAGACCGTGGCGACAAGTGCAGCTTGTCGTGTCACTTTGGTTTGAAAGGCTGCATTTATTTCTGAAAGTTCGTTTCCAAGGGACGCGTGTAGATTGTCGCTTGTCACTTAGGTGTGCAATACGACTCTGCAAATATTATATTGAGTTGGAAGACAGCTTTCAGACCGAAGCAATATGCAACAAGGGGGGGGGGGGTCACACGGAAGAGGCACGGCCCCATCCAATCTTTAAAATCACGCACATTTATATTTGTATTAAAAATTAACCCCCAAAAGACGTGATTGATTGATTGATTTCTTTTTATTTTACTTCGCGGTTTGTGCCTCTTGGCTAATTTGCGAAGATGGGGATTCTATTTTTTTTTTTAACTATTACATACTACTTTTTAACAAGGTTTAACCGTACTTCATTTGTGGTTACATTCACAAATGTTACATTATTGTTGAGTCATACAGTGTGTGTTGAATACAGTTTGCATATTACCTTTTTTTTTCTACTAGGTAAAATTTTCCCATATTCACTTCGGTAATAGTCCCTCATATTGTTTCCTGTTTGTCCATTGAAAAAATATATATCATGTACGTACCTATAATCCACTGTAGCAGCTCGATGCTTTGTAGCAGGGAAAAAAATAAATTCCGGAAAAAATATTAATTTCGGAGTAATACACTGAACTGATGATCGACTTATATGTGCTATCATTTTTTGGAGTACCGACCTGTCTTGTTTTGCCTTTCCACAGTGCGTCATCCTGTGTGCTATTGTATCTTCTAATAAACACTGCTCACAATTAGGGTCTGAACTAAACCCCAACCGATGTCGTTTTGCTTTGTTATCAATTAGTTCGTGAACAACTTGGTACCATCGACTGCATTGTCTATTGGATAAATGTTTTGCTGAAATATTGGTAAAAATTCTGTTCCAATTATATTGTGGGTGTTTCTTCACTATGTGCGGCGTATCCTTATTTTGAGTAAGGTATTGATTATACAAATCTTTTACTGTTAGCTGATTATAGTCTATTTTCTTTATAAGTCCATATAAATATTCCATTATAGCTTCTTGATATACTTTTTGGGAAGTGGGAATTTTGATCTCATTCACTGGTGCTTCTAATGGAATATCTCTTATATATGTATACCCTGGAATGTCCTCGACATTTTCTTTAGATTGAATCATTGAAAAATACCGATGATTAAACAAAGCTTTTGTTTTTTACCAACATCCACCAAACTCATTCCTCCTTGCTGTTTTTGTAAGCTAAGTGTCTGCTGATTCACTCGAGTCCTATGAGTTGGCAACCTGATGTCCTATGAGTTGGCTACCTGATGTCCAATGAGTTGGCAACCTGATTTCTTAAGAGTTGGCAACCTGATTTCTTAGGAGTTGGCAACCTGATTTCTTAGGAGATGGCAACCTGATTTCTTAGGAGTTTGTAAACTTATTTCTATTCATAGACTAGGACCACGTGACATAGTGAGATAACCCAGTAGGTAGCCACCCTGTAGTGAAATGTACTGTGTGAAGAGCAGTGTTGCATGGTGAAGAAATAGGGATGCTACGACGAAAGGGAGGAGCTGTTAGAATGGAATGTGGGAAATGTACAAAGTAAGAAATAGAACTAAGCTGAAAAGAGTTGGTGGAAAATGAGAAATGCTGCGAGTGAACGGAAATAGATAAAAAGGAATTTGCGGGGAAACGTACCGAGAAGGAATTATCTACTACACGATGCACTATTTGTAGGAATGGTTAATGGGTAAAGACTCCAGGAAGAAGAGCATATCAGCTGATATACAGTGTAAAAATTGACCATAATTTTAGAGTAAAATCACCAGCAGTTAGGAAGTCAGTGATGCCATCATAAAACCACTGTTACTCCACTGTGACAAAAAACAAAACATAATCAGAGGGGAAACTAATGCCTCGGCATTCTTCATCTTTCATTTATTTGCATTTGCATGTGGTGCTCTCCAGTGATAATATACGGTATCCCAGCTAACTGTGGAGCAAGGCAGTGCATAGCGTCAGAGAAAAGTGGGATATATATTGGTCAGGGCGAAGCAGAAGACACTGATGTGAAGGCTGGTAACTTCAGCCGCTTTCCCCCCTCTCCACGCAATTCCGTTCCTCTCACGTGTTCATTGGTGGAGCCGTTTCGCGTCACTACTTGCGCAGAGACTTGTTTTCGTTTGCCTGCTCCACAGTCAGCTGGGACGGAGTATAGTGTAAAGCCGTTGCTGCTTGAATATCGACTTTTATGTAGTTTTGTGTAAATTATTTTATACTTTAGTATCATTACTACTCATCTCACATCAATAAAATTTTCATAACAGATCTACAATACATTTTGAACTACAGTAAAACCTCGTTAATCCGGACCTCGGTAAGCCGGACTTCGCTTAATCCGGACGGCGAAAGGCAAAAGGAAAAAAGAGAGCAGAATGCAGGGTGTTAAATGTGGCTAGAAGTCAACAATACAACTTCCCAAAGAAAAGACAGTCAACCACTGATGAAATTCTGATTCCCGCAGACTTTGTACTGTACTGCACAGAGTATTTAGGCCTATGTCCTTTAAATACACCAAATTTAACGTGTGTTGTTGCTATAAACGGAGTTTTAATGCACTTTCTACTGTTCTTTTAGGTTATTTAAGTTAATCCGGGCTTTCGTTTAACCGGTTAACTTATTCCCGATTAGTCCGTATTAACGAGGTTTTACTGTATTTGTTGTCATGTATTTGTGATTTATATGTTGGATTCAGTGGTTTAAGCTTCTCTTATTATTTGTGTCGAAAATACTCTATAGACTTACGGTGAACCGTCAGCGAATTTCACGGTGTCATCACCGTCAAATTAAGAAAATTTCCCAACCGTTTGCTTGCTTGAATTTGTTTCTAAGTCCGCTTTATGCACAGAAATGGTAATCGGGACTCGACCTACAGTATAAAGTGGGATCCGCCTCCACCGGGTATCGAACCCGGGCTTACAAGGCAACGACGTTACTACTACTTCATCGGGGAGGCCCAATGAAGAGTATGGAGCAAGATCGGTCTCGCTTATCGCACAACACTTGAGCAACCTTGTGTTCTGACGTCACGGGAGAAAGATTTTTAATTTTAGGCTAAATGCCTATGTTGCTAAGTTAGGCTAGATAGGTTTAGTTGTCTTAGCCTAAATAATCATTTGTCATTGTATTTATGCTAATGGAACCTAACCTAACAGGCCTAAAGTAACCTCGTACGCATTCCTCGTCTGACTGATTGAAATTGATTGATTGAAATGCTCTATTTAACTTCGCCTTTTGTGCCACTTTTGGCTAATTTGCGAAGATGAGGATGAGTGATGACTAGGGCTCGGAAGTTGAAGACCTAAAAACGGAAAAAAGGACTTATAAATGTGATCCAAATTAATTAATAACTACAGTTTTAATTACATATTTAATGAATAAAAAAATTCAAAATTCTGGTGGTATGGAAAACACAGTGCGAAAAAACTATATGAATGAAATGCATCTTCTTTCAGACATTATATATTTTTTAGATTAACATAATTTGAAAAATCATATTTGAAGAATCATATTTGGCCACTAGGGTTACAGAAATAGGACTTCGGATCCTATTTCAGTCGTCCAGAAATGTTTTTCTCTCGTTTCAGGGATGGTTCAAATATAATTATTTTTATTTCTTTACTACAGAAAGGATGTTTAAGAGGTGATAAACTGATGATGATTCGAATTGAGAATGGGCAGTAAAAACGTAGTCGAAAGAAGGTGAAGTTGCCGTTAAGGCCTAAAAAAGGCTAAAAAAAGGACCAATAAGCCGAAAAACGCCGAAAAAGGACAAATAAAACCTACCTTTTTCTGGCCTACAATGACCCAAAATGAACATATGTTGGGCCTCGTCTTCGGACACTAGGAAAGAGAAGGATTTTTCCTCAACTTCCGAGGCCTAGTGATGACATGATGGAATTGATGAATGGACACTCACTAACATCCATGTCCAGGCCGGGATTCGAACCCGGGACCCCTGGCGCATTCCTCGTCTGACGTCAGTTAAAAAAAAAGAGGAAAAAAAATCCTTTTTTCTTCTTTTTTTCCTTGCCTTTTCTCTCATCTACTCTTTCTCTTTTACTCTCCAGAGAGAGAAAAAGAGAAAAAGAGAGAATCTCTCTCTCTCCTTTTTTTATTTCATTCTTTCCTTCTTTCTTTCCTACTTTCTATCTTTATTTCCTTCTTTCATTCTTTCTTTCTCTTTTTCTGTCTTTCTATTCTTTTTCTCTCTTTCTTTCCTTATTTCTTTCTTTCTTTCCTTCTTTCTTTCTTTATTTTTTCCTCCTTTCTTTTTTACTTTGCTTTTCAAAAGGGAGAAAGAGCAAAAGAAAGATGAAAGGGAGAAAAAGAAAGAAGTTCGAAGAAAAAGGAAAACAGAGAAGAGGAAGAGGAAGGGGATAGGAAAAAATGGAGGACGGAGAAAATGGAAGAATATAAATACAGAAGAGGGAAGACATAATTACAGGATACTGAATATCCAGCTAAGAAGAGAAACTGACAGGGCAAAAGAACAATGGATAAAACAAAAATGTGAAGAAATTGAAGAACTGGAAAAAAGAGGAAGGATATCTCTCTCTCTCTCTCTCTCTCTCTTTCTTCTCTCTCTCTATTTTCCTTTAATTTTCCTCTCTTCTCTCGGAAGGAGTCCATTCTTCCGGTGAGGGGGAAGAACACAAGGTTGCATGAAGTGAAACAAGGCAGACCCGGAGAATACAGTGAGTGAAAAATGTGTCAATTGAGCAGAGAACAATGAATGAATGAAAAGGAAAAAGAGGTCACAAACGGGAGAAAAATGAAAACTGAGGAGATACGATCGAGCTGGGTGTGACAGTGGCAGCAGTACAACAAATTCCTCAATCAAGAAAATGCTGTAGGTCACATGACATCCAGAAGTTTGTAAATACTTATAAAGGTTACGAAACAACATGGCGATTCACAACACCATTAAACACAAAAAGGGAAAATAAAGAAAACAAATCTTCACATCCACGGTGCGAAGTTACAGGCGTATCAAGTTACCCATCTCGCATTGCGTAAGTTAAGCTGACGATAGCGCGGAGCAACAGAGAGAGGGGGGGGAGGGGAAGAATGGAAACAAGATCCTAGCGACATGTTTTCTCAATTAGCACCACTGCATGTAAATGAGGGGTGCGGTTCCTTAAGCTGTCCGCTTCGGACGAGGGCGGCGATTTGATCACGTGCCGAACTCCGGGGCAGGGTGGAGTGACCTTTATGACGTCACAACCGGTTCCTAGGAACCTCTACCTTATGTGGAGGGTTTCGGGTCAACCAGTGCCATCTGGTGTCCGTAATTAAAGTCGTCCATGTTTTCAACCTTGTACGGCAGCGAAGTAAAAACGCCACGAAACGTCACACCGTGATGGAAAAATAATACGGTTCGTCGTCGCGTCTCGGGGAGGGGGAACAAGGAACCCTTTTGTTGCTTGGTCACCTGGGACAAACACTTGCTTTATCTTTGGTTTCAAGGTCCCGACGGCGCCCTGTACTTTCCACATTCGTATCGCTCGTTGAAAATGGATAGGTTTTAATTTTCTCGCTTCGAAGATATTGTCGTAAGTGAATAAACGAGCAAATATGTTTCACACTCCCTGCCCCCCTCACCGTTAAGCTCTGTCGTTGGTTCCTTTGTAGACAAAATCGTAACGGTCTCGGATGCTTTCTGATTTGACAATGGCCTCAATACAGTGGCGTGCGCGAGGATTTTCGAAGGGGGAAGATGCCGGCCTCGGTAGCGGACTGGTTAGCACACCGCGTTACGACTCCCGGGATTGAATCCAGACCTGGGTGTTCTTTGTGAGTGCCCTTCACAAATTTCATCATATCATCACTCATCCTCATCTTCGCGATTAGTCAAAAGTGGCAGAAAAGCGAAGTAATATAAGACAAATCAATCAATCGAAGGAGAAGAGAACACGGCCATAAGAAAGTGGTTGGTTTGATTTAATTTTTGCTGTTTGGCGTCGCTTTTCTGCCTTAGCTAACCGCGACGATGGATGAAATTAGGTGAAGGGACACTCACAGAGAATACCCATGCCCAGGTCTGGATTCAATCCCGGGACCTCTTGCGTCATAGCGCGCTGGGCAAGACCACCCCGCCTGATTTCTTATGAGTTGGCAACCCGATTTCTTATGAGTTGGCAACCCGATTTCTTATGAGCTGGCAACCTGATTTCTTATGAGTTGGCATCCTGATTTCTTAGGAGTTGGTAAATTTATTGCTATTCATAGCTTAGGACCACGTGACATAGTGAGATAGCCCACATTTTGGACTCAGAATACGCCACTGTATAATAAGTAGTAGTGTGCTTAAATTTTCTTAGGTACTGCCAATTCAAAGCCTTAGGATCCCAATGAAATCCTTGCATTCGCGTAAATTCGGCGGAAATAAATAAACCCTCGATTGTACAATAGATGCTTAAGAAATATATTTTCATTATTATAATTTGTACTTGTGTTTGGTGAAGGGAGTCCGGACCCCTTGCCCCCAGTAAATACGTCCTTGCCTGCGGTGAAAATTTACGTCTGTTGGGAGAGATCTTGGCATCTCCTACGTTAAATTGCATCCTGAATAATTCCCCAGTGTATTCAGTCTGCACGTAGCGTGCAACTACAAGTGTCAGACAGCTGTCTAACTAATTGGACAATATTCACTCATGAGAGATCTTTCTTTTGCAGCATCTTATGATACACACAAATAGCCTTTAACATCTATTTTCCTTCCCGCTCTCCAGTTTCCACCACGTGCTCACGTGACAGATGCTCTTTCGGCTGTCACGTGAACTACATATTGGACTCAACCACGCTTTATCTTCGACACATAATAGTATCCGTCACCATCCACGTGTTACGCGAACATGAGTATAAATATTCTTGATCAATACGCAAGATATAAATTCATATTTCTTGACGTCATGAATCTCGATGACAATTGCCCAATGGAAGGAGCGTAAATAACGAGCTTTTTCATTCATGTTTTCTTGCGGATGATAAGAAGAGCGCTGTGGGATGGGAGAAAAGTGAGTGTAAAGGATGTTTATTTTTCTTCTTTCATGAAACGAATCTATCTTTCACAACACTTTTTCTTTTTCTTGGAACCACTCCAGCACAAGATATTACATTTAATTCACATCGTTATCTCTTTGATTCGACATTTTTTCTTTTACTTATGATGATTAGTAGCCGTAAGTGAAAATATGAAGAAATTTAAAGTGTTCTCTCACGTGACACTAGAGCAAGAAATGTGAGTTCCACCACTCGCTCGATTAAGCCTCCTAACTCACTTGTTTCCTTCCGTTAAAGACTACCTCTGTACGAATTGACGCCCAATATGGTGGATTTTCAAATATGGAAGCATGACATGATTGAACATTTTGGCTTACATCTTCCTTGTTATAGCATAACGAAAATCTTTCTTCTTAGATAAATTATTACCAATAAAGTAAATAAGTCCGCCATCGTGCTTACCAGAATAGCCTACATACAGGAGAAGGTCTAAATATGGGCGAAGGTTTAAATATGGGTTTTGGAGTTATCAGCGCTCCCGGGTGCTGCAGCCTGGCAGAGGCTATTGGAACTGGTTATCTGTTAAGGACAAAGGTTGCGGCGCCAATTCGCAAGAGAAAGTGGTGGTTAGTTTCGGCCTTGGACGCTGTTATAGAATTGCGACCTCCGAAAAATCTTTGCAGGTATGTTTTAACTCAGCGTTTTCTGAATTCTCATCTGCCTTGTATAGGTTATGATATTAACGGTACATAAAACAAATGTGGGCTTTTATAATGACATGATTTGTTTGTGAAATATGTACCACAGAGAGCGAAAATAAATTGAAGAAGAAAAATAGCGTGATGGTCTAAATATGGGCTATGGCATAAGGTCTAATGTTGAGATCACATTTGCAACAAATATTTGGATGTTTCTCTTAATTTCGATTTTTCCCATTCCGCGTGATTTTCAAAGCAAAAGATTATTCATAAATATGGATTTCATAATGTTTTAGCGATAAATGACTGTTTTTTTAAAATTTAATTGCTTTTTGTTATATTGCCACTAGTAGCCCAAATTTAGACCACAATTTGAAATACATCATTTTACCATTTTTTGGAAATTTCTTTTTTTTTCTTAAGAAAATGGAGAACTTTTATACTTTAGCATGATATTACATTTAAGTATATATTTCATAGATATGCATTTTAAAGGCAGGTGCTTGATATTTTATTTTTTTCCTACAGAAAATGACAACATAAAAAGGGGGGCCCATATTTAGACCTTTTCCTCTACTAATCTGCCCAAATAACACAAAAGTCATTTAACAACTTCAATAAAAGTACGTATATAGCAGAGCAACCAGCAGATTGGTGAGTGTCGAGGCATTGCTACGGATTTATATTATGTACGGTCCAAATTAGGCAAAAAAGAAGTCACAGTATATATTTAAAAAAAAGCAAGGGGAAATTGCTAAAGGTTCTTCTGTGATTTGCAAGAAACCTCCCTTAAATCCACTTTGCGTTTTCAGGAATTTGCAAGTAGTGTCCGCCACCTTGAAATGTCTACACACTATTATTAAAATGTCCATAGCATCAAAACTATTATACTTACAATACATGTAAGTCTAATAGTTTTGTTAAGACGAACTTGTTCTTGGAATCTTTTTAGGCTATTGGAAGCCGAGAATATCGCCAGGCGCTCGAAATAGCCAATCAGAGGAGCTTTTTATTGAAATCTGCCCGCGCTGTTATGCTATTGGAAGCCAGGCATTCGAAACAGCCAATCAAACGAGCACGTTCTTGGAATCTTCCCGCGCTCTTATGCTATTGGAGGCTGTGAATAACGCAGGCGCTCGGAACAGCCAACCAGATGAGTTTGTGGTTCTTGAAATTTGCCCGCGTTCTTATGCTAGTGGAAGCCAGGCGCTCCGAACAGCCAACCAGGAGAGTGTGTACTGAATTCTGCCCGCGCTCTTATGTTATCGGAAGCTAGGCGCTCTGAACAGCCAATCAGACGAGTGTGTACTGAATTCTGCCCGCGCTCTTATGCTATTGGAAGCCAGGCGCTCTGAATAGCCAATCAGACGAGTGTGTACTGAATTCTGCCCGCGCTCTTATGCTATTGGAAGCCAGGCGCTCGGAACAGCCAATCAGACGAGTGTGTACTGAATTCTGCCCACGCTCTTATGCTATTGGAAGCCAGGCGCTCTGAACAGCCAATCAGCCGAGCTTGTTCTTGGAATCTTCCAGAGTTAATATGCTATTGGTGGCCTGAAATAACGCCGGCCATAATGTATGGGATACTTTCACCGACATTTCATGAAAATCAGTCTATTTGTATTCGAGCAATCGCGACCGGTGATAACCCTACCGGCTAATGGTACAAAAAAAAAAGAGATGAGAGAGAGAGACAGAGAATTTCTACCTCTCGAATCAAACCCGTGACTATTTTTTCTAGACCTTTCCCCAAGGCCACTGCCTTATTCCGTGGTAATTTAAATGGTTCGTTGTTTCTGCACTGCATGTGACGGAATTATGTTTGCCCATGTGGGAGACCCACTGGTCCATGCGTGAGTTAAGACGTCGATAACCCTTCGACCTTCAAGGGTTCAAAGGGAGTTCCCCAAGATGTTTTTTTCTTGCACTGACACAACGTCAAGTGCATTCGGCGATTATGTTGCGTAGTTTCGTTTAGACACGGGGGTCGTTGTTCACCGTATTGCTCGGCCTTGAAATTAAAAAAGTCATTCATCCCAGTCTTGTTTCTCCATCAAGGGGATGGTTTTTGTGTTCGATTAAGACTTTTCTTATTTGATTTAATTTTTATTATTTAGCGTCGCTTTACTGCCACTTTTGACTAATCGTGACAATAAAGGTGAGTAATAATATGATGAAATTGATGAAGAGACACTCGCAAAGAACATCCAGGCCGGGATTCGAACCCGGAAACATTGGCGTCGTAGCGCTAAACACTTCTCTACAGAGGTCGGCGTTTATGACTTTTCTGTTCAAGACTTTATACTTATCTAGTGGCCAGGGGCCGTCTAGTGGAGAAGCAAGACACTCGCTTTTCGTCACAGAAAACAGAGTGCATATTTCATACCGGAATATTTTTTATTGAGATCAGATCCCTGACATAAAATTATGTATTAGCTATATATTTTTGCTATAAGTTAATAATTGAAAGCTATTACTTTATCCTTTTACCTTCGGGATAATATTTTCAGTATTTTATTTTTTATTGCATTTAAAGCAATTTTGAAAGCTTCTTAACTGTATATTTGAACTCTTGTGCGCTAGAATAGTGCACTTTTGTCCAACAATTGTACACACACACCCACACACATATTATACAGGGTGTATCATAAGCAATAGCGCAAACTGACACAGTTGAAAGTACACGATAATAGAAGCAAAAAAGTCTCGGTAAACATGGGTCTGCAAACGAGCCGATTTCGAGATAATTGCGATGTGATTACAAGCCGCCACTAACTTCATTGTTTGTAAACGTCGTCCTAGTTGGTAAAATGCTGTAAGGTTCAATTTTCACTACGCACTGCATCACAACTGACGTGACTCCCACAGTACGATTAGACTGTGTACTGATTGTATCCATCCTGTTTAATTACAACGCCACCTCTCGGAAATGTTATGTTTTGTAAAGAAAGATCAAACCTCGGAACGCGCAAGGAGTAATGCACTCGGTGTTTACAAAATGCAATCAGTGACCGCTTGTAACCACACATTGGCACACATTATTAGCATTTTACCAACTAGGACGACGTTTACAAACAATGAAGTCAGTGGCGGCTT